>NC_079190.1:233723568-234045229 GCF_029499605.1 Hyla sarda | reverse complement strand
CCGTGAGACGTGTGAAAAACGGCAGAGGAAACCATGCAGACCACTGTCGTGTCTTCAGGACCCATACCAGTAAGCCAATCGGTCAGTTCTCCATATACCGCACCCTGCAATGGGGTATCGGAACTGCAGAAACAGATACATTAGCCGTGTGACAAACGGCAGAGGAAACCATTCAGACCACTGTGTGGCTAACTGGTATGGGTCCTGAAGCCACATCAGGTCAGTTCTCTGTATACCGCACCCCGTAGTGGGGTATCGGAACTGCAGCAACAAAAACATCAGCCGTGTGACACGTGGCAGAGGAAACTGTGCAGACCACTGTCCGCTACAGGTATGGGTCCAGAGCAGAAAACGAGTTATTCCATCGGACACCTCGCACAGTAGAGAGGTACCCTAGGCCAGCCACAGGTACTCCAGCGGTTAGATGAGTGACTCTAGGAACCCAGGACTGCAGTTTAATGAAAGATTGAGCTTTCCGCCTTCTGGGAGAGGGGGGGGGGGGAGCAAAGCCCACTCCCACACCTCCAAAAGGAGCGAGCCGCTGGGGTGGGGAATATAGACCCCCACCGTACTGCTGTAAGGACAGGGATATGCATCAGTCCCCATCCGGCAACACACCCGCCGGCACCAAGGCTGCGGGAGCGGACGGGTCCCGCTCTGAAGGAGAAGGACGGGGCAAGTCCCCGTCCGGATAGTTGAGTGCGGCGCAAGGAACAGCAGAGCCCGGCGCGAGGCCCCGCACAGATGCGAGCTCCTGCCGGCACTGCCGCGGGAGCCATGATGTTGCCCACGCCGCCCCCAGAACAGGCAAGGAGGAGGGGGGGGGGGGGGGGCGGGGGGGTTGGGGGAGAACAACCAAAAAAATTAAAAAAAAGGAGAGAAAAACTAAACTTTAGCCTAAAACTAGGAGAATAAAGAAAAAAACACAAGGTCTGGGGAGCTCCCAAAACCATGTCTGGCCTCCTATGACACTAGAGGAAACTGGTTGCCTCACTGCAGGTGGGCGGGTATATCCTGCCAGGGAGGAGCTGACCTCATTTTCCTAGTGTCAGCGCCTCCTAGTGGCAAGAGCATATACCAATCAGTTAGGTGTCCCCCAATGAAGAGCGACCGAGAAATTAAAATTTGATTGGTGTTTGAGGAGTTCTCTAGAATTAGAAAAACATGGCTGCCTTCTTCCACAACAGTATCACACCTGTCTGTAGGTCGTGTGTGATATTGCAGTCCCAATAGGGCAGCAAAGTACTACAATACGCAGCCAGTGGACAGGTTGGGCATTTTTTCTGAAAACAGCAGACATTCTATAGGGTCTGTGTTTAGTCATTTAGTTCACACTGAACTCTGCAGCTTCAAATTCTTTCCATTAAATATGTGCCGGATACTGTACGTGTGAATACAGCCTTATGGTTAGTTTTCTAAATGAGAAGCTCTAAGAATAAAGCTAATGTTCATAGAAATATCAAATACTCACAAGTTACTCTGGTTCAGGAGGTAGCAGCAACGATCCCCACTTTCTGGGCAGCATCTTTCTTTGCCTGGTGGGCTTGTAAAACTGCTACAGCCTCTTCCACCTAAGGAAAAATAATTTTCACAGTGGTAAGTCTTATGATTAGCTACACCACTGATTTGCACATTTTTCTGTTTAAAATGATTATTTTATCAGATTCAAATAGGAAGGATTTTTTTTTTTTACTAGTAGTAAAATTTTTGACAGTTCTGCCAAACCTTATTTTGACCATAATACATTTACAGCAATTGTTTTAGATAGTGCAGCTGAAACATTAACAAGTTCTGAATAATACAGCACGTTCCGTAGAAATTTACCTTTGAGCGCAGAGACTCCGGGGATTCCAACATATGTAGTAGCTCTGAGTTATCGATTTCTAGCAGCATTCCTGTTATTTTACCCGCCAATGAGGGGTGCATGGCTTGAATTAGAGGGAAGAGACGTTCTCCTATTAGGATAAAAAACAAAAACTATTCATACACATGTTATATACTCCTGATACTAGCATCCAAGCCATGCAAAAATATATAAATAAATGCAAAAACAAAAGCCACACACAACTACGCCACAGCTGACTCACCCAGCATTTGTTTCTGTTCTTGGGGAGGAGCGGCGGCCAGCATTGAAGCTGTGAGTGGCTCCTGTCCCTGTACATGGACAGCAGGCTGGGGGTTCTGATTAAAAAGGATATTACTTCACTGTTGAGCATATGAATGTGTTCTAAGCTAAGGAGCAGTATGACCACTCGTTCTTTACATCAATATTTAGACTTGTGGAAGTTAATAAATGATGACTACCTGACAAACAATTGCATAAAATATACTTTGTATCCATGATTTAAAGCACTTTCCCATATCATGCATACAGCCTCATTTGTGTCATTCCAGCACAAACTCATCTGTGTTTCATTGATTTAACATAGTCATGTCACTTTGTGTCAGAATTGTGACCACATGACAATGTGTCAAAAGAAAGTCAGTCCTGGGTCAGCTGATTTCCTGTAAACTACAGGATGACATGACCTGCTAGCTCACATACCCCTCTGAAATCAGAAAAAAATAGTAGCTATACACCTCTCCTGTAGCGGTGTTCGCAAATTACATTTGCTGTGTTTCAGAAAAAAAAATTCTGGTGTTGGTATTTTTAGGTTAACACCATTCACAGTACGGTTTTGTTTATGTCACATTTAAGTAGTTTGGACATTTCTGCATGCAGGGATACCTTCGCAGTCGGCTCCATTGGGGGACACAGAGACCATGGGTACATGCTGCTGCCACTGGGAGGCTGCCACTAGGCAACAAAAAGAAAGTCGTCCCCTCCTGGCAGGATATACCCGGCCTACAGACTGAGCTAATCAATTTTAGCTTAGTTTCCGTAGGAGGCAGACAGGTCTGGAGTTCTCCAGACTTGGTCTTTTACTTATTTTTTAGTTTAGGGACATGTACGTACATTTTTTCCTCCATTTTATTTCTCTCTTTAGGTGGGGGTTGAGGAGCATGGCACTACCTGTTCCCCCATATGCGAAGAAGGGGGCACAGGTATGGAGTTATGTACTGTCAACCCCTTCTTGCCACCGGCCATTACTTGGGGTTGTACTTTGGATCCAGGTCCCCTACCTTCCCTGCTCGTCTCACCGTCTCAGCATGGCATGATGCAGGTGTTTAATAGCTGGCTGAAGACCATGGGAGGTACATTTTCCCAGTACAGGGTGAATATCCCCCGTCCCCTTTTTCTTGGGGCGTCTCTTATTTGGGGTTATCAACCTCTGGAGTCCCCGTCCTCCAAACCTCATGCTCCAGGGACTGGTTTTCCCCTATTCGACCATCCTGAAGTCCAGGGTGCTCCCGTCAGTCTCCAAGGCCAGCACTCTTTAACCCGGTGCATTTTTGTATAGTGAGCGGTGGGGCTGGCCATCCCTACCTTCATCCTATGAGCGCGTGCACTAGGAGGTCAATAACCTACCACTGCAGTGCACGCACTGCAGGGGTCATTTGTGGGTGCCTCCTTCCTCTCCTCCAGTGAGGGCCAGGCTGGATATGGCTCCACCCCCTTCTCCTTAGGCTGGACCCTCCCTTCTCTCCTCTGGACCAGCTGCCGACTCCCCACGTTACAGCCTGCTTCTCCTAGCCATCTGAGGGACACAGAAACTGGGCGAGACTACTCCATTCTCTTTTGCACTTCCTTTTTGACTTGCACCTATGTCCAAACCCAGACCAGAACCCCCCTCCAGACAGGTCACTGCGGACTTTGTCACCCATTACTCTTGTGTGGGCTGCAAAACTAAAATCCACCTGTCCTGTCTGCACCACTGCGTGCTCCTGCCCTCCTGGTACTTCCTCCCAGTATGTCCCGCCGGAGCGCGTGGGCTCATTCGCTTTCCGTCCTGGCACGGGTTTCCTGTTCCGTGGTGACTGCCTTGGAGAGAGCTTCCTTACGCCAGTCCTCCAGAGAGGCTCGCTCCCCTTCCCCCTGATCCTTGTTCCGGGCGATCTCCCAAGTGCCCTAAGGCGTTATCTTCTGGCTCTTCTCTGGAATCCAGAGCTCGAGACAGGTGCTCTCCTCATGGGTCTCGCACCTCCACCCTGGCACCACCCCTGCTCTAGCGGTCACTCTCCTGGTCGCCGTCCTAGGTCTCCAGGTCTATGTGCCAGGTCCGCTTCAACCCGCTCCCATTCTCCTGGGGAGCTGGAAGATAAGGAGTCAGGTTCTGCTTCTGATCCAGGGGACCCAGTGTGTCCAACATGGTGGACAGCTTGGTGTCAGCCATCAGGGAGACCTTTCACCTAGAGGACCCCGGAACTTCGGACCCAGCTCCAGAAGTTTCCTTCCATTGCTCCTGTCACTCTCCTAAGTTATTCAGCTCTCATGCTGACACCTTGCTGGTAGCGGCATGGAAGTATCCAAACGCTTCCAAGGGACTAAGGATCAGGCGCAGTTTCCCTTTGCCCAGGACCTAACTGCAAAATTGACAACCCTGCCTGCTGTGGATTGTCCAGTTTCCAGTCTGTTGAAAGACTACCATTGGCGAATGTGGCCTCCTTTAAGGCTCTGGCAGGCAAGGGGATTGAGAATCTGGCCAAGTTCGCCTTTGAAGCGGCGGGTTCATCCTTGCTTGCTGCTTTCGCTTCTGCTTGTGTGTTCTGTTTGGGCTTCCCAGCACCGCCAGGCATTTTTTCTGGGGCCCCTTCAGAAGATTTGGCGGATCTTGCACATCAACTCTCTAATGCTGGAGACTTTTTGTGCTCTGCTTACTTACAGTCCGCCTGTTGTACAGTTATTGCCACAGGTAACCTGGTGGCGACTTGACGCTCTAAGAAGTCTTTCACGGAACATACTTTCTCCGGGACCCCGGCTCTTCGGAAAAACGCCTGGACGAGATTATCTCCGAGGCTACTGGAGGTAAGAGCTCTTCACTTCCGCAGAACAAGTCCAACCGTACTGATTCCTGACAGAAGTCAACCTCCTTTCGGTCGCATAATCATTCAGGCCACTTTGCAGCCAAGTCGGGCACCCGTAAGCCTCCCTCCGCCTGGAGGGACGCACCCACCCAAGAATTATTTTCGGGTGGAAGATAGTTTGGCTTGCTCAAGTGCAGGCCTCTTGGGTCAAAGATGTCATTTCAGTCAGTTATCGGATCGAGTTTGCTTCCTTTTTAAAAGGAACCGCTTTTTTCTATCCCATCTTCCACGTTCTTCTTACTTGGCGGTGGCCTTTCGGGTTGCACTTCAGACCCTTCTCGCTCAGGGAATGATAGTCCCAGTTCCTCCTGGGGAGAATTTTTCAGGTTCTACTCAAATCTTTTAGTCGTCCCCAAAAAAGGGGTCTCCGTCCGCCCGATCCTGGATCTAAAGCTCCTCAACCACCACCTACTCCTGCATCATTTCCCTATGGAGTCCCTCCGTTCCATGGTGAAGTCCATGGACCAAGCAGAGTTTCTTTCCTCGGTGGATATCCAGGATGCGTACCTTCAAATCCCAATTTTTCTGGCTCATCTGCGGTATCACCGTTTTGCCGTCCCGGAGGGCCATTTTCCTTTTGCGGCCTTTCCCTTTGGTCTGGCAATGGCCACAAGGGCCTTCACCAAGGTCCTGGTGGCAGTTATTGCTGTTTGAGGCCCAGGGTACGTATGTGATCCCTTACCTGGACGACGACCTGATCAAAGCTCCAACCAGGGACAAGAATCAGGAGAAACTCTTCACTCTACAGTCCTTGCCCCGCTTCGGCTGGGTGGTCAACCAGGAAAAGTCCAACCTGACTCCCACCCAGTCTCTGATCTTCTTGGGACTCCAGTCCGACACTGTGGCCACCTGGGTTCGGCTGCCTCCGGACAAGCACCGCTCTGTCACTAGGCGTTAGTCTTCTCCGTCGTCCTGTTCCAGTTTCCATTTGGTTCTGCATGGAAGTCCTGGTGTCGGATGGGGGCGGCCATGGAAGTCATCCTCTTCACCCAGTTTCATTGTTGCCCTCTTCAGCTGGCCCTTCTTCCTTCCTGCCCCTTCACTGGCAGGTCATCACGACAGATGCCAGTCTCCGTGGTTGGGGGTGTCTTCCGGAATTGGACAGTCCAGGGCCGTTGGTCCTCTCCGGAAGCTCTTCTCTCCATCAACATCCTGGAACTCTGGGCAATTTACCTTTGTCTCCTCCATTGGGAACGACTGGACACAAACAGGATGGTTCTGGAGAAGTCAGACAACTCCACGGCTGTGGCATATGTCAATCACCAGGGCGGCACTCGCAGCCCCGCAGCGATGTCCAAGGTCTCGGATCCTGCTCTGGACAGAACACTTGGCGATTCACATTCCGTGGGTGGACAATTAGGAGGCGGACTTCCTCAGCTGCTCCTCGGCCGACCCCGGCAAGTAGTCTCTTCATCCGGAGGGGTTTGCGGAAATATGCAACCCCTTGGGGACGCCGGACAGAGACCTCTTTGCGTCTCGCCACAACCAGAAAGTTTCTTGCTTTGTTGCAAAGTCCCGCGATCCTCTGGCTCTTGCCGTGGATGCCTTAGTGATCCCCTTGTCACACTTAGTCCTCCCCTATCTCTTCCCTCCTCTTACTCTCCTTCCCAGGTTCCTGAGGAAGCTCAAAAGCAGAAGGCGTTCGTGGCTCCGAACTGGCCCAGATGCGCTTGGTACGCCGATGTCGTTTGCCTAGTGGCCAACGTGCCACTGTGTCTTCCAGTTCGTCCCAACCTGCTCTCTAAGGGTCCCTTTTGCCACCCCAATTTACTGTTGCTGCATTCAACACCATGGCGGTTGAAACCACGGTTCTGAGGGCCAGAGGTTCTCTCCCCAAGTGATTCGCACAATGATCAGGGCTCATAAGCCCTCCTCTGCAAAGATTTATCACCGTACTTGGCAGTCTTACTTTCGATGGTGTGAATCTCAATCACTCTCTCCAGTTATCTTCTACCTTCCGCGCCTTCTTTCCTTTTTACAGTCTGGACTGGAGCAACGCTTGGCTCTCAGTTCCCTTAAAGGGGTTGTGCGCTGCCCTGACTTTAGGAGCTCCGCTCACAGTGTCAGGAGGTTCATTACTCCGAACGCTGTGTGCGGGCTTCTGTGTTCGCAGCCGCTGGGCGTGATGTCACGCTCGGCGCCTCGCGACGTCTCGCCCGGCCCTCAACGAAAGTCTTCCCATAGACTTTGGTAGAGGGGGCGGGCGAGGGGCCTGGCGTGACGTCACGCTCGCGAACATGGAAGCCCGCACACAGCGTTCGGAGTAATGGACTTCCGGACGCTGTGAGCGGAGCTCCGAAGATTAGGGCAGCGTACAACCCCTTTAACGGTACGGTTTTGTCTCTCCATTCTTTTTCAGCGCCCCCTGGTGTCCGATCCTCATGTGCTCCGTGCTTTTCTGCAAGGCGTCGCTTATTGTGGCTCCGCCATACAGATCCCCTACTCCTCAGTGGGATCTGAATCTGGTTCTCTGTGCACTACAAGGTGCTCCCTTTGAACCTGTCCGGGACACTCCTCTTCGTGTCCTTTCCTGGAAGGTGGCCTCTCATTGAGGTCACTTCCATCTGTTTCAGAACTAGCGGATCCCTCCTGCTGTTCCTCCTACTTGGTCCAGCGCCAGGACAAAGTAGTTTTCTGACCGATCCCCAGGTTTTTACCTAAGGTGGTTTCCTCTTTTCACCTGAATGAGAATATCATCCTCCCATCCTTCTGCCCAGCTCCATCCCATCCCAGGGAGTGATTGCTTCACTGTCTAGACGTGGTCCGGGCTGTTTGGACCTACTTTTCGGTCACTTCATCTTTCCATCAGTGTGACTGTCCTTCCAGAGGGTCATCATAAGGGACTTCCTGCTTCGAAGGAGAACATTTTGCGGTGGATTTGTTCCGCCATCTTGGAAGTCTACCGTTGCAAAGGGAAGACTACGCCTTTCCGGGTCTCAGCTCATTGCACTCGATCCGTCTGGGCCTCCTGGACTCACCCCAAGAGGGCCTCGTGCCTTGCAAGTCTGAAGCGGCCACCTGGTCGTCCTTGCACACTTTTTACAAAACTTTACCAGGTGCACACTTTTGCGTCTGCTGACGCCGGCTTGGGTCGTAAAGTCTTGCAGGCAGCTGTGGCCCCAGCCTTCCACCTGAGTTGCTTGGGTTCTCTTCCACCTCGGGGACTGCTTTGGTACGTCCCACAGTCTCGGTGTCCCCCAATGGAGCCGACCGAGAAAAGAAGATTTTATGCTTACCGTAAAATCTTTCTCAGAGGATCCATTGGGGGACACAGCACCCACCCATTTGTTCTGGTGTCTTTGGTTCAGTTGTTTGTCCAGGGGTTGGTACCGGTTATTCTTTGTGGTTCCATCGGACAGTTGCTGTTTTTTCTTTCCCTGTCAGTCCTCTCATACTGCTTTGCGACTAAACTGATTAGCTCAGTACGTAGGCAGGATATATCCTGCCAGGAGGGTACGACTTTTTGTTGCCTTGTGTCAGCAGAATATACCCACTGTGTGTCCTCCAATGGATCCTCCGAGAAAGATTTTATGGTAAGCATTAAAAAAAAAAATCTACTTTTTACACTGTGAAAAATTGGAAAAGGGGGCATTTTGAAATTTTATCATTAGATGGCTCATACAGATCAACACCTTACCTATGTGACCTATGGCACCCCCAACCATGGCTTTAACCTGTATTTAAACATGGCCGTCTTTGACTGCTGCATTGAAAGTTTTAATAGCCGTCCTTGGCAAGTTGTTGGCTGTAAGTAGCGACCCTCAGCTACTGAAATCAGCTGGGGGGGGGTGGGGGAGGGGAAGAGTTGCCGGGTATGAAGCGGTCTCGAGTCAAGAGCCTGCTCAATACACTTAGTGGCACAATGACCGATTAGAACAATCCGGTATAAAGGAATTTGATGTCACCAATTGTTCTGCAGATATAAAACTAGTCTTAAAGTGTATCGGTATTGCTGATCTTCCACATATTCTTCAGGTGAGGAGCGGAGAGATGCAGATCTACGCTGGGTGGTAAAGTACCAATGCCACCTTATAACACCCCGCAATTTCCATGCACAAGCCATAATAGAAAGGCCCATGAACAGAACTTGCTGGGTATTGTGCGGTTGCCAGATCATCTGTACAGACCAAAGTGTACGTGCATCTCTCCATACCAAATCTGTAAAAAGGGTCCGGAACTTATTACAGGTACACTTAATCATAATTCAGACAGAAATTCATTTCCACTGAAAATACATGATTGTCTTCCCAGTTTGAACAGATCAGGTGAGACATTTTAGAGCTTAAGGACAGGTATTAAAGACCTTAAAGGAGTATTCCGCCCCTAGACATCTTATCTAAAGGATAGAGGATAAGATGTCTGATCGCGGGGGTCCCGCTGCTGGGGACCCCCGGGATCTTAGCTGCAGCACCCCGCTGTCATTATTGTACAGTGAAAGCTCGCTCTGTGCGTAATGGCAGGCGATATAGTGGCCAGAGCATCGTGACATAACGGCTCCGCCCCCTTGTGTCATCACAGCCCGCCCCCTTAATACAAGTATGGGAGGGGGCGTGACGGCCACCACGTCCCCTCCCATAGACTTGTATTAAGGGGGCGGGCCGTGACATAGTGAGGGGTGGAACCTTGACGTCACGATGCTCCGGCCCCTGTATTGCCATCATTACGCACAGAGCAAGTTTGCTCTGTGCAGTAATGACAGCGGGGTGCTGCAGCCGAGATCCCGTGGGTCCCCAGCGGTGGGACCCACCCAATCAGACATCTTATCCCCTATCCTTTGGATAGGGGGATAAGAGGTTTAGGGGCGGAGTACCCCTTTAACCCCTTAACGACGCAGGACATATATTTACGTCCTGCGCCGGCTCCCGCGTTATGAAGCGGGATCGCGCCGCGATCCCGCATCATATCGCGTCGGTCCCGGCGCTCATCAACGGCCGGGACCCGCGGCTAATACCACACATCGCCAAGCGCGGCGATGTGCGGTATTAACCCTTTAGAAGCAGCGGTCAAAGCTGACCGCCGCTTCTAAAGTGAAAGTGACCCGGCTGCTCAGTCGGGCTGTTCGGGACCGCCACGGAGAAATCGCGGCGTCCCGAACAGCTGATCGGACACCGGGAGGGCACTTACGTGCCTCCTCGGTGTCCGATCGACGAATGACTACTCCGTGCCTGAGATCCAGGCAGGAGCAGTCAAGCGCCGATAACCCTGATCACAGGCGTGTTAATACACGCCTGTGATCAGGATGAGAGATCAGTGTGTGCAGTGTTATAGGTCCCTATGGGACCTATAACACTGCAAAAAAAAAATGTTAAAAAAAAGTGTTAATAAAAGTTTGAATCACCCCCTTTTCCCATAAAAAAAATAAAATAGTGTAAAAAAATAAATAAACATGTGGTATAGCCGCGTGTGTAAATGCCCGAATTATAAAAATATATCATTAATTAAACCGCACGGTTAATGGCGTACGCGCAAAAAAATTCCAAAGTCCAAAAAAGCGTATTTTGGTCACTTTTTATACCATTAAAAAATGAATAAAAAGTGATCAAAAAGTCAGATCAAAACAAAAATCATACCGATAAAAACTTCAGATCACGGCGCAAAAAATGAGTCCTCATACCGCCCTGTACGTGGCGGTATGGTCAAGTTATAGGGGTCAGAAGAGGACATTTTTAAACATATAAATTTTCCTGCATGTAGTTATGATTTTTTCCAGAAGTGCGACAAAATCAAACCTATATAAGTAGGGTATCATTTTAACCGTATGGACCTACAGAATAATGATAAGGTGTCATGTTTACCGAAATATGCACTGCGTAGAAACGGAAGCCCCCAAAAGTTACAAAATGGCGTTTTTTTTTCGATTTTGTCGCACAATGATTTTTTTTTCCATTTCGCCGTGCATTTTTGGGTAAAATGACTAATTTCACTGCAAAGTATAATTGGCGACGCAAAAAATAAGTCATAACATGGATTTTTAGGTGGAAAATTGAAAGGGTTATGATTTTTAAAAGGTAAGGAGGAAAAAACGAAAGTGCAAAAACGGAAAAACCCTGAGTCCTTAAGGGGTTAAGTGTAACATGTATAAGGCTAAATCTTCAAACTTCGACCTTTGAAAGGAGTTTATGGATATTAACACAGCATTTTTGCCATAATTGCCTGAATGATGGGGAAAGACCAAAGCTAACTTTATAGGAAGCTTCTTTAAATACTACTTTGTATGCTATATAGCAGTTTCCAAGCTGGATACAAGGGCAGGTTATATTAAGTGCTGAATTTATACAGAGGACCTTTCCGCACTAAAGTGTAAAAAAATAAATAAATAAATAAAAAATGTGCAACATGTTAAAATTTTGATTAAATGACAGTGATGCTTTAAAGAGGCGCAGTCATTGCTAAAAACTTTCCATATATTGCAGGACGCATGACATTTCACAATATACACCTGTTAAAAAATTTTAAATTTTCACCTGAAATTCAAGCTCAAGATAGCCGCCACTAGGGGTTGCCTGTCTTTTAGCCAGACAGAATAGTCTAGATTTTACGGCATACCGGTATCCAGTATAGGCGATTTCTATTGTGTATGCAAAACTACAGATAAAGGATGTGTGGACATACTGGGAGCTGTAGTTTTAAAACAGCTGGAGGCAACACTGCTCTAACACAGTTATTTACAAACATTGCAGCTTCAGTTGTTATTAAACTACAACTCCCAGCATGCTGAAATAGTCAAAGCTTTCTCGGACTCCTGAATGAGAAAGTTGATCACACATTCAGGAGTCTGTGAAAGATGAATGACACACAGTGACAGCTATGCGGATTAGCATCCAGCTTTACTAGAAGATAAAACAGATAGAGCATGTATTCATAACAATGCTGTACTTTTATCTAAAAAATCCTTGCACTAATTTTATAAAGATCTATTCTTATATTTATACATTTTATCCTGTTATGAATTCACCATAATGTCTTCTGATTACTGCAGGCAAGCTCCAAGTATCTTCCTCTGACACATGACAGCATAAAACCAGAGAGGAAAGGGTTACAGAGTAGAGAGTACTGATTGGCTGACTGCACAAGCTTGCTCCTGTGAGGGAGACAGACTGACACGCCCCCTCCAGCCTGCACAATGAAAAAGTAACTCACCAGCAGATAAATGCTTATATCTCTGGATATATAGGTCCGAGACACAATTATATGCACATGATCAGGATTGGGTCCTGAGTAACATCACTATTTCTCTTTTTTTTGCACTATGACAGGTATGCTTTAAAGGGTACCTCTCATCAAATAAACTTTTGATATATTTTAGATTAATGAATGTTGAATAATTTTCCAATAGCATGTTCATGAAAAATATGCTTCTTTCTATTGTATTTTTCCCGATCAGTCCTGTCAGCAAGCATTTCTGACTCATGCTGGAGTCCTAAACACTCAGAGCTGCCAGCCTGCTTTGTTCACAGCCAAACAGGCTGTTAACAAAGCAGGCAGGCAGCTCTGAGTGTTCTCCTTTGTGAACAAAGCAGACTGGCAGCTCGTAATGTTTAGGACTCCAGCATGAGTCTGAAATGCTTGCTGACAGGACTGGTAGGGAGACCCCTAGTGGTCATTTCTTCAAAGTGGAAAATTAAATAGAAAGAAGCATATTTTTTTAATAACATGCAATTATAAAGTTATTCTGCATACATTAATCTATAATATATCAAAAGTTTTTTTGATGAGAGGTACCCTTTAAGCTTTTATGCATTAATGACATCTTGTTCCTACTATGTGCTTGGTGTAAAATACAAGAATGGTTGGTGAAAAATCTCCATGCTCAGAGTTCATGAAAAGAAAAAGTTGGGAGCTTGAACAATTGTGCTACAAAAACTGTATGAAAACCTGTATGTAGTCTATGTAGAATTATTTTTTCACCATTTTAGAGGTAAAATAACTGGCAATTTTGGTCACAGCAGAATGCTGTTTTTTGTAGATGAGCAACAGTAAGCAAGTACCTGCAGAGGCTGAACTCCAGGGAGAGGGCAACGTGTGTACTTGTATGGAGGCACAGCTCGAGGGGGAGGAGCGGAGACTGGTTGCCGTGGGCCTAATGTCTGAGTAGCAGACGATACCCCTGTACATAAGGAAAAAGCACATTTTAAACATCAATAAAACAAATGTAATGATTGTGTATTTTAAATCAGAATTTTATTTTCCAAGAGATTGCAACATGCCTGTAATCAGTCCTGCACATGAAACTAGTATTATGTTCAAAATGTTGTCTACTAAGATCCCAAATATCCACCATAACAGCCTAGCTGCAAGACTACTATGTATTTTAATAAAACACAGTAATGCTTAACCCCTTAAGGACTCGGCCCATTTGGGCCTTAAGGACTCAGACAATTTTATTTTTATGTTTTCGTTTTTTCCTCCTTGCCTTCCAAAAATGTCATATTTTCATCCACAGACTGATATGAGGGCTTGTTTTTTGCGCGACCAGTTGTCCTTTGTAATGATATCACTCATTTTACCATAAAACGCATAACCCTGATCAGTGTTATCGGTCATCTTCTGCTCTCTCTCAGACCAGAAGACCCGTGGAAGGCAGCGGAGGCAGGTGTGGGGACCTCAGTCTGCTGTTCTGGATGATTGGATCTCCGCGGCAGTGCTGCAGGCGATCCGATCATCCATTTTAGTGACTGCAGCGCTGCAGATGCCATGATCTGTATTGATCACGGCATCTGAGGGGTTAATGGCGGACATCCACACGATTGCGGATGTCCACCATTACCGGCTGGTCCCTGGCTGCTAATACACTCGCGGTTAAGTATAGGACGTAAATGTACATCCTCGTGCTTTAAGTACCACCGCACCAGGACGTCCATTTACGTCCTGTGTCATTAAGGGGTTAAACAGACTACATTTTTATAAAGATGAAGCATCTGTTATGGCCAAATGTGGCAGAGGTGTAGAGACCAAACACAAGGTCAAACATGTTTTGTCTGGATTTCCTCTGCATTTCTTTTAGCACATATTTCCCTGCCCCTGCACTAGTTAGCAGGGACAGCATGAGTTTATAGTGCATTTCATACATAACTACACATTATAACTATTTTATATGAAACGTTCTGCAAAGCCATTTAGCTTTAACCATTTAAAATGCTAAGAAAATGGTCAAATTTCACAGCAGTTTTTCTCACCAACTCTCTGGGCTACATTGGGGATACCACGGGTGCCCTGAGTACTTGAAGGTGGCAGATGACGTAGTGACTGACGTGGGCCACTCTGGCGCAGTGCATTAGGCATGGGTTGAAAGCCTATAACAAAACAGTTGGCATGCTAGTACACAAAATGAGGGTTTGGGGGGGGGGGGGGGGGGGGGGGGGGGGGAAAAGGAATTTTGCATATCTACAACAGTTCTTCAATAAGATCTCACCTTGAGGACGTCCTGCTTGCTGCCACCGAGGGCCTGGTCGAACTTGAGTCATATGATTAGGTGCATAGTATGTAGGTCTGTTTTGAGCCTAAAAACAATATCCCACATTATAAATATACACGTAAAGGAGCATCTTATTGCATAGTAAAAAAAAAAAAAAAAAAAAAAACGCCTCAGAGTAGTGACACTGATTTTAGTCCTCTCACTGCTGCTGTTGGCCCCTGAGTCTCATCCATGGTGCACAGCTATTTCTCTCTATTTCAGGGGGAGGGACCAGAGCTGGGCCGTCTGCCAGCAGTACTCTTGGGACTCTTATTTGTCTGGCCAGTCACTGCACCTAATTCTCACTGCTGCAGAGAATGTACTGGACTATATAGCCTGCCATTGTGCTGGAGTGATTTATAGAACATTAATATAGGTGGCATGTGGAGGAGGGGTTATTGATTCAATGGCTTTGCTAAGTGAATATGAGCAGAAATTAAGCAGCAGCACAGAAAACGCTAAACTGCTGTTGCTGGTGATTACATGCTAAAGAGGGGGAGAGGGGATTAATGTCACACACACTAGGCCTTATTTACTAAGAGTGTTGTGTAGGTTTCTTTGTGGGTTTTAATTCCCTACAATTTATTTTTCACGGTATTTACTAAAGGTTTCCCTACACTTTGTTTTTTTACACATGCTCTGATCTGTCTGGTCTTCCTCAGCTCAAATCCACCACATTTTATGTGGAAACCTCAGTAAATATGTTGGGTTTTTGTGAAAATGTCGGGAACACGTCCCTTTTCAGAGACCATGCCCCTTTTCCGGGTTTTCTTAACAAAATGGAGAGTTAGTCAGGGTTTTCTCAATTCTGGCACACATTCTGGCACAGACAGAATTTCTGGCACATGTTTTGTCGGGTTTGCAATAGTAAATGAGGGCCACTGGGCGAACTGAAGAATTCAGACAAACTCACAGATTAAAGAGCAAATGTCATGAGTTTTAACTCCCATAAACCAGCCCCAGGTTGATAAAGTAGTTAGAAATAACAGTGAAATCATACCTTTGCTAAATGGATGCTAAAAAATGCTTTTAACGATCGTCGGCAACAGTCGGATAGGCTTGGTTATGCCCGCAGCCGCCACGCCTAACCCCTGTATGTCAGTGCTGGGGGTGCTGTGTGATTGGTCCACAGGTCCCAGCACTGAGAGCCCTTATTACTGTACTGTAGAAGAATAAACGGCGCCCGTTCATCTATGCACTCCGGTGATGCGGGTAGCCAGCACTTACAGCAAGCACTAGCTCTCTGCTAGTACTTGCCCCCTATAGCCCAATGCGTGGCATAATGCTGTAGTGGAATGATCTGGCCGCCCGGTCTCATCTACTGCTGTGATGCAATGCGGGTGGCCAGATCATTCCGCTACAGCATTACGCCGCACATTGGGCTATAGGGAGCAAGTACTAGCAGAAAGAGAGCTAGTGCTTGCTGTAAATGCTGGCTGCCCGCATCACTGGAGTGCATAGATGAACGGGAGCAGTTTATTCTTCTACAGTACAGTAATAAGGGCTCTCAGTGCTGGTACCTGCGGACCAATCACACAGCGTCCCCAGCACTGACATACAGGGGATAAGCGTGGCGGCTGCGGGCATAGCCCCGCCTATCTGACTAATGCTGACTATCGTTAAAAGCATTTTTAAGCATCATTAAAGCTGCTAGAAAAGCAGCAAAAGGTATGATTTAACTGTTATTTCTAACAACTTTGTCAAGCTGGGGCTGGTTTATGGGGGTTAAAACTCATGACAGTTGCACTTTAAATGTACAAAGTCCAGGTTCACTTTCTACTGCACATAGCACTAGCCAAGCCCCACTCCATTAGATCTGTCATTAAAGTTTATCTGTCAGTTGCAAAACCTTTATCTAATGTAGAAAACATCATTTACATTGGTTAAAAATGTATATATTTTTTGTGTGAAAAAAAGGAGACTTTTGTACCTACCGTTAAATCTCTGAGGATCCATTGGGGGGGGGGGGGGGACAAAGGAACAGTGGGTATATCTTGCTATCGCTAGGAGGCTGAAACTAGGCATTAACTTAAGTTGGCACCCTCACGGCAGGATATACCCCGCCCACTGCCTGAGCTAATCAGTTTAGTCCCAAAGCAGTAGGAGGAACCGAAAACCACCACAAGTCCAAGTAAGGCCCAGGCAACACCACATGAACCAACTCACTGACAGGCAATCGACCCTCAAGCCAACAAACTAAGAACCAACGGGGTGGGTGCTGTTTCCTCTCCCCCCCCCCCCCCCCCCAATGGATCCTCCGGGAAAGATTTTATGGTAAACGGTTCGGCTCCATTGGGGGACACAGGAACTGTGGGACGTACCAAAGCATCCCCCAGGGTGGGAAAGACAAAACCCAACCAGAATTCAGGCAGATTGCAAACGTCACCACTGCCTGCAACACCTTACGCCCCAAACGGGTGTCAAACGCAGAAGTGTGCACGGATGACCAAGTGGCCGCCTTACACACCTGCAGGGCTGAGGCCCTGTTAAAAAGTGCCCAAGAGGACCCAACAGAGCGAGTGGAGTCCTTCCCCTTAGAACGATAGACCTCTGATATGGATCCACCGGGATATGGTCGCCTGAGAAGCTGGTAAACCCTTGCGTCGGCCCTCCAGAATGACATATAGAGAATCAGAACATCTAAAGGAAGAGGTGGCCGATAGAGCTTTACGGGTTTACCTATGTCCAGGTTGTGGAGAGAGACTGAGCTGGGCAGAAGCAGGGAAGGACAATATCCTCGTTCAGATTAAAGGAGGAGGAGACCACCTTCGGTAGAAAGGAAGGGACTGGACGCAGCACGGCCTTGTCTTGGTGAAGGAACAGAAAGGGGGGGGGGGGGGGGGTCGGCAGGAGAGAGCTGCCAGTTCTGACACCCGCCGAATGGAAGTCACGGCAATGAGAAAGGACACAAATTTCCCAAAGAGGTTCAAATGGGGCGATCTGCAAACCAAATTCAGGTCCCAAGGTGGAGTGGGAGACTTATAGGGAGGAATCTCATGTGCCACCCCCTGGAGGAAAGTGCGAACATAAGAATCAGAAGCCAGGGGGCGCTGAAAAAGAATGGAAAGCGCAGGCAACTGAGTGCCAAACATGTCTCAAGCCCCAACTGCAAAAATTAAAGCAGGTTCGGTAAAAGAAAACAGGAGATAGAGAACGGGCCTCGCACCACCAAAAATAAGCCCGCCAGGTCCTGTGATAAAATCCTAGCAGAGGACTGTTTACGCACCCTAACAATGGTGCGAATGATCCGGAGAGAAGCCTTCAGCACGGAGGTTTCAACCGCCATGACGTCAAACGCAGCGGCAGTGAATTGGGGTGGCAAAGGACATCGAGAGAGAGAAGTTGGGCCGATCCGGAAGCCGAAAGGGAACATCCGCTATGAGACGAACCACGTTGGGTAACCACGAGCGCCAAGGCCGATCTGGCGCCACCAAAATTGCCTCTGCCTTGAGCTTCCTCATCACCCTGGGCAAAAGGGGGAGTGGAGGTAAAACGGTAAGGAAGGGTGAATTGTGACCAGAGAATGAACAACGCGACCACGGCTAGAGCAAGAAGATTGCAGGACTTAGTCACGAAGGCTGAAACCTGCCAGTTTAGGCGAGACACAAAGAGGTCAACGTCCAGAATCCCCCAGCGGCCGCAAGTTGTCACGAACACCTTCGGGTGGAGAGACCACCCCTGGAACGTTGATCGCTGATATGGAGGGAACCTGGCATTCTGCCCAGACAAGAATCTTTGACACCTCGGTCATGGCAGCGAGGCTGCGAGTGCCCCCATGCCGATTGATGTAAGCTACAGCTGTGGTGTTGTCCGTTTGAATTCGAACCGGATGGCCCTGGAGAATTGACTCCCAGTGAAGCAGGCAAAGGAAGATTGCTTGGGGCTCCAGGATGTTGATGGGTAGATGAGCTTCCCGAGGGGACCAGCGGCCCTGAACCATCTAGTCTAGAAAAACACCTCCCCAGCCGCGGAGACTTGTGTCAGTAGTTAAGACCTGCCAATGCAGTGGGAGAAACGAGCGACCCTCCTGAAGGAGAGCGGAGCCACCAAAGAAGCGACCGACGAATCATGGTGAACAGACTGATCCAGCAGTGGAGGGATAGTGGAGACTTGTCCCAGAGTCAGGATGGCCCATTGAAGAGGGCAGCACCGAAACTGAGCAAAAGGAACACCTTTCATGGCCGCCACCATCCAGCCTAACACAGGAGTACAGCAGCAGGGACTAGGCTGGACCGTGCGCACAAATGGCAAAGACGATCTTGTTCTAAGTCCGCGGCTGAGGCAGAGAGGTCATGCATATGCGACAGCCAAAAAGACTGCCGCAACTGCAGCAGAACACGGAGGGGGTGCCCCTTCTGAATGTCCCAAAAATGCCTGCCCTGCTAGAAAATCAAGGGATGACGGGGGGTCCCAACAGGCTGTTTTAACAAGGTAAAAATGTGCAGCCATAAAGATTTGGGAGAGCCCTTAGAATTAGGGAGGTCAGAGATGTGACATCTGCCGCTTGGGAGGTTTAGAGGGGACAGTATGCTTACCTAAAAAGATGCCCCATTATATTCACCCCTGAAGTCTTCGACCAGCCTGGTGCAAACTGCATCATACCAGGCTGCAAAAAGCGGGGCGAGCAGGGGCAAAAGGGGATTCCGGACCAAAGGTACATCCTTATAGTGCTGGTCAGTGGCGAGAGAGGGTTAATGGTCCATTCCTCATGAACCGTGCCCTTCGTTCGCAAGTGGGTGGGGGGAGGGGGGATATCAGGCAGCACCATGCTCCTGTCACCCCAACCTAGAAAAACAAAGGAGAGAAAACTATAACTCTATAAAACTAGTAAATAATAAAAAGACCTGCGTCTGAGCTAATCAGTTTTTAGCTTAGTGTCATAGGAGGCAGATTCAGTGGGCAGGGTATATCCTGCCAGGAGGGGCAGACTTGTTAATGCCTAGTGTCAGCCTCCTAGTGGTAGCAAGATATACCCACGGTTCCCGTGTGCCCCAATGGAGCTGAATGAGAAAAATGCTGTCTTGTCCATGTGTGTCTCTGAAGAGACAACATACAGGAAGTTTAGATTCAACTTGAGAAAAAACAGACCTGGTCGCACATCCACAACATGCCACTTGATCTAATTGCTTCTCAGCGACATTTATTAACCCTTTAAAGCACCAATCCCATTTTGACCTTAAGGACCAGGCCAATTTTATTTTTGCATTTTCGTTTTTTCCTCCTCTCCTTCTAAAATCCATAACTTTCATATTTCCATATTTTCATATTATGATATGTGTTCTTTATTCTGTGGGTCAACACGATTAAAATGATACCCATGGCTAGATTTTATATTTTTGCACAGTTATCTGAACTTTTTATTGATACTACATTTGCATATATAAAGCTTTTATAATGAGCATTTTTGGACTTTTTAAAAAAAATGTTTACGTTTACGCCATTCACCGTACGGGATCATTAACATTATATTTTGATAGTTCGGACATTTACGCACGCCGCAATACCAAATATGTTTATTAAAAAATTTACGCTTTTTGGGGGTAAAATGGGAAAAACAGACAATTTTTATTTTCATTGGGGGGGGGGGGGGGGGGGATTTTTCCCTTTTTTTAAACACTTTTTATGTCCCCATAGGGTACTATCTATGGCAATCATTTGATTGCTAATACTGTTCAGTGCTATGTATCTCAGACCAGAGCAGGAGACGGACGGAGGCAGGTGAGGGGAGCTCCATCCGCCATTACAGATGGGCAGTGGCAGCACAGCGGGCGATCCGATCATCTATTTTATTATGCGCATTGCCGCAGATGCCGTGATCTGTACAGATCACGGCATCTGTGGGGTTAATGGCGGACATCCGCGCGATTGCGGATGTTGGCCATTATCCACGTTTCCCCGGCTGCTGATAGTAGCCGGAACCTGCCGTGTATGACGCGAGCACAGCTACGATGCTCACGGTCATACACAGGAAGTAAATGTACGTCCTGGTGTGGGAAGTCCTGCCAAACCAGGATGTACATTTACGTCCATGGTCATTAAGGGGTTAAACAGGTCACTCGTGTACTTTATGATCATGAAGTGCAAGCCCACAAGTCACGTCACGGCCACTTGTGAGTAGTGGGTCCCTAGAATCCCTAGCATAAAAAAAAGTGTAGGCAGACAAGCAGGGCTCTGTGACACTCCCTTGCCTCACAAAATGCACAGAGCCCTGCTTCTCCTGCCCACACTTTCTGTATTTTGTCTCTGCACAGAGACCCACAGGCAATAGCCGCAGGGATAAGACAGCATTTATTTTATCCCAAAACATACAATTTTTTTTACCAATACATATTACAAGTGTAAATATATTTTTGACATTATACAAAACATTTTTGCAAACAGGCAAACTTTAACCATTACTAGAGACGAAATTCTAACAGCCAGTGGACAGCAGTATGCAAAGCAGGGAGGCACCAAGTGGCATATACTTTACTCCAAAAAAAAGCTATAGTCATTTTGATAAGAGACTAAATCACAGAGGCTATCAAATGGAAGGAAGTTCAATTGTTAATGGTTACCGTCATTTCAAACAAATTTCAAGTGCACCCACCTGGTGAACAGCAGGCACAAAGTATCCTCCAGGAGCTGGCTGAAATTGGTTGATGAGGGTGTTGGCAGGAAGAGCCCTCATTCCTGCTATACGCTGCATATATTGATTGGTAAGATGAGCTTTCCGTTCTTCCTTTCTTTGAGCCAATGCTACATAGAGCGGTTTAGACCCTACAATTCTCCCATTCATCTCAGTAACTGCTTTAGTGGCTTCTTCTGGGGAAGAAAAGCAAACAAATCCAAATCCTTTGCTACGGCCATCCTCCAGCATTACCTGGAAGAGACATTATGTATGCATAATGTGGAATGCTACCTTGAAATATTTACTAAAACATTCCAAACATGTAAAGGTCTGCATGTTGAAGAGGTGTAGAGACAGAGCGCAATGCATACTATGCTCCGTCTGGATATCCTCTGCATTTATCTAGCACTGCATTACCTCTACCTGCACAACACAGCAGGGACAGGATGAGAACAGTGCAATAAAGGGGAGAGGGTACAATAGAAACATCTTTGCTTGGCAAATATGAGTACTGTGTTTTCCAGCAAGACCGCAAAATCACATGTCTACTTAAATTGGCATAGTCACTTGGAAAAAAACTTTAGACAAGTTCTAGGTTCATGTCAAAAGTGTTCAGACCTCCACTGATCAGGAGAGCGAGCCGGGAAATTTCCGCATTCAGCGTATTCACTCCTGGCTCAGTTTCACGTGACCGAGACTCAAAAGTCTGAAGCGTCTCACCTACATGACAGAGCAGGAGTGCACGGCCTTCTGATGGGTGTAGGTCTCAAACCCCCTCTTCATTCCCAACTTTTAACATGTCAAAACTATGGACAACTATTAACATGGAAAACTATTTTCTTCAAATCAACTGGTGCAAGAAAAAGTTAAAAAGATTTATATAAGTTACTGTCCGCTATTGGGAGATGCCCCATATTGGGAAAAAAGGCTAAAAAATATTTCTGTCCGAATACTGTACTCCAGAGTGTAATAACTTTTAAAACATCATAAATAGCAATACAGTATTACAGTACTGTACCAGTATGTATCAGCATTACAAATGTGGCTGCTACCCCCTGTGCCATTTCATTCTCCCCCTGCCATTTTATTCCACCTCTTGATCCCTCCAATGCCAATTTATTCCGTGCCAAATCACTCCCTTTACCCCCTGTGCCATTTCATTCCACCTTTATTACTCACCCCCTCTTTACCACTCACAGTGCCATTTCATCCCCCCCCACCTTTATCCCCCCATGCCATTTCTTCCCCCTTTGCCAAATCATCCCCCCCCCCCCCCCCCCCAACACCCATTGTGCCACATCACTTTTTCTCTTCCCTCCTGTTCTTTTTACCTGGCCAGCATGCTCTGGTGCAGGGGCTGTCAGCGGGTTTGATGTTTTCATGAAGTCCTCTGCGCTGCACTCACTAAGAGGCTGTGAGCAGTGGCAGCAGTGACGAGTGAAGCTCCTGATATCACTTCTCAGTGCCCGCAGCCACTCAGTAAGTGCAGCGCAACGGATGTCAGGAGAAGGTCAAACCCACTCTGAGCCCCTGCACCAGACCCTGCCGACCAGGTAACAACAACAGTGGGAGAAGTGAAGGGGAGAAGTGATGTGGCCCAAGAGGTAAGGGGGGGAAGATTTGGCACGGGGGGGAAGAAATGGCACAGGTGGGGTAAAGGGAGGAAATAATGGCACAGGGGGAGGTAAAGTTGGAATTACTTACCGATAATTTGTTTTTCATGAGTTCATCACGACAGCACCACCATGAGATTGTCCCCTGTAGCTCTAATAGGAACAGGAAACAGAGGTTAAGTAAGCCCCTCCCCATCCACCCCTAAACTAGCACATAAACAATACTTCTATAATACTTATCCACATTGAAGGGCGGGAATTAAAGGGTGCTGTCAAGATGAACTCATGAAAAACAAATTATCGGTAAGTAATAGTTCCAACTTTTCATTTCAACATCACAACACTACCATGAGACATACCAGATAAAAAGGTGACTTTAGGGAGGGACCACAGCTTGCAAAACATTCCGGCCAAAAGACAGAACTAGGGAAGATGTTACATTCAACTTAATGGATGAAGAAGGTACGCGGAGAGGACCATGTTGCCGCTCTGCAAATCTGTCCGATTGAGGCTGAGGCTTTTTCGGCCCAGGAGACAGCTAGCGACCTAGTTGAGTGAGCACGAAGACCTTCAGAAACTTGCTTACCGGAAGATTTATAGGCCTCCTGGATAACTATCTTCAGCCACCTAGAAATTGAATTTTATGAAGCTCTTGCCCTTGTTGGGCCCTTGAAATTGAATGAAAAGGTTAGAATATTTTGTAGTCTCCAAGTAGTGAATAACATCTTCTGACATCTAGGTTATGTAAGACTTCTTTCTTCTGATTTTTTAGATTATTGCAGAATGAGGGCAATATAATATCTTGAGATCTGTGAAAATTCGTGACCACCTTTGAAAGAAAAGCAGGATTAAGTTTGAAAATAATCCTATTGCCCAGGATGATACAATATGGTTCCTCAATAGAAAGAGCCTGGATTTCTCCTACTCTTCTTGCTGAAGTTATGGCAACTAACAACGCAGTTTTGCAGGTTAATAATTTAACAGAGGTCTCGGATAATGGCTCAAAAGGATATTTGGTTAAAATAGAAAGAACTAAATTTAGATCCCATAGGGGAGTTACATTAGAAATCTTAGGTTTTGATCTGCAAATAATGAAAAAAAAAAAAAAAAAAAAGGCTTCATCCATTCATGTTCAGCTAAAGGTATAAAAGTAGCATTCTAAAGCTGCCTTCTGAACTTTTAAAAGGTACTGATAAGAAAGACCTTTTTCGAACCCCTCTTGGAGTAAGTCTAGTATTTTAGGGATGTCTGGGTTCAGAAAGAACCACACCATGAAACATTTCTTCCAGTATCTTAAAGATTTAGAAGTGGAACCTTTACTTTTTAACAAAATACTAACCACTTTACTACAAAGTCCTTTCTTTAGTAGGATCTGCCTTTCAAGAACCATGCTGTTAGCTATAGGGTTTCTAGGTCTTGATAACAGAGGTACCTGTGTCAGGAGATTCTTCACCTGAGAAAGCTGGATCGGATCTGTTAAAGAGAAGATTTAGGAGACTGAACCAACCGCTCTTGGGCTACCAAGGGACTGTGAAGATGCCACAAACTTTCTCCACTTTCAGGATGAGAAGCAGGAGGAGGAAATGCATGAGCAAGAGAAGTCCCAAACTTGTTGAAGGGCATCTACTGCAAGATGTTTCTCTCTGATTGAGAAAGAAGAAGTTCTGGACTTAGATCTATTTGCCAGCAAGAAAAATAGCAATTTCCGGATTCCCCCAAATTCTCAGTGACTGAAAAACTTGAGAAATTAGTTCCCATTCTCCTGGATCCACTTGGTTCTGGCTTAGGAAGCCTGCTTCCTGATTTTCTACACCCCTCAGGTGTATGGCTGTAAGGGAAAGAACATTTTTCTCTGCCCATATGAACATTTTTGAGGAGAGATCCCTTAGAGGAGAATGTCTTGTCCCCCCCCCTTGATGGTTGAGAAAGGCCACTGGTTATATTGTCGGAATATACCTTCACATGATTGTTTTTTAAGAGATGTGCTGAAGCTTTTAATGCCATTAAAACTGCCTTCAATTCCCAAAAGTTGGAGGGGCGACATTGGGTTTTATGGGACCAGGAACCTTGAAGAAGAAGGTGCTCAACGTGAGCACTCCAACCCCAAAGACCTGCATCTGTTGTCACCATAACAGCAGGAGAAAGAATTCAATGAATTCCCATAGAGCGATTTTTTCCTTCAGCCACCATGCTAATGAGGCATTTACCTGAAGTGGTATCTGTAATCTCTTCCCTAGGGACAATTGGGATCTGTCCCACACTTGAAGAGGTCTCGAATGGCTTTGAACCCAAGGTACGGCTGGTATACAGGATGTCATTGATCCCAAGACTGACATGGCTGTTCTTATGGGACAAGATTTTCTCTGTATCAGATTTTATTTTCAGCTCAAGTGAGAGAATTCTCTCTTCTGGGAGTAAGGTCTTTGTTTCTCCGAGTCCAAGATCATGCCCAGAAACTTCTTCCTTGCTGGACTTAAGTCCGACTTCTGCCAGTTTATGATCCAGCCGAGGTTTTGAAGACAGGACAAAATTAGAAGAAGGTGCTGATGAAGCATTTCTTTTGACCTGGCAATAATCAGTAAGTCATTCAAGTAAGGAATTATTAAAATTCCTTCTTGTCTCAATTGAGCAATCACCTCTACAATTACTTTCATAAATATCCTCGGGGTGGAGGATATTCCAAAAGGAAGTGCCTGAAATTGAAAATGAAAGGTAGAATGAATTGGTACGTGAAAGTAGGCATCTTTTAGATAGATTGTACACATCCATGAGTCTCTTTGTATCAGAGGTATTGTCTTCAGGGTCTCCATCTTGAACCTTTCGTAAGAAATAAACTCTTGCAGGAGGAAGGCTGATAAACTATTCTGTATCCCCGAGATATGGAATTTAGAATGAAGGGATTTTTTGTAATCTGAGACCACTGGTGACTGAATAGAGACAGCTTCCCCCCTCAAAACTCTTTTTTGTTTTCGGAATGGAGGATAAAGTCTCTGCTTTTTCCTCCTTTGGGATAGCTCCAGCGACCTCCTTCCCCTTTTCCTTTATACTCTTTGTTCCTCTTAAAGGAACTCTAACCAGATGGAGACCTGGCTACAGTAGTAGCCGCAATATTAGGGTTGATTAAAGCCGATGAGGCTTCCCAGGATCTTTTTAGAAGACCATCCATTTTGCGGTCTAAAGGTGTCTAAGTTGAGCCACATCCTCAAATGGAAGCGCAGTACTTTTAACCACTTTAGAAAGTTGGAGGCTCACTCCACAGATTTACATAATTAGGGTCAAAGGGGAAACTGTTTCAAAATTCTTTAGAAGTCTACAAGCGCCTCTCCAGAGTTTACCACTCATCTGTAATAAGTGTTTTAATGCTTTTTTTGAGGTTTCAGACCGGCAAAACATTCTGTCCTGAATGGACGCAAGTTCTGGAGTATCCATTATATTAATAGAACTTACAGTAGTAAGATATCTGCATCTTCAGAAGAAAAAAATATTTTTTATCATCCCGCTTAGGATTTCCCCCTCTTCAGAGTAAGACTAGAATTTAAATCTTCATTAGAATCAGTCTGCATCCAAAACAATAGCATTTTTTCCCTTTTTGGTGGAGGAGGTTCAGCCACAGGTGTATCAGAAGTAACGGGAGCTGAAAAACTAGGCAGTGCAGTAGCTATGGCAGACTGTACTTGTTGATTTATAAGTAAACGACGCTCATCCATAAAGAACGGAGATTCTTGGAAAAAAATTTTTGTTAGTGCAGGCTTTACAAAAGCGTTTAGGAAGGGTATCTGGTAGTACAACTGAACAAATTCCACATTTTTGGACTTAGATTTCTTAGAAGTTTCTTTAGAGGATTCTCTTGATTTTTTGGGGGCCTCCTTGTCACCCTAAGTGGGAAAAAGATTCCCATAAGAATCAAAGCTATATGCCACTTTAGACAGTAGAATATAGGGAAAAAAGCAGCAAAGTGCAAGCAATATGGTGTAATTCCCAAAGAAACCACTGCTATACAAGACACCAAGTGATACATAAGCAAGAAGCAGTACACAAGTGAACCTCCCCCTAAGGACCAGCTACTTACAGTTAATGCCGAGCGCTCCAGATGAGCAGAGCTGTGGGGCATCGGACACATCCATGGTTCAGAGGGATGCATTGGAACAGAGTAGCAATTTATACCCCTCTACGCTTCCCCAGGGTGCTCCGCCATCTTAGGGGAGGGACTTCCGGTCCCCAGCCAATGCCAGTGCACGCTCGCGTCCGTGTGACATCCCACACGCTCCGCAACGTCAGACGCGTGCGTGCCCCGGCAGAATGGAGCCTGGAACAGCCAGGGAGCTCCAAGACTGGCCTATACAGGACTCCTGCCGCATAAACCTGGACGGGGAGGCAGGGACCAGGAGGCAACAACCATAAGGAGGCACAACCCAGTGAAGCACAGGGGGAGGGAGATGAATCGTGACCGAAAACCCCCGTCCGGAGCAAAAACCAGCCAACCAAAGGTAAGAACCTCAACCTCACCTCTCCGTGTATGCTCCTAGAAACAGAAAACACAGAGGTGGATGGGGAGGGGCCTATTTACCCTCTGTGTTTCCTGTTCCTTTTAGAGCTACAGGGGACAATCATGATGGTGCTGTCATGATGATGATATGAAAAGAAGGGTTGATGAATTTGTACAGAGGGTAATAAAAGGATGAAATGGCACAGGGGGGGGGGGATCATGTGGCCGTCAGACGTACAGAAGCAGGAGACCACTGTTTAAACAGCGGTTATATGCTTCTGTGCTGGGGTTGCTGCAGTGGGGGTCAGGGCCCCTAGGAGCCCGGGCCCCTTACTGGGGTATTGGCTGTACCTCCGACGGTGGCCCTGTGTACAAGGTAGGGCCAGCACATAAGCCTGGTTGTCCCCCCATTGGGAGTGTTTTGTCCCCTATTTGGAGGGTGCAAATACATTAAGTCTTATGGGAGATATTATATATAAAAGAAATAACTCCGTTGAACAGTTTTCATGTTAGATCATTCATGTGGACATATCCCAACATAATAGTTAGAACAAGGTTGATGGATGTGTACGTTAAGAATGTCCTCTCACCTTGGCGCTTGTGATTGATCCAAATGGAGAAAACTCTTTCCTCAGCTTTTCATCATCGATAGTGTCATCTAGATTTTTGATATACAAATTTACTCCCTGTTAAATAAAAGGTTTATTATTTTAAATATATTTATATATTCTCTACATATTTTACAAAAGCAGTGGCCCTCCATCCTCTTCAGAATATTAAACATAAGCTACTGTGTCGTAAACAGTGAAGATGATAGATAGAAGGTAGGCAGTAAATATATTATATATATATATATACACACACATACACACACAAACAAACATACACACACATATACACAGTCACCTGGAGCTCACAATATTGGGCAATTACATTCCCCGCAGAAAAGCAGCAGTGGTGACGTCAGCATGCACCTGCCATGCTATTTTCATGTACGTGCCCGAATCTTAGCAGAAGAGGCCGTTGTTACTGGGGATACCAGAGTTTTTGGAAATAGCTTGCTGAGATCAGGGCAGGCCTGCACTGGCACCCCAGCAGGCCTGATAATCGCACTGAAGACTTACTACCTGCATGAGGTGCTCACTCATACTTTCATATACTGCATGCAGCTGCTGTTAATATAGGCTTAAAAAAAAAAAAAAAAAAAAAAAAAAAAAGTCATGTTCCCTTTAAAGGGGTACTCCAGGGAACTAAAACCATAGACCATCCTTTCCCTCTCACCAAGCATTCATTAGCTATATAGAGCTGTTTCCCTCTTTCAGCTGTCACATGCAGTGAGTGTGAGAAAGACTTCAATATCAGATCCACCTTGTCTTTGTGGAAAGCCCTAACTGAGACCAGACCCATCCTCCTGGAAGACAAACACCACGTGTTTTCTGTCTGGTCTAGGGCTCTGGCTTCACAGTCTCACCTCCCCTCCTCTCGTGAGAGTCTTGCTGGGAGATAAACAGCCCAGTGTCTCCTCAGCACATAACACTACTCTTTTCCTGCAGTAGATCTTATCACTGACTGCTGTCATTTAGAGCATATCAATTTATTGCTTTAGGGGGGGGGGGGGGGGTGGATAGTTTGAAAGAAAAGACATGTACAGTGTGTGTTGCTGACTGTTTGCAACAACACAGCATGCACACAGATAGTAAGAGTGATTGGCTGGCAGCCATTACACAGAGCTGCAGTGAAGTGCTGGGAATTGTAGTCTTGGCTGCAAGCAAGGAAAAATATTCAGGAGACAACAGGGGCCACAGAAGCTGGCAAAATCACAGATTGCTACAGGGGAAACAGAACAGGTATTGGTGGAAGCTTTGGGGCATTTTTATTTTTTTAACTTCCCAGGAGCAGCCCTTTAAGAATAACTTAAAGAGTACCTCTCGTTAAATGGTACAATCCTCCCAGTTCACTGCCCCCATCATGATAAACCACCCCTGCCTTTATTTCTATTATATTTTAGTTTTCTACCTTGATATTGCTCTATTTTCTGCTCAGTTAGATTCACAGACTGGGAAGGGGTGTTACCCAGCAGGTGTGACCTCATCTGAAGCCACACAGGTGAGAACTTCCTCCCTCACTCTGCTACACTCGGCCCAGAGCAGTTCAGTGTGTGAGATGAGCTCTTACTGGATAAGGCTGCGCACACACCCTCAGCATTTCCTGCTTTTGGACTTCTGTCAGGCCAGCAGGAGTCCAAAGTCGGAGCAAGAGATGGGGAAAAGTGTGTCTGAACAAGTAGGGAGATACCTAGTGGCAGCTTTTTTTAAACACAAAACAGAAAACATCTTTTTTAAACAAAGTACATTAGAAAGATTTTATTTACCATAAGGAGTGCAATGGAGAGTGGCCATTTAAATGCGGTTTGAATTCTTAAGTGAAATGTATACCTGATAGCGGCTGATCCTCTCTTGCTTTAGCTGCTCAAAACGTCTTTTAAGCTCTGCTTGCCGCTCAACTTTTTTCTGTGCTCTGCCTACAAACATGACTTTTCCATTGACATCCCTCCCGTTCATGTCATCTACGGCCTATTAAAAATAACACTGTTAGAGAATGTTATAATCCAGTTTCCCCCACATCTGAACATTACTTTCTACAGAGCTCCCTTGTACCTGGCTCTCCCCTGCAGACATTCTTTGTCTGCCTGGTCCTCCAGGGGAGCTCTTACCTTATTTGCATCTTCATGTTTTTCAAAGCTGACAAAGCCAAACCCTTTGGACTTGCCACTCGGGTCAGTCATCACCTTAACGCTCAGAGTCTTCCCTGCAGCCAAGAGACACCAGTTAACCAGAGGTCACAGGGTCACAGCATGCAGGTGCACGGCACACGCTTGATACCAGGCGCCCACATGCGGGAGCAGAGTCAGATCTCATTAGGTTAACCACGGCATTACGCGTGAAACCAGATGCCCACATGCATGGGCAGAGCCAAGGAGCTCATGAAGTTATCCACGGCACACACTAAGCCAGAAGCAAGTGGTAACTTGATAGGATCGGGATTTCACGCAGTTACCGTATTTGCTGAAAGTTTCCTTCAGTCGTTCATCATCCATATCTTCGCCAAAGTTCTTGATGTAAACATTAGTGAATTCTTTTGCCTTAGCGCCAAGTTCTGCTTCTCTCTCCCTTCGACATTTAAAACGACCAACAAACCTGCACAAAATAGACAATTTTGTTTTAATACTACTGCATAAAATGCGTTTTATCCCTTGTAGGCACCGCACCTCAAATTAAAGCTACATAACTGGATGAGGTCACAAAAGGCAAACTTTTCCCTTTAGAGAAAATAAGGAGATTCTTTAGACTTGCCGTAAAATCTCTCTCGAAGGATCCATTGGGGGACACAGAACCTTGGGTATATGCTGCTGACCGGTGGAATTTTTTTTTTTTAAATCAACTGGTGCCAGAAAGTTTAACAGATTTGTAAATTACTTCTATTAAAAAATCTTAATCCTTCCAGTACATATTAGCTGCTGAATACTACAGAGGAAATTCTTCTCTTTTTTGGAACAGTGCTTTCTGCTGACATGATCACAGTGCTCTCTGCTGACATCTCTGTCCATTTTCCAGAGCATCATATATTTGCTATGGGGATTTTCTCCTACCCTGGACAGCTCCTAAAATGGACAGATATGTCAGCAGAGAGCACTGTGCTCGTGATGTCAGCAGAGAGCTCTGTGTTCCAAAAAGAAAAGAATTTCCTCTGTAGTATTCAGCAGCTAATAAGTACTAGAAGGATTAAGATTTTTTAATAAAAGTAATTTAAAAGTCTGTTTAACTAGCACAAGTTGATTAAAAAAAATAAAATAAAAACGTTTTCAACCGGAGTACCCCTTTTAATATGTCTAGCCACAGGTGGGGTGGCTCCATTTTACTTTTTAGGACACCGTGTGTACTGTACAGGACCCTGAAGAAGCTCCTGTCCTCTACATAGACAGTGATTTACAGCTCCCAGCAGATCTTTACTTTTTTTATGTAAGGACTTGCTTTATCTGTGTTATCCTTTAATCCTCACTTTTTTCTATTTTTGGATGACATTTTGGTGGCTTCAGAACCAATTAACAGGTTTCCATAGAGTTATGATCTCAACATACAATGGTCGTCCTGGAACCAATTAATATTGTAACTTGAGGGACCACTGTATATCCTTGTTAACCATTTACTGGAACCTAAATATCCCTTTTAAAAGCATTATGCAGGATTAGCAACAAATCCTACAGGCTGGGACAGGGTAAACTTATTATATACATCCTATCACTACCTTTGGTCAGTGGCAGTAGTGTTTTCTCCTTACAGGCGTCTAAGAATTCTACACATCTGAACACAGAATTGCCTATTCTCACATAAGCATTTTCAGAGTAGGGGGGAGTGTTCCCTGGTACTTGTTACAGTACCACTAGCAAGTTCAACTTCAGTGTGAAATATCTGCTCAATCCAGATTCCTGCCTCCATGTTTCACATAACCACATATTCTCATTACCATACACATTCTTCTATACAAAGACTCACACTTTACGGTCGTTGAGCAGCATGCCATTCATCTTTTCTATTGCTCTATCCGCAGCATCCTGTGTCTCAAAGTGCACAAAAGCATATCCCTTGGAGCCGTTCTCATCACACACCACCTGTAGGAGACACCCATCAGAAATGTATTCTAGATTACATTTAAATTCTCAAATTATACAAGAAAGTGTTAAACTTACCTTACAGGAAAGAATGTTGCCAAATGCAGAAAAAGTATCATAAAGTGCTTTGTTGTCAATTGATTTGTCCAGATTTTTTATAAAAACATTGCCAACTCCAGACTTCCTAAGAGAAGGGTCACGCTGGGACCACATAATCCGAATAGGTTTCCCTTTGATCACATCAAAATTCATGGTGTCAAGAGCACGTTCAGCTGCAAACATTCAATAAAAATGTATTAAAATATCTATACTATTAATATCTAGGACATAAAACTATCAGCATTGAAATAAACAGTGCCAAAATGAACACTGCTAATCAGTTTGTTATAAGCATCTGACCACTGGAACCACTCCCCCCCCCCCCCAAATCTCCCGTACGGGGCTCCAGCTCTCCATCCAAAAAGAGTGTCGACCACTGCACGCGGCGTCGCCCGACACTCCCACTCAATGCAGCGCTATGGCAGAGGCGGAGATTGCTGAATGCAGTTTTTGGCTCTCCCAAAGAGATGTATTGAGAGGGCGTGTCAGCCATCACTTCGTGCTGTGGTCATGCCCCCTTTCTGCAGACTGCAGAGATTGGGAGATCGCAGGGTCCCAGCAGTCAGACCCCCAAGATCTGACACGTATCCCCTATCCTTAGGATAGGGGGGGATACATTTTTATATACCGGAATACTCCTTTAAAAAGGGGCTGTCCCACCTCGTTGCTTCCGGCTTCTCCAGCCTGTTTTCAGTGGCTGGCGGTGGTCGAAAGCCAAGAGTGGTTGGAGCATGAAAATTAAGTAATTTGCGTAACTCCCATTGACTTTATTGGGGATTGCGCAAACAATGTGGCCCACAGTCTACTGTTTATGTAGCTCCAGGCGTTATGTAAACAGCATAGCTCGTGGGGCTACGCCAATTGGGCACCTCCTATTAAAGTCAATGGGTGTTATGCAAATATTGCAACTTCCCTTCTTTGGCTGCTTTCGGCTTATCTGACCACCTCCAGCCGCTGTAAATCGGAAAATCTGGAAACAAGGTGGGACAACCCCTACTTTAACTATTGTTAATGGAAATTCAACTCTTTTCAACACTAAACATTTGGATGCTGCAGTTAAAATATTGTAGCTTAACCCACCAGTCAGATTACTGCATTGGTTAGCCCCAGTAAAGTTATTCAGGCAGTATCTGGGACATGTTCTGTGGGGTCAGGCAACAAGCACTGAGCTTCCAGCAGGAGCAGCAACTGGAATGCCAGAGTTTATTTATAGAAGGCAGATTTACATGATCACAGGCACACAACCTACACACATCTACATGAGCCTAATACTGTACACTTGGGAGTTGTCTGATGGAAGTCCTGACAATAGGATGCACAATAAGATTCACCAAAACTTGTACAGAGGACAAGTTGACCAGTTGCCCCACAGCAGTGAAGAAGCGATCTGATTGGTTGCTATATTTTGGCATCAGATTGTCACCAGATGTACATTACATGTTTTATAGGGAATTGGAGTATCAAGCGGTACATGCTCATCTATGCTCTATTCATTGTTTATGTAGCTGCCGGAGACTGAGTACAGCATTCCACTCCATAGACCAGATCTCACCAAATGTCTAGGACACGAGACTAAGGTCATGTTCCCAAGTCCGGAATCTCAGTGTGGAATTCCGCTGGAGTTTCCGGAGCAGCAGAGTCCCATTAATTTCACCAGGATTCTGCTGTGCTGTGCACACAGCTGGAATTTCCGGGCCAGATGTTATGGGATGGAAATTCTGTTTTCCACGTCAAGAATGAGCCTGTTCATTCTTTGTGCAGACACCGCACGGAATGCATAGCCAACTATGAGACGGCGCATTCCCGTGCAGTCAGGGATTTTCCGTGCAGACATTCGGGAAGTGTGAACATAGCCTAAAAATGTGGTGTTGGCGCCTGTGATCTCATCAGCCCAGTATCAGGATGTCAGAGCTGCCCACTGCTCCACCGTCTTCAACTCAAATTTACCGCATTCCACTGCCGACCATTCAGGACCGCTCCATGGTGCATGCCAGTAATACACACAGCGGCGGCTTCAGTTCCTCACACCTGGAAAAGTGTGAGGATTACAGTTGCCGGAGAGTGGAGTATTCTGGGGACAAGGAGGCCGGAGGACAACACATAGGACAGAAGCCTATGGAAAACGCTGGAAGGCTAAGGTCAGTTCTGCACAACATCTCAGCGGTAAAGCCACTGCATGTTGGTGCTTATGATAATGGGCTGACCCATCCTACTAAGTTTATAGTTCTGCTTTACATGTATCAGCTTTCCAGGACTCCTGAACGACATGATCATATTAAAACTGCATGAATAACACAAAAAACTGCTGAAACGCCCAAAGACATCCTGCCATGTGTGCTGCCAACCTACCAGCTCCCACCCCAATGTACGTTTTGCTTTGTGCTTCGCCAGGGGGTGTGTGACACACCCCCTGACGAAGCACAACACGAAACGTTATGTTAGGTCGGAGCTGGTAGGTTGGCAGAACACATGGCAGGATGTCTTGGCGTTTCAGCAGTTTTTTGTGTTATTCATGCAGTTTTAATATGATCATTCTCACACTATGGTATATTCATGTATTCTGATGTCAATATTATGTACTTAATAGCATTCTTTTCATGGTATATACCCGCTGAGTTATCTCCTGTATTTTTTCTTTGTTCCCTGTATCTCCATGTGCCTTTGCTCTTCCTACCATCCCCTCTGTTTTGTCATATCAGTGCCTGTGTTTTAAACACTCTTTTTAAATGTTTTGTATTTTGATACATGTTTAATAAAATATTTTACACTATTGGTTCTTTGTTGGTATACATGTTGAAAATATTGTAACCTAAGGCGATTGTAATTTGAGGGATCACTGAACAAGGATATGGCTTCCATTATTGATTATAATCTACAAGAAACCAAGTCATAGAAGAAAAACATTCTTGGTCATCTGTTCCTAAGAAAGCAGAATGGCAACCAATATGGCTGTCATCCAGCTTTCCTAGAGTCCTGAAAGGCTGATCAGCTTCTCTGTCGTTCAGGAGTCTGGGAAAGCCGATACATGTAAAGCAGAACTATAAACTGAGGAGAGATCAGCGCCTAACTTTTTTGCTGGCTCCTAGTTTCAAAACAAATTTGTCAAGCCCTGCCACAGACAATGAATGAATTAAAGGAGAACTCCAGAATAGGAAAATTGTCCTCCATACTGCCAGCAGTAAAAAAAATAAAAATGTACATACCTTCCTTCGCTCCCCCGGTAACTGGCTCTGGTCTCCGCCGCGATCCTCTTCCTGGTGGTCGGCGAGTCATACTGCACTCAGCCAGTCACCGGCCATAGCGAAGTCCCAACTTGGCCGGCGATAGGCTGAGTGGCAGTGTGACGTTTTCGGCCCCGGCAGCAGGTGCACGAGGCACGAATGAAGGTATGGATCCTTTTTTTTTTTTTTTTTTTACTGCTGGCAGTATGGAGTTCAATTCTTATTCTGGAGTACTCCTTTAAGTAGTGACATGCACGAAGTAGTGACTCCCTGCTCCAGTGTTTCCCAACCAGGGTGCCTCCAGCTGTTGCAAAACTACAACTCCTAGCATGCCCAGACAGCCTTTGGCATGCTGGGAGATGTAGTTTTGCAACAGCTGGAGGCACCCTGGTTGGGAAACACTGCCCTTCTCCATTCAAAACAGACTCAGGGCCCTGTTCAAAATCCCAGGGGGCACAGCAATGAATGCTTGCATGTCTTTCTACTCAGAAAAAGTAGACATTTGACTTCTGAATGGTGCTGATCTGAGCTCCAATAAAAGTACAAATGAAATCAGCACAGATACGACAAGGATCTTGATTGGGCCAAAGAAAGAAAAATCATACAAACATGTAAGGTTCTAAAAAAAAAAAAAAAAAAAAAAAAAAAAAATTTGACTTTTTACAGCAGTAAAAACCAGAACCCTTAGCCTATCCTAAACATTATTTGGGTGCACTGTGTGAACAAGATTTTTGAGATGTCCCCCATCCATTATCACAGGGACCATAACACAAAACTATCGTTATGTAGGACACCCCCCAGAGCAGTGGTCACCAAACTGTGGATCTCCAGATGTTGCAAAATTACAACTGCATGCATACCCAGACAACCGCATACATATGGTGTCCATGCATGCTGAGAGTTGCAGTTTTGAAACAGCTGGAGGTCCACAGTTTGGAGTCCACTGCCCTAGGGACACTCCTGGAATACAGACCTAGAGGATAAAGTGAGACGTTAGAACTTGTGTGATAAACCACAATCTGATTGCGCAGTAAATTGTTTCAATATATTGTTTCACAACAAGGGTGCCTTCAGCTGTCGCAAAAACTACAACTCCCAGCATGCCTGGACAGCCGAAGGCTGTCCAGGCACGCTGGGAGTTGTAGTTTTGCAACAGCTGGAGGCACCCTGTTTGGGAAACACTGTCCTATAATATAAACAAGGACCTGTAGCAAGACACTAGTCCAGGCCACTCACCGTCTGCAGGCTGCTGGAAGTTGACATAGGCATAGCCCAGGGACCGCCTGGTGATCATGTCCCTGCACACCCGTATAGACAGCACAGGCCCAGCAGGACTGAACTTCTCATACAGCATGGCTTCTGTGACATCTGGGTGGAGGTCTCCCACATAAAGGGAGGCCATCGGGTAACTGCTGGTAGCTGTGTGCATCACCCCACCAGAGGTCACACCCAACTAGAGGAAGCGGAGGATCTCCACAGGAGAAGTAACGGGATATTAAGGCGTTAAGACGGAGATGCAGGCGGCAACAGGTGCTATGGGAGCGGGCTGAGGAGGCGCGGATGGGTGCTGGGGGCTTCACTGCGCCTGTAGAATTATGGGGTCACACCGAGGTGCTTAGACACACGGCGGCTACTGGAGATGTATGGTAGTTTTACTAGATGCAACGTGACGGCGAGGAGCAGGTGACCGGCTGACGTCAGAGACCGGGGGGTTTCAGTCTTACGAAGTGACCCGTGTACCGAGCAGTGTGTGTCGTGTAGTTACCCCTCCTGTTTTTACGTGTTTTGAGCTTTGCGCCCCGGTCGCCTGCAGGAAAGCACCTTGTAGCCGGCACCCTGCTCGGCAGCGAGTACAAGAGAGGCCGGGAATGGCAGGAAGCACGGCTTTTATATCCGGGTCGCAGGTATGCCGGCCTAACGTTGTCATCACAGCGCCCTCTGGTGTGCGCCAACTGTATGGCCGATCACAGTGTAGACAAGCGCCATGTTGTTAGTGGCGTGCTTCTTCTAAACTGAATTGTTTCAACAGTGAAAAGCTAAGTGTTGTTGTCTGTTTGCTGTGGCGGAGGTACTCACTGTTTTAAGGGATATACCAGATTTATTTTTTTTGCCTTTGAGACCAAGATGCAAAGTTATAATGCATACCGCACAACTTTTGCTTAGAACAAAGAGGGACAAGCCACACCCATAACCACACCTTCAGCCACACCCATAACTGCGCCCAACCTCTTTAAAGGGGTACTCTGCCCCTAGACATCTTATCCCCTATCCAAAGGATAGGGGGTAAGATGTCTGATTGTGGGGGTCCAGTCGCTGGGAACCCCCACAATCTTTCATCACGCCCCCTCCCATAGACTTGCATTGAGAGGGCAGCATGTGATACCACAAGGGGGTGGGGTGTGATATCACGATCCTCCGGCCCCTGCATCGCCAGTCATCAGGCGCGGAGTGAAGCTCGCTCCTGCACAAGATGATAGGTGGTGCTACAGGAGAGATCGCGGGGTTCCCAGCAGCAGGACCCCCGCGATCAGACATCTTATCTCCTATCCTTTGGATAGGAGATAAGATGTCTAGGGGCAGAGTATCCCTTTAAATATTCGTCCACTGCTGTATATAACACAAACTACATGCAGAATGGGAATACTTCTTTAACAACAATTATGCTGTCACCTGAGTTTAGGAGAACCTCAGGGCTCGAGTCCTGCAGGTACAGCGTTCCTTTGCTTTTTCCAGAGGAGGAACGCTGTCCCTTTTACATTAGTCCTGCAGGACTGACCTCTGAATTATTCTTACACTCCCTTCATCTCCTTCCCTAGCCCGGACTGCTAGATGCTGGAGATGTAGGACCTGTGATAATGTCACCATCACATGTTGGGGGCGGAGCTTAGCTATGGAGGAGAGGAAAGATCATGGCTGAAGGACCTGTGGAGGAGGCGGGGCTGAACTGGAGGAGAGGTCACGTGTCACCCCAGTAAGGTAATTAATTATATGAGGAGGTTTGTTACAGTGTGTCACCCCAGTAGTAAGGAGATTACATGAGGAGGAGGTTTGTTACAGTGTGTCACCCCAGTAGTAAGTAAATTGCATAAGGAGGAAGTTTGTTACAGTGTGTCACCCCAGTAGTAAGTAAATTGCATAAGGAGGAGTTTTGTTACAGTGTGTCACCTCAGTAGTAATGAGATTACATGAGGAGGTTTGTTACAGTGTGTCACCCCAGTAGTAAGGTGATTACATGAGGAGGAGGTTTGTTACAGTGTGTCACCCAGTAATAAGTAAATTGCATAAGGAGGAAGTTCGTTACAGTGTGTCACCCCAGTAGTAAGTAAATTGCATAAGGAGGAGTTTTGTTACAGTGTGTCACCCCAGTAGTAATGAGATTACACAAGGAGGAGGTTTGTTACAGTGTGTCACCCCAGTAGTAAGGTGATTACATGAGGAGGAGGTTTATTACAGTGTGTCACCCCAGTAGTAATGAGATTACATGAGGAGGAGGTTTGTTACAGTGTGTCACCCCAGTAGTAAGGTGATTACATGAGGAGGAGGTTTATTACAGTGTGTCAACCCAGTAGTAATGAGATTACATGAGGAGGAGGTTTGTTACAGTGTGTCACCCCAGTAGTAAGGAAATCACATGAGGAAGAGGTTTGTTACAGTGTGTCACCCCAGTAGTAAGGAGATTACATGTGGAGGAGTTTTTTTTTAAAAGCAGTACAATAATAGAAAAGCATGTAGGCATGGCTATCATTTTAATCATATTGACCTACAGAATAAAGATGGCATATCATTTTTACCATAAAGTGCTCTCCAAATAAACAACCCCCCCCCCCAAAAAAAAAAAAAAAATAAAGTTGCTAAATTGCGTTTTTCTTTTCAATTTCCCTCACAAATTATATTTTTTGGTTGTGCCATACACTTTATAGTGAAATGAATGATGTCATTACAAATTACAATTGGTCGTGCAAAAACAAGCCTCTTATGGGTCTGCGGATGGCAAAATTAGTTATAGCTCTTAGAAAGTGAGGAGGTAAAACTCAAAGCGCAAAAAAAGTAATCTTTCTGTGTCTTCAAGGCCAAAATGGGCTGTGCCCTTAATTCTAATTCTATGAAGGGTTTGTTACAGTTTGTTTTCAGAAAGGTAGTTTGTTACAGTGTGTATTCTTAAGTGATAGTCACCCAGGGCCGCCACCACCACATTAGAAATGCAGCCGCCCTCTACCACTTTAACAGGGCAATAGCTGCTGGGAGTAGACGTGCTGAGACAGTCACGTCTGCTAGAATACACCGGGTCCTCCGCTGCCTGCCAGTGAGGAGCAGAACAGCCACTACTGTGGAGTCGGACTGTGATGGTAACTAACTTTGGTCAGGGTCTATAGGGGCAATACAGGAGGGCTGGTAATCTCTACAGGGGGGCATTATTACTGTTTGGGGTACTATAGGTGCTGGAAAAGTGCGGAGCCTAAAATGTTTGTCTTGCAGGTTCTGTGGAGATGAGTTGTCTGGAATTAATCATCATGACATTCTGGGCCCAGATAGAGAAGAAAAAGGAATGTAACCGACTCTGATCAGAGAAGACGTCACTCGCAAGTCACCTGATGTAACTGTATGTAATCACTTATATGGTCTGCAGAGCCTGTGTGCAGCTGATATCTACCATTATATGGTCACTGTATGTGGGAATATTTGTAGAAGTGGGGGTGGGGGGCAGTAGTTACCTCTGTTCTCTCCTTCTCTGGCTACTATATATGGTCCTATATATTCACATCATGATTTAATCTTACACTTAGGTTATATATTCTGTCAAACAGAGATGTCAACATATACTGCAGATATTTAAAGAGCTTTATTGTTCGTTCAGTCATTACAAGTCATACAATAAATTACAATCACACAAAGCATGACAGTACAATACGCAGCAAAGGTTCCCTAAGCTATACATCGCACGGCATGCTACTCTAACACTCCGCTCAATCCTGTAAGAGAAAAGCACAAGAAATCAAGAAAAACCAAACAATACAATCTGTGATCGGGGTAGGGGCGTGGGCTATGGGGCGGGGCTGGGGGCGTGGGGGAGTGGATGACTGTGTGGGGGTAGGGAGAGGGCGTATCACAGGGCCAAACTACTGGGCTATATCTTCAGGGCGACATGGGGGAAGGAGAGGGGTCTTCACTCTTTTTCATCATCGACGGCCGGACTGTCCAAGATGGAAAAGTCCTTGAGCAGGCTCCGAATGAACCTGTGGCAGTCCCGGACAGACATGTTCTCCCTGTTGATCACAAGGCGGTTCCTGGCAAGCCACACAGCGTCCTTAAAACAGTTCATAAGGCACCAGGCCTCCTGGATGGCCTCCATGTCGAGGGTCCCAGGGAACAGACCGTAAAGTACCGAATGGTACGATAGGCAGCTCCTGGGTACAGAGTCTCTGAGTTCGTATTCCACGGTATCCAACAGACCCTGCGCAAAGAGGCACTGCCAAAACACGTGCAAGGATGTTTCCTCCACAAAGGGGCACCGGGGGCAGTACCTGGTTCTGCACGGGTCACTGGCATGCATGAACGACCTGAGAGGCAGTCCTCCCTTAATGGCCATCCATGAAAAGTCCTTATGTCCATTGGTACGCCGCTTTGAGGCCACATTAGTCCATACAGTCTCTACCGTTGCTGCGAGGAGCCCCGGAACAATCTCCAACAAGTCCTTAGCTCGGTCTTGCCAAGACTTATGGGCCGCTCCTTCCTTCCCGAACCAGACTCCCAAAATTTGAATGAAGTATGGTTCAACAGTAAAGCGAAGGGGGCGGAAGAAGCCAGGTGCCACTCTCCGAAGAGCATAGCTTCTGACTTCCCGCAGTTGACTTTTGCCCCTCAAGCCTTGCCGAAGTCCTCGCAGGTGTGGACGAGTGCAGTCACCGAACACTGGTTAGCGCAGAATACGGTGATCCCTCTGATCCTGATCTTTCCATTCTGCTGGATAGTCTCAGCGAAGAGCTCTATAACACAAACAAAAAGAAGAGGCGAAAGAGGGCAGCCTTGTCTAACCCCTGAAAGAATAGGAAAGGGGTTAGTCTTCCATCCGTTCACCAACACCGTGCTGCAAATATCAAAGTACATGATGTTAACAAAAGAGTAGAACATCTTCCCCAGACCTAGCTTGCGCAAAGCCCTGCCCATGAAAGCGTGGGAGAGACGGTCAAACGCCTTCTCCTGATCCAAGCTAACCAGGGTGGCGCGGACTCGACGGTCCTTGATGTAATAGACCATGTCTCTCACAAGGGCAAGGATGTCGGCGATCCTGCGACCAGGAATGCCGCAGGTCTGGTCCGGATGGACGATCTGCCTGATGACAGATTTCAGCATGTTGGCTAGCACCTTGGTGAGGATCTTGTAGTTCACGTTCAGGAGAGAGATGGGATGCCAATTTTTCAGGTCACATCTCTCCCCCTTCCGCTTATACAAGATCGTGATCATCCCTTCCCTCAACGATAGAGGCATTCTGCCCCGCACCACCATCTGCCCCCCTACACAACATATACTGCAGTGTAGTGGCAATGCCCCCATTTACTTTAGTGGCCTAAACATAGTCATAGGCTAGTGTCTATGTTTAGTCCATTTTCTGCATGTATATGTTTACTTAGTGTGACTAAAAAGTGTGGTCTGCTGTGCTTTACAGTGCTGCACAGTAAACATACATGCACGGAATGGACTAAAACTTAGTCACTAGTTGACTACGTTTAGGCCATTAGACCACTGCTAGTTCACCATAGTATGTGTTGGCACCCCTTTTTGTATATTCTAAGTGTAAGTTTAAATGGTGATGTGAACAGCCCCCGAGTAGGATAACACAGAGGGTTAACCTGTTATAAAAAAAAAAAATGTGTATACAGTTAAAATCTGTGACTGAGCAATGAGTCTTGCCCTGTTACTAAACTCTTATAAACCGTAGGCAGCTGTATGCCTGCGTCCTGTAAGAATCCTGGAACCGTACAGGATGTCAAGTTTTAGCTTGATCATTTTTGTCTGTTTTTCTGTTCCCACGCTTTTTTTTTTCTAGGACTTGACCCCTGGAGGACCTCATATACTGACAGACTGACAACAACCCCCATCATCATCACCACAACAGACCATATATGTGATTACATACTGTTACATTCGGCGACTTACAGGTGACATCTTCTCTAATTGAAGTTGTTCTCTTTCCTTTTTCTTCTCAAACCGACCCAGACCTTCATGACGATTTCTTCCACCCACAACTCTTCTCCACAGAATCTACAAGACAAACATTTTAGGCTCCGCACTTTTCTAGCACCTATAGGGCTCAATACAGTAATAATAAGCCCCTTGGTGTTCCTCATAGTAAAGTGGGTAGATAAGTGGGTTGGGGAAGAGTCGGTAGGTCCCTCCCATTACATAGGTCGCTACTGTAGGTAGACAGGTCCCTCCTTTTAGTTTCCTTCATCACATATGTGCCCCGAGTAGGTAAACCACCATAGATAGCTACCCCCTCTAGTTAAACCCCCTCGATAACCTAGAGATAATACACAGCCCAGATGTAATACACTGCCAGAAAATCTTATATGCCCTAGAGATCCTAAAGCATCCTACATTGCCAGGTAGATTATATCCGTTGGTGTCAATTGTGCATTGGACCGCCCGGCTCCGTTTTTGTCTGTGATGAAGCTCCGATGCAGATGTGCACTTAGCCTGTTTCCAGCACAGTAACATTCAGAGACTACAGGTTGTCACTACAGTCTGTCACTTCCCCTGTCTTCTCCAACTGTCCCAGAAAGCCATGAAGACTTTTTTTTTCCTGCCACAATTTATTTTTGCAAAGTTTGCTATCTTAAGCTACTTTTTCATCAACTTCAGATGTATTTAAATTTGCATATCTGCTCTGAAAACCTGCTCCAAACTGCTGTTGGATTATTTTTCATCCCAGCCTGGTTGCTGTATCAAAATAAAGAGCTAATGAGACAACCCTATGGATATATTCAGGGTCTGCTGCAAATGTGAAGCTGTTCAGTCACATTAAAATCTGCAGCAGATCCTGTAGGTGTGCCCCTTAGGGGACCTTCACACAGGCGGATTTAAACGTGAGTTTGCAGCTGGGGAAAATCCACCAATGCTCAAACTTGCAGCAGGAAACTCTCTTCTAAATCCACCCATATTAAGGTTCCCGTAAGGCCACGTTCCCACATGCTGGTGAATGCATTTTACACATTAGGACCTGGCCATTTTTTGAACATCTGACCACTGTCACTTTAAACATTAATAACTCTGGAATGCTTTCAGTTATCATTCTGATTCCGAGATTGTTTTTTCGTGACATATTCTACTTTAACATAGTGGTAACATGTTGTGGTAACTTACATCCTTTCTTGGTGAAAAATCCCAAAATTTGAAGAAAAATTTGAAAATGTAGCATTTTTCTAACTTTGAAGCTCTCTGCTTGTAAGGAAAATGGATATTCCAAATAATTCTTTTTAAATCACATATACAATATGTCCACTTTATGTTTGCATCATAAAATTGACGTGTTTTTACTTTGGGAAGACATCAGAGGGCTTCAAAGTTCAGCAGCAATTTTCCAATTTTTCACAAAATTTCCACTCACTATTTTTCAGGGACCAGTTCAGGTTTGAAGTGGATTTGAAGGATCTTCATCTTAGAAATACCCCACAAATGACCCCATTATAAAAACTGCACCCCCCAAAGTATTCAAAATGACATTCAGTCAGCGTTTTAACCCTTTAGGTGTTTCACAGGAATTGCAGCAAATTGAAGGAGAAAATTCACAATCTTCATTTTTTACACTCGCATGTTCTTGTAGACCCAATTTTTGAATTTTTACAAGGGGTAAAAGGAGAAATTGTATACTTGTATGTGTAACCCAATTTCTCTCGAGTAAGCACATACCTGATATGTCTATGTAAAGTGTTCGGCGGGCGCAGTAGAGGACTCAGAAGCGATGGAGCGACAAGGGGATTTTGGAGAGTACGTTTTTCTGAAATGGTTTTGTGGGGCATGTTGCATTTAGGAAGCCCCTGTGGGGCCAGAACAGAAAAAAAACACATGGAATACCATTTTGGAAACTAGACCCCTTGAGGAACGTAACAAGGAATAATGTGAGCCTTAATACCCCACAGGTGTTTCACGACTTTTGCATATGTAAAAAAAAAATAAAAATTTCACTAAAATGTGTTTCCCCCCCAAATTTCAAATTTTTGCAAGGGTTAATAGCAGAAAACGCCCCCCACAATTTGTAACCCCATCTCTTCTGAGTATGAAGGTACCCCATAAGTTGACCTGAAGTGCACTACGGGCCAACTACAATGCTCAGAAGAGAAGGAGTCATATTTGACTTTTTGAGAGCAAATTCTGCTCGGGGGGCATGTCGCATTTAGGAAGCCCCTATGGTGCCAGGACAGCAAAATAACCCCCCACCATTTTGGAAACTAGACCCCTTGAGGAACGTAACAAGGGGTACACTGAGCATTTACCCCCCCCCCCCCCCCCCACACTGGTGTCTGTCAGATCTTTGGAACAGTGGGCTGTACAAAATTTTTAATTTGCACAGCCCACTGTTCCAAAGATCTGTCAGACACAAGTGGGGTGTAAATTATCACTGCACCCCTCATTACATTACGTTAGGGGTGTAGTTTCTGAAATGGGGTCACATGTGTTTTTTTTTTTTTTGCGTTTGTCAAAACCGCTGTAACAATCAGCCACCCCTGTGCAAATCACCTCAAATGTACATGGTGCACTCTCCCTTCTGGGCGTTGTTGTGCGCCCCCAGAGCACTTTGCGCCCACATATGGGGTATCTCCGTAGTCGGGAGAAATTGCATTACAAATTTTGGGGGGCTTTTTTCCCTTTTACCTCTTGTCAAAATGAAAAGTATAGGGCAACACCAGCATGTTAGTGTAAAAAAATTAATTTTTTTTACACTAACATGCTGGTGTAGACCCTAACTTCACCTTTTCATATGTGGCCCTAAACTGTTGCCTTGAAATACAACAGGGCTCCGAAGTGAGAGAGCGCCATGCGCATTTGAGGCCTGAATTAGGGATTTGCATAGGGGTGGACATAGGGGTATTCTACACCAGTGATTCCCAAACAGGGTGCCTCCAGCTGTTGCAAAACTCCCAGCATGCTTGGACAGTCAACGGCTGTCCGGAAATACTGGGAGTTGTTGTTTTGCAACAGCTGGAGGCTCCATTTTGGAAACAGTGGCGTACCAGACGTTTTTCATTTTTATTGGGGAGAGGGGCTGTATAGGGGTATGTGTATATGTAGTGTTTTTTACTTTTTATTTTATTTTGTGGTAGTGTAGTGTAGTGTTTTTAGGGTACAGTCACACGGGCAGGGGATTACAGCGAGTTTCCCGCTGCGAGTTTGAGCTGCCGCGCAAAATTTGCTGCATTGCAAACTTTGCAGCCTGATACTCACTGTAAGCCCCCTGCCCATGTACCCTGTACATTCACAGTCTATCAGTGCATGCTGGTAGTTATAGTTTTGCAACAGCTGGAGGCACACGGGTTGGGAAACACTGAGTTAGGAAACAGTGTTTCCCAACCAGTGTGCCTCCAGTTGTTGCAAAACCACTACTCCCAAACATTCTCAGGCATACTGGAAGAAGTAGTTAGGCAACATCTTTAGAGCCAGATGTTGCCGAACTACAACTCCCAGCATGCTTGGAGTTGTAGTTTTGCAACATCTGGAGGACTACAGTTTGCAGACCACTAATACAGTGGTTCCCAATCTGTGCCCTTCCAGATGTTGCAAAACTACAACTCCCAGTATGCCAAAACTGTCCAGGCATGCTGGGAGTTGTAGTTCTGCAACATCTGAAGGGCCAGATGTTACAGAACTACAACTCCCAGCATGCCTGGACAGTAAGGGCATGCTGAGGATGTGTAGTTTTGCAACATGTGGAAGCGCACAGTGGTCCCAAAACTGCGGACCTCCAGATGTTGCAAAACTGCAACTCCCAGCATGCCCGGACGCCAAGGGCTGTCTGGGCATGCTGGGAGTTGTAGTGTAAGGGGACCAAATGGAGCAGTCCAGATTGCTTTACGGCGGTCTGGACTGCTGCAAAGGTCCTGCAACGCCGCCGAAGATCCACTCACCTGTCACCACCGCCGCCGTCTCCGCCGCCGGGATCCGGGTCTTCAGGGACGAGGTAAGTACCGGGGCCGTGCCCCAGCATTCCCCCGTCCCCCCCCCCACGTCCTCCGGTCTTCCTCCAGTTCTCTCCGGACTTCCAGGGGCCGTGCAGGAGGAAGTAACTGCCCCCCCCCCCCCCTGTGATTGGTCGGTTAGTTAACCGAGGAATCGCAGGGGATAGGAGGAGGTGGCAGGCTTGCCACCTCGCTCCTATACTTCAGCATGGTCCTGGCTGTCTGTGACAACCGGGATCATGCAAAATTACCGGGCGGTCGGGTCCCAGAGACCTGATCAGCCCGGTATCGCCGCAGATCGCAGGGGCGATTTTCCTCGCGATTTGCGACGATCGCCGACATGGGGGGCTGGATGCCCTGGATGCATTTCAGTAGGCATCCGCTTCCGATCTCTGCCCGGCGCGCGGCAGGGAGCGGAAAACGCCATGACGTACTCATACGTCATGGGTCCTTTAAGCCCAGGGTGTGGAGACGTATGCAAACGTCATGGGTCCTTAAGGGGTTAAAGGAGTACTCCAAGATGGGAAAATTGTCCTTCATACTGCCAGCAGTAAAAAAAATAAAGAGGTATATACCTTCCGTCGCTTCCCCCGGTGCCTCTGGTAACCCGCTCTGGCCTCCGCCACGATCCTCTTCCTGGTTGCCAGTGGTCGGTGAGTCCCGCAGCAAAGTCCCGCCTAAGCCGGCGATAGGCTGAGCGGCAGTGTGACATTTTCGGCCCCTGCAATTTATCAAGGGTGGTTTAGTGAACAATTTTCTTACACCTTTAATTTGTGCCTTGGTAATGTGAACGTCCGCCAAATGTATTAAAAGGTTATATGGCATGTGATAAATATGATCGTGGGACACATTTTTTTTAAACTAACATAGTTACATAGTGTAACATAGTTAATAAGGTTGAATAAAAGACCAGAGTCCATCAAGTTCAACCTATATACTTAATGAGTCCCTACTGAGTTGATCCAGAGGAAGGCAAAAAACCCTCATACTAGAGGTAAAAATTCCTTCCTGACTCCAAATATGGTATCAGAATAAACCCCTGGATCAACGTTCTGTCCCTATAAATCTAGTATACATAACCAGCAATGTTATTACTCTCCAAAAATGCATCCAGACCCCTTTTGATTTCTTTTACAGACTTCCCCATGACCACCTCTTCTGGGAGAGAGTTCCATAGTCTCACTGCTCTTACAGTATCACAGAAAGAGGATATTAAGTCTATAAACCAAATTATCAATCACAGAAAAATAGACTATTTAAAATACAACTTTTATTTCGAGCCCGAGCCCATAAAACAAGGGGTACCACAAAAATATAATAGAATCAAAAAACTAACAAAACTATATATCTATTGGCAGATAGTATAACCCTAACCCCCGATGACACAGGGAGGATACTGGGAGGGACAACTGGGAGGGTGAGGGACCAGGAGCCTGTCACTCCCTATACTAGTTTTTCTCTTAAGCCCTATCCCTAGGCGGAATTTTCGCCCTAATAAGGATGATCCCGCACTGGAACCTCCTAATATAGGATCTCCTCGCCCTGACAATAACTAGCTAGCTAGCTAATGATGTGTCTACCTAGCTAACCGGGCAAGTCCCTATACTCTGTGTGAATGAATACATATTTAAGATATCACATGATGCACATGATATACCCTGCCAATATTTATAGAATATATGATTTGTCTAATACACAGTCAAGATAATGGTTACTAAAAGATATCCCTTATTGAATATGACATGCAGCATTGTTAGATGTGTCCATTAGTGTGTGCTGTGTAAATTAAGCATACAGTGGCAAATAAAGAAAGGAACTGACAAATGATCAGAATTGATGTCTGCCACCTATAGTGACACTAAACAAAATTATTAATTGATATAAAAATTACGGTAAGATATAAACCACATATAGAAACATTTGTTAATAACCCCAAATAGCGATACTAAATGCGGCCACAGATAGCAAAACAAATATCGATGTATAGAGACACTGTATGTAGCTACATATAACAACACAGATTGCAGTCACAGTAGCAAGACCAATGTTAGTGCACACAACACATAAAGCAAGCAGGATGACAGTGCAAATACATACAAGTCATATATATACTGCATGCATAGCAGTATTATAAGTCTATCCCTTGTGGTATAGGGTTACACAATATCCATTACTTTTGAAAAAAATCAAATAGCAACTGTTTTAGGTGCATAAAGTGTATACTTATACTGATAGAGATGCGGTGGTATAACCATAGACTCTCTCTCTCTCTCTGGCAGGGTATATCATGTGCATCATGTGATATAGGGACTTGCCCGGTTAACAAGGTAGACACATCATTAGCTAGCTAGCTAGTTATTGTTAGGGCAAGGACAGCCTATATTAGGAGGTTCCAGTGCGGGACCGTCCTTATTAGGGCGACAATTCCGCCTAGGGATAGGGCTTAAGAGAAAGATTAGTATAGGGAGTGACAGGCTCCTGGTCCCTCGCCCTCCCAGTTGTCCCTCCCAGTACCCTTCCTGTGTCATCGGGGGTTAGGGTTATATAGATACATATTGGCCCCATTTACTATTGCAAACCCGACATGTTTTGTTGGGTTGTGCACCAGATTCTGTCGCATTGCCCCAGAAATTCTGTCTGTGCCAGATTTTGTACCAGAATTTGCGCCAGAATTGAAAAAACCCAACTAACTCTCCATTTTGCTAAGAAAACCTGAAAAAGGGGTGTGGTCGCTGGGAAAAGGGGGCGTGTTCTCCGGAAAGGGGCGTGTTCCTGACATTTTCACAAAAACCCAACATATTTACTAAGGTTTCCACATAAAATGTGGTGGATTTGAGCTGAGAAAACCCAGACAGATCAGAGCATGTGTAAAAAAAAAAAAAGCAAAGTGTAGGGAAAGTGGAAAATGTAGGGAAACCTTAGTAATTACCGTGGAAAATAAAATGTAGGGAATTAAAACCCACAAAGAAACCTACACTCCAATGTTAGTAAATGAGGGCCATTGTGTATACTTTAATTCCATCGTGTAATTGCCTTGTTGGTTTGGTGTATCATCCTTCAGGCCAAGTGTCCTCTAGGCGGATAGGTACGTTCTGTGTTTTATGCATTATCAGACGTAATAAGTTAATATAATATTGACTATCCAGCAATAGATATATACTTTTGTTAGTTTTTTGTGGTACCCCTTGTTTTATGGGCTCAAAATAAAAGTTATATTTTAAATAGTCTATTTTTCTGTGATTGATCACTGCTTTTACAGTAAAGAACCCCCGTCTGTGCTGGTGTAGAAACCTTCTTTCCTCAAGATTTAGAGGATGCCCCTTGTTATAGATACAGTCCTTGGTATATATAGATCATGGGAGAGATCTCTGTTCTGCCCCCTGATATATTTATACATAGTTATTAGGTCTCCCCTAAGCCTTCTTTTTTCTAAACTAAATAGCCCCAATTCTGATAATCTTTCTGGGTACTGTACTCCTCCCATTCCCCGTATTACTCTGGTTGCCCGTCTTTGAACCCTCTCCAGCTCCACTATATCTTTCTTGTACACTGGTGCCCAGTACTGTACACAGTATTCTATGTGTGGTGTGACTAGTGATTTGAACAGCAGTAGAATTATTTCCTTGTCATGGGTATCTATTCCCCTATTGATGCACCCCATGATTTTATTTGCCTTGGCAGCAGCTGCCTGACACTGGTCACTACAGATAAATTTGCTATTAACTAAGACTCCTAAGTCCTTTTCCACTTCAGTCGTCCCAAGTGTTCTCCCGTTTAATACATAATCCCAGCCCGAATTTTTCTTAACCATGTGCATTACCTTACATTTATCAGTGTTGAACCTCATCTGCCACTTCCCAGCCCAAACCTCCAACCTATCCAGATCCATTTGTAACAGTGCACTGTCCTCTATAGTGTTCACCGCTTTACAAAGTTTAGTATCATCTGCAAAGATTGCTACTTTACTATTCAACCCCTCTACAAGGTAATTAATGAATATATTAAATAGACCTAAGACTGAGACTGTTGAGACCCAATTACCTCCTGCCAGGCTATAACTCCCCCTTACTACAATGAATATTTAAATAATAACTGACACGACAACCATTTAACTTTTGTGTGGGTGGGGTTCGGCCACAGCTTTATTTATAAAAAACGTATATAAATAACAATTTAACTGTAAACAAAGGCACCGATTGGCTTCTTGCCAACCCGAGAGGTGCTGCCACACCGTCCTGTGTGCAGGTCTACCCCGGGTTGACCCCGCTTTCTCCGTCTTCTTACCGCCAAGCTGTGTCTTACAACTAACAGAAAATCAAAAGGGAGGGAGGGCAAAACTCCGGATCCTGGGCAGATTGAGGGGGGGAGGGGAGGGAGACGCCACAACTATAAATACCCAGGGGAGGGCCCCTGAAAACCTGGGAAACTATTAGCACCCTGATTGGTGCACTCCTTCCCCCCCCACCCATGGGACATACCACTGCTAACTGACAGGTTTTACAGGCGGGGGAGGGGGCTAAAAACCTTGAGTCTATTTTTCTTAACCCCTTAACTGCTCACCAGTCAGGGAGCAAGCTAGTTATGCACAGCTTGCCCCTCCACCCCTGTGGTACCCCACTAGTAACAGTCACCCAAATCAGAATAAGTACCATTAGTAACCATCCTCTGTTTCCTATCACTGAGCCAGTTACTTACCCACTTACACACATTCTCCCCCAGCCCCAACCTTCTAATTTCATGCATCAATCTTTTATGAGGCACTGTATCAAATGCTTTGTAAAAATCCATATATACGACATCCAGCGATTCCCCCTGGCCCCGTCTGGAGCTCACCTCCTCAGTACACTACACTTCAGTGCACCACTCTGTATGGTTCCTCTTTTTTCTGTGATTTTTTTTTACTAATTCTGTCCACAGACAGTTTTGTACGTAAGGTCAGGGCTGGTGTAGATTCGAGACAAATTAAGGGCATTGCAACTTTTCACCAAAAGTCGCACATAACCAATTCATAACCACTGCAAATTCATGATACCTGCAAGTCTCTGCTAAAGAGCTTTCAGCTACGGGATGAATTTGACTGCCGTCACGCCCCCTCCCATAGACTTGCATTGAGGGGGTGTGGTCTGATATCATGAGGGGGCATGGTCGACCCCTGCAGCGTGCACTCAGTGTTTGGAACTAAATGTTTTGAACGTAGCCGGAACACTGGCCTGTGAAGTTCCCCTTTAACACCATTGCAGAGCCTACTCAGGAATGGCAGCAGGTCCCTGTCAGGGCATCTGCACTCAAAGTAAGTGGAAGATGTTTGCAGGCTGGCCTGGTCAAGGAGGGCAGCAAAGAAACATCAAGGACACACTGACATTCTGCAGGAAGTGCAGGGATTGGACTGCAGAGGACTAGGGGACAGTTATTTTCTCTGATGAAGACCCCTTCAGACTGTTTGTGACATATGATATACAGATTGTACAGAGAAAAAAAAGGTCCTGTGTCATGCCAACAGTAAAGCATTCTGAGACCATTCATGTGTGGGGTTGCTTTTCATCCAAGGGAGGGGTATCACTTACAATTTTGCTTAAGAATACTGCCATGAATAAAGAACGGCATTGTCCCACTCCTTCTGACCCCGTTTACTTGCCTATCTGCCCTAAACAGCGGATCGACAACCACAGTGCCGGTCGCTACCTAGGTAAGTGATGGGAGTCAACAAAATAAACTACATAAACAGACACAGGTCAGGAGAACATCAGGAAGCACACAAACTAAACAAACACAATTAGTCAAAGTCCACTCGCCAAGTTGGTACCAGGAAATGTCAAAGTACAAATTCGCAAATACAACAGAGGAGTCAGGAAGGCAAGCCAAAAGTCACAGGTACTGGGTAAACAGGAAAAATCAGGGTATATACACTAGCTACTGGAGGAAGCCTCTTTCGCAGGCAAGGTATGAGAGCACCCTGCAGGCTTACAGTGGGGCAAAAAAGTATTTAGTCAGACACCAATTGTGCAAGTTCTCCCACTGAGAGAGGACTCAAATTTTCATCATAGGTATACCTCAACTATGGGAGACATAATGAGAAACAAAAAAAATCCATAAAATCACATTGTCTGATTTTTAAAGAATTTATTTGCAAATTATGGTGGAAAATAAGTATTTGGTCAATAACAAAAGTTCATCTCAATACAGTACTTTGTTATATACCCTTTGTTGGTAATGACAAGGTCAAACGTTTTCTGTAAGTCTTCACAAGGTTTTCACACACTGTTGCTGGTATTTTGGCCATCCCTCCATGCAGATCTCCTCTAGAACAGTGATGTTTTGGGGCTGTCGCTGGGCAACACAGACTTTCAACTTCCTCCAAAGGTTTTCTATGGGGTTGAGATCTGGAGACTGGCTAAGCCACTCCAAGACCTTGAAATGCTTCTTACAAAGCCACTCCTTCATTGCCCAGGTGGTGTGTTTGGGATCATTGTCATGCTGAAATACCCAGCCACATTTCATCTTCAATGCCCTTGCTGATGGAAGGAGGTTTTCACTCAAAATCTCACAATGCATGGCCCCATTCATTCTTTCCTTTACATGGATCAGTCGTCCTGGTCCCTTAGCAGAAAAACAGCCCCAAAGCATGATGTTTACACCCCCATGCTTCACAGTAGGTATGGTGTTCTTTGGATGCAACTCAGCATTCTTTCTCCTCCAAACACGACGAGTTGAGTTTCTACCAAAAAGTTCCACTTTGGTTACATCTGACCATATAACATTCTCCCAATCCTCTTCTGGATCATCCAAATGCTCTCTAGCAAACTGGGCCGGGACATGTACTGGCTTAAGCAAGGGACACGCCTTGCACTGCATGATTTGAGTCGGCGGCATAGTGTGTTACTGATGGTAGCCTATGTTACTTTGGTCCCAGCTCTCTGCAGGTCATTCACTAGGTCCCCCCCCCCCCCCCGTGTGGTTCTGGGATTTTTGCTCACAGCTTCTGTGATCATTTTGATCGTTAGATATTGCGTAGAGCCCCAGATTGAGGGAGATTATCAGTGGTCTTGTATGTTTTCCATTTTCTAATAATTGCTCCCACAGTTGTTTTTTTTTTTTCACACCAAGCTGCTTGCCAATGCAGATTCAGCCTTCCCAGCCTGGTGCAGGTCTACAATTTTGTTTCTGGTGTCCTTCGACAGCTCTTTGGTCTTGGCCATAGTGGAGTTTGGAGTATGACTGATTGAGGTTGTGGACGGGTGTCTTTTATACTGATAACAAGTTCAAACAGGTGCCATTAATACAGGTAACAAATGGAGGACAGAGGAGACTCTTAAAGAAGAAGTTACAGGTCTGTGAGAGCCAGAAATCTTGCTTGTTTGTAGGTGACCAAATACTTATTTTCCACCATCATTTGCAAATAAATACTTTAAAAATCAGACAATGTGATTTTATGGATTTTTTTTCTCATTATGTCTCTCATAGTTGAGGTATACCTATGATGAAAATTACACGTCTCTCTCATCTTTTTAAGTGAGAGAACTTGCACAATTGGTGGCTGACTTTTTTGCCTCACTGTATATAGGCAGCCAGACAGATGCTCTCATCAAGGTCAGCTGACTAGCCCAGACAGCTAGGCGTAGCCCAGCAACCAAAAGAAACCTCAGAACTGATTAACCCTATGGGTTCTGACAGGTATCTAAAAATCCTCCAAGAGCAGTGTCTTCCAACTATCATGGAGCAATTGGGGGTGTACAATGCTTTTTCCAGCTTTATGGAGCACCATGTCCAAAGGCAAAAATGATAACTGTGTGGCTCAGAGTGCAAAACATTGAAATTTTAGGCCTATGGCAGGAAACTCCCCAGATCTCAATCGCATTGAGAACCTGTGGTCAATTCTAAAAAAGTGGGTGGATGTGAGCACGCTGTACTGTGGGACATATCTACCTAATAGGGGGAACTAACTGCCTTCTATGGGGAATAGTGGAGAATAGACTTCCAAGGGGTGGATGGCTTTGAACGGCGCTGACCAAGACCAAAAGCGTGGAGTAAAAGTAATAGGTTTATTCGGATTTCCAACAATGCAACGCGTTCCACCGCGCTTGCGCGGCTTAATCAGGCACAAAGCCTGATGAAGCCACGTAAGCGCTTTGAAATGCGTTGCATTGTTCGAAATCCCAATAAACCTGTTACTTTTACTCTACGCTTCTGGTCTTGGTCAGCGCCGTTCAAAGCCATCCACCCCTTGGAAGTCTATTCTCCACTTCTACTCTTGTGATTGGAAAGGCTGCAGACCCGGCATTACTACCTCTCCACGCTTACCATTGTTGTGTGTGAGGCCACACAACCACCGATGGTAAGAGTTCCTAGTTATTATACTAGCTTACCTTAAGGTGGTTTTACGCTATGGAGCGCTCTCCTTTTTATCTTTCATTTTCTATGAGGAATACACTTACTAAATGGTATTAATACAGTATGGGGGCCTATAGATGAGGAGTATGTGTAGAGGTGGGGAGGGCACTGTCCTGCAGATGCAGAAGAGATTAGTTTTGGCTGGAAAAAGTCGGCATTATAGTCTGAGCCTGGTGGAGAAGGAAAGGAAAGAGGATGACTTTGATCAGAGATGACATCCCCTGTGAGTCACTGGATGTAACTGTAGTCCCTTATATGGTATTCAGATCCTTTGTCTAGATGATATCTACCTCTATATGTTTACTGTACTTGGGGAAATGCTGGTCTGTATAAAGTAGTTTTATTCAGTAAAATTATGGTGTGTTTTAAGTGTGCCAATATTATTTGACCCTGGTATTATTTGTATTCTGGTATTGTTGGTCTGTGTATAGCGTTTTTTATTTTATACGGTGGTTTTATGAACTCTTTGTGTGGTGGTATAATTTGTTCCATGTATACTGGTATTATTGGTCTCAGTTTACAGCATTTCCTCAATAACAGTATGATTGTAATATGTATGGTAACAATATTCCTCCTTATATACTGGTATTATTGGTATAATTGGTCTCAGTATACAGAATTTGTATACTGAGTAACAGTATGATGGTATCATGGAAAATTATCTTACCAACGTTAACATGAGAGATATATATATATACTCATATATGTATATTTGTGTAGGGGTGGGGCATGAGGGACGTTTGGGTGAAATAGAGAGTAGGGAAGAGGTGTGGCCAGGGGCACAGTCTCACAGGGGGCCCTTGCTTTATTTGGTCTGGGGGCCCTGACTGTTGTCGGTCCACCCCTGCCCTGTGTTGTCACCTATCCCTGCCTACCGCTTGTACCAGTCCTGTCCATATGAACATAATTTGTGGGACATAAGTGGCACAGTTTACAGAGAATGGTATTTTTGTATAGGTAGTTGGGTTGGTTGTCACTAGATAAGTAAGGCATAATGTAATATGGAAGGTTAGATCAGAGCTGCACAACTGCTTTTGCTGTGGAGCACAATATCTTTCATTAAATACATAGGGACTATCATTTTAAATAAACTTTGCATAAAACAATAGTACAAATGAATATAAAAAACTTTGTAATATATCTTAAAAATGTTTCTTTCTCCTGCTATCAAGTCCCCCTCCCCACATAAGGCCCCCAGCTTCTGTGTGTGTGTGTGCAGTGTATGGCAAACACCATGTAATGTCAGTTTATTTGTTTTTTTTATTTTTCTGTTAAGGTGTGTATTCACACACTAGTTTGTTCTGAGCAGTTTGCTATTCTCCCTGGTTTGGGAATGGTTAATGCTCAGAACCAATCTCTGGTGTGTCTATTTTAACCAGAGTTCTCCTGCATTCTAGCTGCTGGTTATTTTGTGCAATAATGCTACTATGATGTCTGTTTGTGCAATACTCTGACAATGTCTGCTTGGGCATTTACCTTGTATTTATCTTCTGATTTCATCTGAGTTTTAGCCATGGTTAAATAGTCTTGTTTATTGTAGATTTTAGTCTGTGTTACATCAGTCAGTTTTTAGGATTGTATGTCCTTCCTGCTTTGCTTAGTTTGTGTTCACACTGTGAGAATCCTGTCCTGTCCCTCCACATAGTGGAGTTTGGTTTTGAATTTATCCTGTCTTGTATCTTGAAATATATCCTGTTTTGATTCTTGAGAAATATCCATGTTTATCTGTGTGCAGTGTGAACAGTGTCCTATGTTACCTGATCAGTTTAGTGTTTTAGTTTTCAGTACTTCTGTCCATCCCCTGCATCTCTTGGATTATCCTGTATTCTTGTTGCATACCTAGTCTTGTTAATTTTTTTCATGTCTGCCGTTTATCTGATATATGGTTTATGAACTGTTTGTTAATACACTATATTCTGCCCTGTTTGTATTTGTATTCTGTCTGGTTTATCTGTTCTAGTTTTTGTATTCCTGTTCTGTTTCTGGCCTGTGATCGACTATGTATATTATTTGTTTTTATGCCACTGCACTTTACCGCAGGCAGGGACTGGCTCCAAGTTGTCGTTTCGCCGCTTAGGGTGTATGGGCAAGTAGGTAGGGAGATTGTGACTAGGGACAGCTTAGGGCTTACTCTCCCTGTCCATCCAGTCAGTCATGACACACCATAGCCATTGGGCTCTACCCACAAGCTCTGTAAGAAAATTAGAGATGAAGCCTACATAGCAGAAATCTGTTAAAAATGTCTTTAAGGGTCGGGTCACACAAAATCCACTGCACAACAGATGATGCGCTGCATATTCTCCTATGAGCAGACACACAGGGCTACCTGCGGCAGCTTGATGTGCACAGGTAAGGTTTGGATTTGGACTCAGTTCATCGACGAGACTTTGACACTTACTGCACACACAGGGCTGCTGCTCATAGGAGAATACGCAGTGTATTTCCCGCTGTGCAGCGGATTTTGCACAGTGTGAAATACACTGTGTATACGCTATGTGTGACCCTACCCTTACAATTTATATGGCCAGAAATAACACTGCTCTTTATGTACACACACAGGATAGCTTATCCTGAAAAGTCACCTGAAAAAAGCAGATATGCTTTAACCCCCTAAAGGACACTCCCTGTTTTCAGAGGAGGATCTGTGGCTAACATCAAACAACAAAGATCAGGATGATGTCCAGCATGAACCCTTTAGACCCCGCTATCAACTTAAGTGATAAAAGTGCTGAAAATAATTGTCGGTAGCTCAGTGAAGCTGAGCTGGACCAACGCAGTGAAATTACAGGGTCCTTATCAGCTGAGGGGATGGGCAGAGGGTCCTTAACTGCTGCTTCCTGTCTCAGCAGCCTGTAGTAATGGAGCTCCGATAACACTATGCAATCGAAAGATTTCTTTTCATTAGTCCCATATGGAGACTAAATAATAACAATGGATAAAATGTAAAAACAAAAATGGTAATTCTGAATAAGTCTCTTCTCTAATAAAAGTTCGAATCACCCCCCTCCCATAGACAGCTGTCACGCCCCCTCCCATAGACTTGCATTGAGGGGGCGGGTGTGACTTCACACGGGGGCGGAGTCGTGACATCACGATCTTCCGTTCTCGTGGTCGGGATGGTATTAGATGGTTCCGTAAGCCGTTATAAGTGGGTGCTGCATGGTAGAATGCGGGGGTCCCCAGCTGCGGGACCCCCGCCATCAGAAATCTTATCTCCTATCCTTAGGATAGGGGATAAGATGCCTAGGGGTGGAGTACCCCTTTAAGCTATGTTCACACGGCATAAAATGCACGGAATGTCCTCCTGGAAAACAAGGGCAAACATTCTGCACATTTGCATGTTCCGGTGACACTAGGACCAGAAATGCGATGTCTTCATAGACGGCATTGCATTGCCGAGCGGAATCGGCAGAAACAATGAGAAGGTTAATGCCGAAATCATAATTTTTCCGCGTCAGAAGCCTCTCGTGGAAATTCCGCCGTGTACATGGTGCAGCAGAATCCCATTGAAATTAATGGAACTCTGCTACAGAGGAATTTTCGAGCAAAATATTTCCACGGAATTCCGCTCATATATTCTGCCGTGTGAATATAGCCTAATGGTGAAAAAACGCTGATAGTTGTAAAGAGATGTTGGGAAGGGGGGTATAGTGGGGGCAGAGAAGAGAGTTAAAGGTGTTAAATAATTGTATGGATTGTGAGACAGGCAAGATATGACAGTAGTGAGATTTATTAGAAGTCAGTGCAGACTTGAAAATGAAAAGTGCTAGTTTGTACGTATTTAAAGGGGTGGAAAACTTTTTTTTTTTTAAATCAACTGGTACCAGAAAGTTAAACAGATTTGTAAATTACTTCTATTAAAAAATCTTTACCCTTCCAGTACTTTGTAGCACCTGTATGCTACAAAGAAAATGCTTTTTAAATTAATTTTTTATCTTGTCCACAGTGCTCTCTGCTGACACCTCTGTCCATGTCAGGAACTGTCCAGAGCAGCATAGGTTTGCTATGGGGATTTTCTCCTGCTCTGAACAGTTCCTGATATGGGCAGCAGGTGTCAGCCGAGAGCATTGTGGACAAGACAAAAAAGAAATTCAAAAAGTATAGAATTTTCTCTGTAGCATACAGCTGCTAAAAAGTACTAGAAGAATAAATATTTTTTAATAAAAGTAATTTACAAATCTGTTTAACTTTCTGGCACCAGTTGATTAAAAAAAAAAAAAAAGTTTTCCACCGGAGTACCCCTTTAACCCCTTAACCCCTTAAGGACGCAGGACGTAAATGTACGTCCTGGTAAGTGGGACTTAACGCACCAGGACGTACATTTACGTCCTAAGCATAACCGCGGGCATCGGAGCGATGCCCGTGTCATGCGCGGCTGATCCCGGCTGCTGATCACAGCCAGGGACCCGCCGGCAATGGCCGCCATTAACCCCTCAGGTGCCGGGATCAATACAGATCCCGGCATCTGCGGCGGTTCGCGATTTAAATGAACGATCGGATCGCCCGCAGCACTGCTGCGGGGATCCGATCATTCATAACGCCGCACGGAGGTCCCCTCTCCTTCCTCCGTGCGGCTCCCGGCATCTCCTGCTCTGGTCTGTGATCGAGCAGACCAGAGCAGGAGATGACCGATAACACTGATCTGTTCTATGTCCTATACATAGAACAGATCAGTATTAGCAATCATGGTATTGCTATGAATAGTCCCCTATGGGGACTATTCAAGTGTAAAAAAATTTTTTAAAAAATGTAAAAGTAAAAAAAAAAGTGAAAAATCCCCTCCCCCAATAAAAAAGTAAAACGTCCGTTTTTTCCTATTTTACCCCCAAAAAGCGTAAAAAACATTTTTTATAGACATATTTGGTATTGCCGCGTGCGTAAATGTCCGAACTATTAAAATAAAATGTTAATGATCCCGTACGGTGAACGACGTGAACGAAAAAAAAATTAAAAAGTCCAAAATTCCTACTTTTTTAATACATTTTATTTAAAAAAAAATTATAAAAAATGTATTAAAAGTTTTTTATATGCAAATGTGGTATCAAACAAAAGTAAAGATCATGGCCCAAAAAATGAGCCCCCATACCGCCACTTATACGGAAAAATAAAAAAGTTAGAGGTCATCAAAATAAAGGGATTATAAACGTACTAATTTGGTTAAAAAGTTTGTGATTTTTTTTAAGCGCATTTTAATCGTATTGACCCTCAGAATAAAGAACACACATCACTTTTACCATAAATTGTACGGCGTGAAAACAAAACCTTCCAAAATTAGCAAAATTGCGTTTTTCGTTTTAATTTCCCCACAAAAATAGTGTTTTTTGGTTGCGCCATACATTTTATGATATAATGAGTGATGTCATTACAAAGGACAACTGGTCGTGCAAAAAACAAGCCCTCATACTAGTCTGTGGATGAAAATATAAAAGAGTTATGATTTTTAGAAGGCGAGGAGGAAAAAATGAAAATGTAAAAATTAAATTGTCTGAGTCCTTAAGGCCAAAATGGGCTGAGTCCTTAAGGGGTTAAGGACCAGGCCATTTTATACCTTAAGGACCGGAGCGTTTTTTGCAATTCTGACCACTGTCACTTTAAACATTAATAACTCTGGAATGCTTTTAGTTATCATTCTGATTCCGAGATTGTTTTTTCGTAACATATTCTACTTTAACTTAGTGGTAAAATTTTATGGTAACTTGCATCCTTTCCTGGTGAAAAATCCCAAAATTTGATGAAAAAAATGAAAATTTTGCATTTTTCTAACTTTGAAGCTCTCTGCTTGTAAGGAAAATGGATATTCAAAATATATTTTTTTGGGGTTCACATATACAATATGTCTACTTTATGTTTGCATCATAAAATTTATGAGTTTTTACTTTTGGAAGACACCAGAGGGCTTCACAGTTCAGCAGCAATTTTGAAATTTTTCACAAAATTTTCAAACTCAATATTTTTCAGGGACCAGTTCAGTTTTGAAGTGGATTTGAAGGGTCTTCATATTAGAAATACCCCATAAAAGACCCCATTATAAAAACTACACCCCCAAAGTATTCAAAATGACATTCAGTAAGTGTATTGACCCTTTAGGTGTTTCACAGGAATAGCAGCAAAGTGAAGGAGAAAATTCAAAATCTTCATTTTTTACACTCGCATGTTCTTGTAGACCCAATTTTTGAATTTTTGCAAGGGGTAAAAAGGAGAAAATTTTTACTTGTATTTGAAACCCAATTCCTCTCGAGTAAGCACATACCTCATATGTCTATGTTAATTGTTCGGCGGGCGCAGTAGAGGGCTCAGAAGGGAAGGAGCGACAAATGGTTTTTGGGGGGCATGCCGCATTTAGGAAGCCCCTATGGTGCCAGGACAGCAAAAAAAAAAAAAAAACACATGGCATACCATTTTGGAAACTAGACCCCTCAGGGAACGTAACAAGGGGTAAAGTGAACCTTAATACCCTACAGGTGATTCACGACTTTTGCATATGTAAAAAATATATATATATTTTTTACCTAAAATGCTTGGTTTCCCAAAATTTTTACAATTTTAAAAAGGGTAATAGCAGAAAATACCCCCCAAAATTTGAAGCCCAATTTCTCCCGATTCAGAAAACACCCCATATGGGGGTGAAAAGTGCTCTGCTGGCGCACTACAGGTCTCAGAAGAGAAGGAGTCACATTTGGCTTTTTGAAAGCGAATTTTGCTCTGGGGGCATGCCGCATTTAGGAAGCCCCTATGGTGCCAGGACAGCAAAAAAAAAACACATGGCATACCATTTTGGAAACTATACCCCTCGGGGAACGTAACAAGGGGTAATTTGAACCTTAATACCCTACAGGTGTTTCACGACTTTTGCATATGTAAAAAAATATATATTTTTTTTACCTAAAATGCTTGTTTTCCCAAAAATTTTAAATTTTTTAAAAGGGTAATAGCAGAAAATACCCCCCCAAAATTTGTTAGGCAATTTCTCCCGAGTACGGCGATACCCCATATGTGACCCTAAACTGTTGCCTTGAAATACGACAGGGCTCCAAAGTGAGAGCGCCATGCGCATTTGAGGCCTAAATTAGGGACTTGCATAGGGGTGGACATAGGGGTATTCTACGCCAGTGATTCCCAAACAGGGTGCCTCCAGCTGTTGTAAAACTCCCAGCATGCCTAGACAGTCAACGGCTATCTGGCAATACTGGGAGTAGTTGTTTTGCAACAGCTGGAGGCTCCGTTTTGGAAACAGTGGCGTACCAGACGTTTTTCATTTTTATTGGGGAGGGGGGCTGTGTAGGGTTATGTGTATACGTTGTGTTTTTATTTTTTATTTTATTGTTTGTTAGTGTAGTGTAGTGTTTTTAGGGCGGGGGGTTCACAGTAGTTTCTCGCTGGCAGTTTGAGCTGCGACAGAAATTTTGCCGCACCTCAAACTTGCAGCCGGATACTTACTGTAATCCTCCGCCCATGTGAGTGTACCCTCTACATTCACATTGGGGGGGGGGACATCCAGCTGTTGCAAAACTACAACTCCCAGCATGTACGGTCTATCAGTGCATGCTGGGAGTTGTAGTTTTGCAACAGCTGGAGGCACACTGGTTGTGAAACACCGAGTTTGGTAACAAACTCAGTGTTTTGCAACCAGTGTGCCTTCAGCTGTTGCAAAAGCTACAACCCCCAGCATGTACGGACAGCGGAAGGGCATGCTGGGTGGCTGGGGATGCTGGGGATTGTAGTTATACAACAGCTGGAGACACACTGGTTTGCTACTTAACTCAGTGTGCCTTCAGCTGTTGCAAAACTACAACTCTCAGCAGTCACCAACAGCCAACGGGCATGCTGGGAGTTGTAGTTATGCAACCACCAGATGCACCACTACAACTCCCAGCATGCACTTTAGCTGATTGTGCAAGCTGGGAGTTGTAGTTATACAACAGCTGAAGGTACACTTTTCCATAGAAAGAATGTGCCTCCAGCTGTTGCAAAACTACAAGTCCCAGCATGCCCATAAGGGAATGCTGGGAGTTGTGGTGGTCTGCCTCCTGCTGTTGCATAACTACAGCTCCCAGCATGCCCTTTTTGCATGCTGGGAGCTGTTGCTAAGCAACAGCAGGAGGCTGTCACTCACCTCCAACGATCCTCGCCGCACAGGTCAGTCCCTCGTCGTCGCCGCCGCCGCCGCTGCTCCTGGGGCCCCGATCCCAACATTGACGCCGGGGATTGGGGTCCCCAGCACCCGGGGTGCACGTCCCGCACCCGCTCACGTCCTCCGGAAGAGGGGCGGAGCGGGTTGCGGGAGTGACACCCGCAGCAGGCGCCCTGATTGGTCGGCCGGTAATCCGGCCGACAAATCAGGGCGATTGTGAGGTGGCACCAGTGCCACCTCACCCCTGCTGGGTCTGGCTGTTCGGGGCCGTCTCTGACGGCCCCGATCAGCCAGTAATTCCGGGTCATCGGGTCACTGGAGACCCGATTGACCCGGAATCCGCCGCAGATCGTTGGACTGAATTGTCCAGCGATCTGCGGCCATCGCCGACATGGGGGGTCATAATGACCCCCCTGGGCAATATGCCCCGATGCCTGCTGAACGATTTCAGCAGGCATCGTGCACCGGCTCCGCTCCAGATGGTTGCGGGGGGCCGGTAAAACACATGACGTTCTCATACGTCATGTGTCCTTAAGGACTCGGAAATGGAGACGTATGAGAACGTCATATGTCCTTAAGGGGTTAAGTCTTCTTTGGATTAGGTTTTCTTCCAGCACCACTCTTCAGCTCTGGAAGCTTGCCTCAGTTGTTTTATCAGATTAGTGTGCCAGGGCTATTAATTCATCAGGTTCTGTTGTGAGGGGCTACTAAGTCGAGAGCTAAGGTAACAATGGCTGTGTCTGAGATAATATAGGGTAGAGAGTGGAAGAAGAGAGTCAGAGAGTGTGTGAATGTCGAGATGTGTACAGTTCCTTTGAGGGAGTGCTAGGTTCTGGAATGTAGTGGAATAAAATTGCTCCTGACATGTGCAAACCTGGTGGCCAACTTCAAGAAACATCTGACCTCTGTGATTGCCAACGAGGGTTTTGCCACCAAGTACTAAGAAATGTTTTGCAAAGGGATCAAGTACCTTTTTTTCCCTGAGTAAAATGCAAAACAGTAGGTTGGGGAGACAGCTGGTCTTCTGTGATAAGTTGGGGAAGTACGTTTTCCCACTGCAATGGCAGCACTGGTCTTTAGGTTGCCTTTGAAGTGGGCAAGAGCCGAATGTGTTGGAGTAGTAAGTCCCAGTGTATGGGTGAGGCATGGGAGAAGTCTTGAAGATGGTTGTGTGAGGTGCAAATAAGTGAAGAGTATAGACGGAGGCCTTAAAGGGGTACTCCACTCCCCAGCGTTCTGAACATTTAGTTCCAGACACTGGGTGCGGGCTTCGGGGGTCGCCATGCCCCTCGTGACATCATGCTCTGCCCCTCATGACATCACACCCCGCCCCCTCAATGCAAGTCTATGGGAGGGGGTGTGACGGCCGTTACATCCCAGACGGACAGGGTGTCATGTCACGAGGGGCATGTCGACCCCTGAAGCCCACACCCAGCGTTCGGAACTAAATGTTTGGAATGCTGGGGAATGGAGTACCCCTTTAAGAGGATAGAAGAGGGGCAGTATCAGGAGATCAGGTCAGAAATGTATAGAGGGGATAGGTTGTGGAAGGCCTTGTATGCCACGGTGAATAGTTTAAACTAAATTAGTTGGGCAGTGGGTAGGCAGAAAAAAGATTTACACAGGGTAGGGGCAGAGAAGGAGCGAGGGAAGAGGTGGATTAGTGAGATAGCAAAGTTGAGAATGGATTGGAGGGGAGCCATAGTGTTTGATGGAAGGCCACGGGGAATGTTGCAGTAGTCCAAGTGGGAGTTGATGAGGGCCTGAACCAATAGTTTAGTTTAGTCAAAGTTGAGAAATGAGCTGATTTGAAAAAAGTTTTTTAAGGTGAAGGCAGCAGGAGGTGGTAAGGGTCTGGATGTAGGGTTTCAAAGAATATAATACTATAAAATTAGGACTTGACTAATGAAGTTTATCATCAGCTAAAGGTACTGTTTGCATTAGATACAGCCTGCTAGGGTCCTTCCCATTGTCATGCATTGCTGCAGACAAAACTTTTCTTGCAGCAATCACTAGGGGGAGCTCGCTACAAAGTTTTTACAGCTTCCATTAAAGGAGATATCTGATGAAAAAAATAGATATCCCCTATCTGCAGGACAGGGGATAAGTTTTAGATCGTGGGGGATCCGAGCACTGGGACCCTCTGTGATCTCCTGTATGGAGCCCCGGCTCTCTCCTGGGACGGTGCGTCATGACCCCTGTCCGAAGTGGGGACCGCCAAGCCCCCTCCATATGTCTCTATAGGAGAGCTGTTCGGCTATCTTCTGCTCTCCCATAGACATATATGGAGGGAATGTGGCAGCCCCCACTTTGGGCCAACTTTTCTACTTCATAGCAAATGCACAAATAACAGATATGACAAAAATAATGTTTTTTAATAGACAATCTGGCTTTGTAAAATATACTATTCACTAGAATTAATGGGGTTATTCATTATTTTTTAACATTTAAAGAGGTTATCCAGTGGGAGGGGGATTTTTCACAACTTTGCTCACATAACAGTGCATAAATGAATCAAACTTTTACTTACCTCCATCGGTGCCATTTTTAAAAGCTCAAACAAAAGACCAAAATTAGGGGTGAATATAAGCCACATTGTTGCATTATGCGCTCCGGCCGCACACACTGGCCATGAGCGCATGGTACCGTTACCTGCTGCTGGCGGCGGGCTGGGACTTGCATCGCGGGACGCGCCCGCATGAGAGCCCCAGTCCGTCACTCACCTAGTGCTTCTCCTGCCCCAGCCTCTGCCTCTCTGCTCCGGCGCGTGTCCCCGTCCCCTATAGCGAGCGGCTTTAAGATTTAAAGGGCCAGTGTGCTCATTAGTGTAATTCACCTGTGGCTCATTGATAAATTCCTCCACCCTCCTCATTTCCCTGCCGGATCCTTGTTGCCTTGTGCCTGAGAGAAAGCATTCCTGAGATTTGTCTTACCGTGTATCTGATCCTTTGCTCTGTGACTTGACCTTGCTCCTCTGCCGCCTGCCTACTGACCTCCTGCTACGTCCTGACTACTCTACTTTGCCACCTGCCTTGACCTTCAGCTATCCTGACTACGAGCTGCCTTATCCCTCCTGTGCCTCGCATCTCCTCAGCCGCCTGTGTGGTCGAGCCGTGCCAGGGGTAGCGATCTGGGTGCCGCCTGCTGCAGCAAGTCCATCCCACCTTGTGGCGGGCTCTGGTAAAAACCAGCGGCACCTTAGACTCCGCTCCCTGGTACGGTCCGAGTCATCTGCCACACAGGTCCAGCGGATCGACATCCACCGTAGTTTCTGTCTTCTGAAACGTGTTACAGTAAGATCCGGCCATGGATCCCGCTGAGGTACCTCTGTCTGAAGTCACGGATCTTCCCTCCGTTGTGGTACGTCAGTCACAGCAGTTGGCCCGACAGGCGCAGCAACTTTCTCAACTTTCAGCTATGATGCAACACCTTTTGGCCTTGCAACAGCAGAAGGTACCGCAACCTGGCCCACTCCCACCACCAGCTCCTACAGTGTCTTCTGGCTCCCAGCTATGTCTGCCTTTAACTACCAAGTATGATGGGGCTTCGTTACATAGTGCTCCATGCACTTGGAGCTCATGTCTGAACTGTTTCCAACGGAACGTGCGAAGGTGGCCTTTGTCATTAGTCTACTGTCCGGAAAAGCCCTGGCCTGGGCTACACCCCTTTGGGACCACGGGGATCCAGTAGCTTCCAACTTGACGGCTTTTCTGGCAGAATTTCGCTGTGTCTTTGAGGAACCCACACGTGCCTCTTCTCCACATTCAAAAAGGGACTGTCTAGCAGGATTAAAGATGCCCTTGCTGCACATGATCGTCCATCTTCTTTGACTGAACTTATCCACTTGTGCGTTTTGCTAAAAGGCAGGAAGAACTGCGCTTAGAGAGGGAACCTGCCCGAACACTGAGATATTCTCGCCTGGCACCCGTGTTTCAACGTCCTCCTCTACAGTTTCCTGCGGCTCTTGCCGAAGAGGCTATGCAAGTGGATCATTCCCGTCTTACGCAACAGGAGAGATCATGACAACGCAGTGAGAATTTGTGCTTGTATTGTGCGAGCCCCGAACACTTCCTCAAAGACTGTTCTGTTCCTCCACAGTATTCGGGAAAACGCTTGCACCTAGGGCATGTAGGAAAGGTGTCCCTAGGTGTGAATACCACCTCTCCTCGTTTAACTATTTCTATACAAGTCTTTGCTTCTACCAAGTCTTCCTTCAGTGCTACAGCATTTTTGGATTCTGGTTCAGCAGGTGACTTTATTGATGCTTCTTTGGTCCACAAGTATCATCTTCCTGTCACTCGGCTTGCCATGCCTTTGTTCATCTCCTCTGTTAATGGACAAAATCTGGACTGTATGGTTCACTTCCGTACTGAATCTCTTGTTATGCAAGTGGATGTATTGCATAAAGAAAATATTGAACTCTATGTACTGCCACACTGTACTTCAGAGATTCTTCTTGGCCTTCCTTGGCTGCAACTCCATTCTCCACCCCTGGATTGGAGTACTGGAGAAATTATTCGCTGAGGACAATCCGGTCAAAATCTTTGCCTCCAAACAGTTCAGTCTAAAATTCTTTTTCGTCCTCCTCCTTTACCTGGTCTGCCACCACCTTACCTGCTGGAGCGGGTTTCTTCTTTTTTGGAAAGAAGGATGGCTCACTCCGTCCATGCATTGACTACAGGGAGCTTAACAAAATCACAGTCAAGAACAGTTACACTCTACCTCTTATCTCAGAACTTTTTGACTGTCTACGTGGTGCCAAGGTCTTACGTGGAGCGTATAACCTCATTCATATCCGCAAGGGAGATGAATGGAAAACGACCTTCAATACTCGTGACGGACATTTTGAGTATCTCGTAATGCCATTTGGTCTCTGCAATGCTCCAGCCGTTTTTCAAGAGTTTGTCAATGATATCTTCCGTGATCTTCTCTACCTGTGTTGTCGTATATCAAGATGACATCCTGATCTTCTCTTCCAACTTAGAGGAGCATCGTACTCATGTTCGTGTTCGTCTGGTTCTTCAGCGATTGCGGAAGAATCATCTCTACGCCAAACTGGAGAAATGCCTGTTCGAGAAATCTAGTCTTCCATTTCTTGGCTACATTGTCTTTTGCACCAGGGCCTGCAGATGAATCCAGATAAATTGTCTGCAGTATTGGATTGGCTTCGGGCCTACATGCTATTCAACGCTTTCTGGGATTCACAAACTATTAACGTCAATTTATCCCACATTTTTCATCCTTGGTTGCTCCAATTGTGGCTCTCACTAAGAAGGCATCTGATCCTAAGTCTTGGCCTCAAGAGGCTGAATAGACCTTCTCCCGTTAAAAGTCTGCATTTGCCTCTGCTCCCGTGCTTACAAGACCTGATCCGGAGAGGCCCTTTGCTTTGGAGGTTGATGCCTCATCTATTGGAGCGGGTGCTGTTCTTACTCAGAAAAACGCCAAGGGCAAGACTGTTACTTGTGGGTTCTTCTCCAAGACCTTCTCTCCCGCTGAGAGGAATTACTCCATTGGAGATCCTGAACTCCTCGCTATCAAGCTAGCTTTGGAGGAATAGCGACATTTATTGGAAGGTTCTTCTTATCCGGTCAGCATCTACTCTGACCATAAGAATCTTCTATACCTTCAATCTGCTCAGCTTTTGAACTCCCCGCCAGGCAAGGTGGTCACTGTTCTTTTCCAGATTCAACTTCTTCATTCACTTCTGTCCAGCAGACAAGAACATCAGGGCTGATGCTCTCTCCGGGTCCTCTGAAGTCATTGGTTTGGACTCCACGCCTAGGCATATTGTTCCTCCTGACCGTTGGATACCTACAGCTCCTGCCAAGATTCAGCAAGTTCCTCCGGGAAAATCCTTTGTGCCCGCCAGATTGAGACGCAAGATCCTGAAATGGGGGCATTCTTCCTTGACTGCAGGACATCCTGAAATACGCAAGACTCTACTTCTTATCTCTACTGGTCACCCCATCTTGAACGTGATGTTTCTGATTTTGTTTGTTCCTGTGAAACTTGTACCCATGACAAAACTCCTCGACAGAGACTTGCAGGAGTCTTACAGCCTTTACCCATTCCAGAGACTCCCTGGTCTCATATGACCATGGATTTTATGACCGATTTGCTACCATCTCATAATAACACTGTCATCTGGGTCGTTGTAGATCGGTTTTCCAAGATGGCTCATTTGATTCCTCTACCAGGTCTTCCTTCTGCCCTGCAGCTGGCGAAGCACTTCTTGTTGCATTTCTTTCATTTACATGATCTTCCTCAGCATATCGTTTCGGATCGAGATGTGTAGTTTGTCTCTAAGTTCTGGCGAGCCATTTGTAACCGTCTGGACATGAATCTGGACTTCTCCTCGGCCTACCACCCTCAGTCCAACGGTCAGGTGGAGAGGGTTAATTAAAGGGTACCTCTCATCAAATAAACTTTTGATATATTTGAGATATATTTTAGTTATATATTTTAGATATATAACTTTCCAATAGCATGTTAATGAAAAATATGCTTCTTTCTATTGTATTTTTCCCGATCAGTCCTGCCAGCAAGCATTTCTGACTCATGCTGGAGTCCTAAACACTCAGAGCTGCCAGCCTGCTTTGTTCACAGCCAAACAGGCTGTGAACAAAGCAGGCTGGCAGCTCTGAGTGTTCTCCTTTGTGAACAAAGCAGACTGGCAGCTCGTAGTGTTTAGGACTTCAGCATGAGTCTGAAATGCTTGCTGCCAGGACTGGTAGGGAGACCCCTAGTGGTCATTTCTTCAAAGTGGAAAATTAAATAGAAAGAAGCATATTTTTTAATAACATGCAATTGTAAAGTTATTCTGCATACATTAATCTATAATATATCAAAAGTTTTTTTGATGAGAGGTACCCTTTAAATCCAAGAGACTTATCTTAGGCATTTTGTTTCAGCTCGCCAAGATGATTGGGTCGACCTTCTTCCCTGGGCTGAATTCTCATATAATCATAAGGATTCTGAGTCCACGAAGTTGTCTCCCTTTTTTGTTGTCTACGGACTCCATCTCCGTCCTCCTATTCCTCTCCCAGTCTCCTCCGATGTCCCTGCTGTTGATGAGTTGGTCCGTGACTTCTCTACCATCTGGCAACAGGCTCAGGCTTCTTCACGCATGAAGGCGCAAGCGGATAAAAGTAGAAGATCTCCTCCATCCTTCTCTCCTAGTGACATGGTGTAGCTTTCATCCAAGTACATCCGCTTCAAGATCCCCTGTTACATGCTCGGTCCTCGCTACCTTGGTCCCTTCCAGATTCTACAAAAAATCAACCCTGTCTCCTACAAACTCTGTCTATCTGCTACATTACGTATTCCCAATTCCTTCCACGTCTCTCTCCTCTTGTCATAAACCGGTTTTCTCAGAAGAATCTTGTCCCCACACCTGTCTCCGGCTCTTCTAACATCTTCAAGGTTAAAGAGATTCTTGCTACAAAAACTGTGAGAGGTAAACAATTATTTTTTTTGGTCGACTGGGAGGGTTACGGTCCTGAGGAGAGATCTTGGGAGCCTGAGGAGAATATCCTGGACCGTGACCTTCTCAGGAGTTTTCTGACTCGTAAAAGGAGGGGAGACCAAAGGGTGGGGGAGTACTGATACGCTATGTGCTCCGGCCGCACACGCTGGCCGTGAGCGCATGGTCTCGTTACCTGCTGCTGCCGGCGGGACTGGGGCTCGCATGTGGGCACGTCCCGCGATGCGAGTCCCAGCCCCGCCGGCAGCAGCAGGTAACGGGACCATGCGCTCATGGCCAGTGTGTGCGGCCGGAGCACATAACGTCACTCACCTGGTGCTTCTCCTGCCCCAACCTCTGCCTCTCTGCTCCGGCGCGCATGCCCCCGTCCCCTAGGGCACGCGCGCCGGAGCTTTAAGATTTAAAGGGCCAGTGCGCTCATTATTGTAATTCACCTGTGGCTCATTGATAAATTCCTCCAACCTCCTCACTTCCCCACTGGATCTTTTCTGCCTTGTGCCTGAGAGAAAGCATTCCTGAGATTTGCCTTACTGTGTATCTGAACCTTTGCTCTGTGACTTGACCTTGCTCCTCTGCCGCCTGGCTACTGACCTCCTGCTACGTCCTGACTATGCTACTTTGCCGCCTGTCTTGACCTTCTGCTATCCTGACTACGAGCTGTCTTATCCCTCCTGTGCCTTGCATCTCCTTCACCGCCTGTGTGGTCGAGCCGTGCCAGGGGTAGCGACCTGGGTGCCATCTGCCACAACAAGTCCATCCCGCTTTGTGGCGGGCTCTGGTAAAAACCAGTGGCACCTTAGACTCCGCTCCCTGGTACGGTCCGAGACATCTGCCACACAGGTCCAGCGGATCCACATCCACCGGAGTTCCTGTCTTCCAAAACGCCAGTGTTACACACATTATAATATTTTCCAACTCTCTATTGATAGAGTACTCAATTCACTTTATTCCCCCACTGTAAACACTAAAACATAACTTTTAATTCACTTGGGATAAATATATATATATAAGCCAAAGGAAAGGTAAAAAGCCCAGCACTACTACACTAGGGTAGTTTCACATATGCATTGTCGCTATCCAAGCATAGACTTTATATAGACAGTATCCTAGACACACCTGCAGTGTGTGTCATAGGAATGGATAGTGTTTTTGTTCACAATGCCCCCCTAGCATGTTTCATCACCTAAGTGACATCCTCAGAGGTTATAGGGCAATTACTTAATTCATAACCTCTGAGAATGTCACTTGGGTGACGAAACATGTTAGGGGGGGCATTGTGAAGTGTTTTTACTACAGCACAATATAGGAATATCCATTCCTATAAAACATACTGCAGGTGTGTCTAGGATACTGTCTAGATAAAGTGTAAGATTGGATAATAACAATGCATTGCGAAACTACCCTAGTGTAGTAGGGCTCATATATATTGATCCCAAGTGAATTAAAAGTTATGCATTAGTTTCCAGCAGTGATATCGTCCCGCCTCGGCCAGTGTGACACTTCAGGCCCTGACGTCCCTCCAGGCCCGGGTATCACTATTTCTGAGCGGAAGAGGAGAGCACGCGGGGACCAGAGCGAGACACCAGAGGCACAGCCGGAGCGTTGGAGGTAAGTAAAAAAAGACACACATTAACCCCTTTCATGTTAAAAGTTCAAATCACCCCCTTTTCCTATATAAAAACATGTAAACATAATAAAAAATAAACATTTAGTATCGCTGCGTGCGTAATTGTACGAACTATTAAAATATAACACTATGTATCCCATACGGTAAATGTATACCAAACCACAGAATTGCTATTTTTATAATATCCCAGAAAAAAAAGTTAAAAAGCGATTAAAAAGTCAGGTCATTACCAAAATGGTACCGATACAAAAAACAGATTATGGCACAAAAAAAATTTCCCTTATACAGCCAGGTATGCGAAAATTTCTTTTTAAAAAAAAAAAGCTACAGGGGTCTGAAAATTACTATAAAAAAAAATTTAAAAAAAGTTCAGATTTTTTTTTAAATTAGTAAATCATTACGGAAACTATACAAATCTGGTATTGCTGTAATCAGGCCAGCCTAAAGTATCAAAACAACATGTTAGCTCCACCACAAGGTATATGGCGTAGAAAAGAAAACCACCAAATTTGCTAAATTTATCTTTTACTATTTCAATTTCACTTCATCGATTATATATATATATATATATATATATATATATATAATATATGTACCGTATTTATCGTCGTATAACACGCATTTTTTAGGCTAAAATGCGTGTTATAGGTGGGCGCTTTAAATCGATGAACTGCAGCGGCTTTTGCAGGTGCAGAGACCTGCCGTCGCTGCCGGCTTCTCTGCCCCTGCCTGTCCTGGGGTCTAGAGCCCTGCTGCCACCGCTTCTCTCCCCCTGCTATCGGCACTGCTACCCCTTCTCTCCCCCATTGCCGGCGCCGATAGCCAGGGGGAGAGAAGCGGCGCTGCGGGCAATGGGGCAGCGGCGCCGATAGTCAGGGGGAGAGAAGGGGCAGCGGCACCCATTGCCGGCACCGCTGCCCCGTTGCCTCCCCCATCCCCGGTTGTATAAATACCTGTTGCCGGGGTCGGGTCCGCACTGCTTCTGGCCTCCGGTGTGGCGTCCTCTGCGTCGAGACGCAATGATGAGTGACGTCACTCGTCATTGCGCCGTGCAGCGCATAGCAACGACGCAGGGGACGCCACACCGGAGGCCAGAAGCAGCGCGGACCCGACCCCGTCAACAGGTAATTGTACAACCGGGGATGGGGGAGGCAACGGGGCAGCGGCGCCAGCAATGGGTGCCGCTGCCCCTTCTCTCCCCCGAACTATCGGCGCCGCTGCCCCATTTCCAGCGCCGCTTCTCTCCCCCTGGCTATCGGCGCCGGCAATGGGGCAGCGGCACCGATAGCCAGGGGGAGAGAAGGGGCAGCAGCGCCGATAGCAGGGGGAGAGAAGCGGCGGCAGCAGGGCTCTAGACCCCAGGAAAGGCCGGGGGAGAGAAGCGGGCAGCGACGGCCTCTCTCCCCCTGCCTTTGCTGGGGGCTTCTGTGGGGTCAGAAACAGTGTATCGGGGTATACACATGCACACACACGCACCCTCATTTTACCAAGGATATTTGGGTAAAAAAATGTTTTTACCCAAATATCCTTGGTAAAATGAAGGTGCGTGTTATAGGCCGGTGCGTGGTATACCCCGATAAATCCGGTGCATATATATATATATATATATATATATATATATATATTTGGTTTGGAGAATTTGTTATTGAAAAATCAAAAGGTATCATTATAGTAGGTAGTTATGGCTATTATAGGGCGAGGAGGAAAAAACGAGAGTGTAAAGGGAAAATTGGCCCGGACAAGTGGATCGTCATAAGGAACAAGTAGATTTTGCTCCATTTTAGTCCCATGGACAAGTAGTTTTTTTTATTAAATTTCCACATCCCTGATGACTCCTACAGCCGTCTGGACTATGTCCTGGTTCAGCACAATGCCCTTTCCTGGTTGTCTGCCTCTGCCATTGGAAACATTCTCTGGTTGGATCATGCCCCTGTCTTCTTTTGCCTCCAACTTCCATGCGTGACTAAGTCTGTCTGGTCGTGGAGGTTAAATGAATCCCTACTTTTGAACATAGTTTGTATGACTGATCTTACCAGAAATGTTTCTGATTTTGCCTCCATTCATGTGCCAGACCGCACAGCTCCTTTTGTCTAATGGGAGGCGCTCAAATGTGTCTTTCGGGGAGTTCTCATCAGACACGGCTCCAGACTGAAATGCGAGAAGACCCATGCCCTTAGTGTGGCCCTGGCTAGGGTCTCTTCACTGGAACTGGCACACAAGCGGTCGCTCTCACATCCTGTTTTAAGAGAATTGCACTTGGCTTGACTAGAGGTGAAACACCTCTTAGAGGCCTCTTGGGGCCATTGGCTTTAAATGGGGCAAGTAAGTTCTTTGAGTACGGGAACAAGAGTGGTTGATGCTTGCCAGGGCTTTGAAGAACAGATTGGCCCAAACTCATATTCCTACTATTAGGTCTCCATCTGGGACCATGGTACATAAGACAGAAGATATCAAGTCCATCTTTCACTCCTTTTCTGATCTTTACCATCTCCCGCTGCCACTGTCAACTCCCCCTCCTTGCCCACCCTCGCCGTTCCCTATTCTCCCGGGGGAAAAGAGGGAGGTGCTGGACGCCCTCTTCTCCCCCGAGGAACTGTCATCAGTGATCCGAGAAAAGCCCAGACCCAGAACGTTTTATAGCTATAATTTACAAATCCCTATTGGATTCTATCTCCCCCATTTTGTTACAGGCCTTTAATTCCATCTGTCCTGACAGTCCACTGCCCCCGGCCTCCACATTGGCACATGTGATTGTTCTGCCCAAGCTCGCCAAAGACCCTTGCTCCTGCTGTAGTTATAGACCCATTTCCCCACTGAATGCGAACCTAAAAATGTATTCTAAAATGCTGGCCAATCGGCTGAATACACTTCTTCCTACCCTCATACATCCGGACCAGGTGGGGTTTGTGCCGGGTAGGGAAGCCAGGGACAATACGATCAAAACCATAGATGTCATACACTATGCGCAATCTCATAAGTTACCTCTAATGATCCTATCTGTAGATGCTGAAAAGGCCTTTGACCGCATCTCTTGGTCCTCCCTGGCACAAACCCTACAACATGTCAGTCTAGGCCCTAATCTCACAGCTAAAATCCTGTCGCTGTATTATTCTCCTACCTCTCGCCTTAAAATCAATGACTCTCTTTCCGATCCGTCTCCTATACACAATGGCACCAGACAGGGATGCCCCCTCTCCCCTGTCCTGTACCTCCTGGTAATGGAACATCTTCTAGCTGGTATAAGAGCGGACCCCGACATTCATGGTGTGACCATAGGGACCGGAACCAACTGTATAAATGCTCAGCTTTTGCTGACGACCTTTTGGTCTATATCTCTCATCCGTTGATATTTCTCCCAAGCTTAATGTCTCACTTGGCCCGCGTTTGGTACTTGGTCGAATTTTAAAATCAACTTTTCCAAACCTGAAGCGCTTAATGTTTCCTTGCCCAGACGTACGGTGACCTCTCTAATCTGCTTTCTCTTTTTGTTGGCCAACTAGGGGTATCTCATATTTCGGGTCGGTGATACTGTCCGACCTTTCCCGCCTGTTTTCCCTCAACTTTTCCCTGTTGTTGGCAATTTTCCGGGTGGACCTAGAATCCTGGAATCGTAAAGATTTCTTGTGGTTCAGCCGGATTATCATTATAAAAATGACCCTGCTGCCTCTTTTGTATTTATTACATACCATTCCCATTTACATTCCGTCTTTATACTGGAGACAGTTGCAGACGTGCTTCGGTTCATTTGTGTGGGCTTCAGCACGTCCTCGACTGAACCGACTCACTCTGACATGTCTCAAGGTGCTAGGCGGGGTGGGTCTCCCTGATTGTCGCACATACTATCTGGCCTACGTCCATGTGCGCATTCTTGATTTATTTCATAATGCTTCTTCCAAACTGTGGGTTAGTCTGGCACAGGATTTATGCCCCAAAGCCCTTTCCACCCTGCCGTAAACTTGGTCTCTGGCTTCCCAGTTCTCCCCCCCCCCCCCATGTCCTATGCCACTCGACATACATTGGCTGCGCTGCACGATGTGGGAACAAACCTAACTCTCATTGATTTTAAGGACCCCCTAGTTCCTATCACCGACAATCCTGAGTTTTCACTAAGGTCTTCTGCCAACGGCAGTTTTTTTGGGGCCTCATTGATGGATCCCCTTTGTTTTCACCATGTTTTCACTGGTGGTGCACTCAAGTCTCTAGACGTCCTCCTGGGTGACCGACTGCCTGCTCGGCATGCACCCTTTGCCTACCTCCAGCTACAACATTTTTACTCCCGCTTTCCTGACCGCTCTTCTCTACCCTCGTCACTCCATATCGGCCATCTATGGTCTGTTGCTGGCTCCCAGAATGGAGTCCCTCCCTTCCTTTTCCCGCACGTGGGAGTTCAAGCTGACCAATGGGTTAGATGTTTCTTCGTAACCCATAAAGCTGTCATTGCCATGAAATTTCAGGAGATGAGCTTTAAAATTCTGCCCCGTTGGTACCGAGTGCCGACGATGCTTCATTGTTGGTACCCTTCTGTGCCAAGCTCTTGTTGGCGGTGTGGTGGTGACGAGGGTACTATGTCGCACATCTGGTGGGGTTGCCCTAAACTGGCACCATTCTGGAGATCAGTCCTGTGGGTTATCAAAAAGGTTACCGGGGTTCAAGTCCTGAGGCAGCCCTGCTCTACAGTCATGGCCGTAAATGTTGGCACCCTTGAAATTTTTCAAGAAAATGAAGTATTTCTCACAGTAAAGGATTGCATTAACCCATGTTTTTCTATACACGTTTATTTACTTTGTGTGTATTGGAACTAAACCAAAAAAGGGAGGAAAAAAAGCAAATTGGACATAATGGATGCGTGTATAGGAAAACGGGGGACCTGACGAAGAGGAAATTGGACATAATGTCACACCAAACTCCAAAAATGGGCTGGACAAAATTATTGGCACCCTTTCAAAATTGTGTAAAAATAAGTATGTGATACTGCTTTAAACTCACCTGGGGCAAGTAACAGGTGTGGGCAATATAAAAATCACACCTGAAAGCAGATAAAAAGGAGAGACGTTCACTTAATCTTTGCATTGTGTGTCTGTATGTGCCACACTAATCATGGACAACAGAAAGAGGAGAAGAGAAAAGAGCACTTGAAAACATAAATTATGGAAAAATATCAACAATCTCAAGGTTACAAGTCCATCTCCTGAGATCTAGATTCGCCTTTGTCCACAGTGCATTATCAAAAAGTTTGCAACCCATGGCACTGTTTGATGAAAGATGTCAACGCAGGATAGTCCGAATGGTGGATAAGAAGCCCCAAACAAGTTCAAAAGATATTCAAGCTGTCCTGCAGGCTCAGGGAGCATCAGTGTCAGCGCGAACTATCCGTCGACATTTAAATTAAATGAAACTCTATGGCAGGAGACCCAGGAGGACCCCACTGCTGACACAGAGACATAAAAAATCAAGACTACATTTTGCAAAAATGAACTTGAGTAAGCCAAAATTCTTCTGGGAAAACGTCTTGTGGACAGATGAGACCAAGATAGAGTTTGATGGTAAAGCACATCATTCTACTGTTTACCAAAAACGGAATGAGGCCTACAAAGAAAAGAACACAGTAATTACAGGGAAATATGGTGAAGGTTCAATAATGTTTTGGGGTTGTTTTGCTGCCTCTGGCACTGGGTGTTTTGGTTTGTTTTCTCTGGTGGTGTCTTCTCTTTCTATAGTCTCTGTGGGTTGTCTCCCTGTCTTGTCTATTTTTCTTCTAGTTCAGAGCTAGTGGTTCTCTGCCTACCGTCTAAACTTCCACCTAAGCTTAACCTCTTCAGGACGTGAGGCGTATGCATACGCCCTGCATCCCGAGTCCTTAAGGACGTAGGGCGTATGCATACGCCCGTGGGAATTCCGGTCCCTGCCGCTATCCGGTTGGAGACCGGAGACCGGATTCAGCAGGCATCCCGGCATATCGCCGAGGGGGGGTCCTGAGACCCCCCCATGTTGGCGATCGCAGAAAATCGCATGTCAATTCAGACATGCGATTTTCTGCTATTCTGGGCTGATCGGGTCTCTGGTGACCCGATCACCTGGAAAATAGGGATGATTGTAGCTGTCAGTGACAGCCCCGATCATCCTGAGGGATAGGATTGAGGCCGCAGTGCTGCGATCTCCTCCTATCCCCTGCCATTGAATTCTGACCAATGGCAGCGCACGACAGTGGGTTGCCATGGAATGGGTTGCCATGGAAACCCTCGCTCTGCCCTGTCGGGCAGAACGGGGGGAGAAGATGCGTGGGGACCGACGATCATCTGTGGAGACTGCTGCAATCACATCGCAGGTAGGGAAGCGACGGTGTTTTAGGAAGGGGGCAGTAAAGTGATCTTCACTGCTTCCCTTCTAGTGGTTGCCAAACTGCAACTCCATGCATGCCAAAGGCTGTCTGGGCATGCTGGGAGTTGTAGTTTTGCAACATCTGGAGGGTCACAGTTTGGTGACCACTGTTACAGTTGTGCCCAAACGGTAGCCCTCCAGATGTTGCCAAACTACAACTTTCAGCATGCCTAGACTTCCCAGGCATGCTGGGAGTTGTAGTTCTGTAACATCTGTCCCTTCAGATTTTGCAATTTTCATGAAAATTTGGAAAATTGCTGCTCTACTTTGAAGCCCTCAAATTTTTTCAAAAAGTTAAAATATGTCAATTTTATGATGCCAACATAAAGTGGACATATTGTATTTGTGAATCAATATATAATTTATTTGGAATATAATTTTCCTTACAAGCAGAGAGCTTCAAAGTTAGAAAAATGCTAAATTTTAATGACATTTTGGGATTTTTCACCAAGAAAGTATGCAAGTAACGACGAAAATTTACCACCAAAATAAAGTAGAATATCTCACGAAAAAACAATCTCAGAATTAGAATAATCGGTAAAAGCATTCCAGAGTTATTAATGCTTAAAGTGACGGTGGTCAGAATTGCGAAAAAGGGCTCAGTACTTAAGGTGAAAAAGGGCTGTCATATGTTATGTCCCGCACTATCCACAGGCACCTATGGATAGTGCGGGAGACGCTGAACATTTTGAGTCCTACCTTGCCCGGATGCGCTGCGCCGTTCGCCCATTATAGCAGTTTTTCTGTATATTTAAATTAAATGCTAACTGGCACGGGCGGGGTTACTGCCTTCATCTGGCACAGTGACGTAACCGCCGCCTGGCCCGCAGCACTGCCCGGCTAATGAATATTCATATAATGTCTTACACTCTCCTTCTCATCCCGGCCGATACTGCGCTTGTGCGGGATTTCCTACTATACCCGGAGGTGGTCTTCAGCGCTGGAGTAAGGTTGTAGGCATGTTCATGCCTACCATCTATTAGCAATATAATGAAGCAGCGCTGAAGACCGCTTTCGGGTATAGTAGGAAATCCCGCACATGCGCAGTATCGGCCGGGATGAGAAGGAGAGTATAAGACATTATATGAATATTCATTAGCCAGGCGGTGCTACGGATGGGCGGCGGTTACGTCACAGTGCCAGATGAAGGCAGTAACCCCGCCCATGCCAGTTAGCAGCTAATATAAATATACAGAAAAACTGCTATAACGGGTGAACGGCGCAGCGCATCCGGGCAAGGTAGGACTCAAAATGTTCAGCGTCTCCCGCACTATCCATCGGAACCTGTGGATAGTGCGGGAGAAAACATATGACAGTTTTACTTTAAAATCAAACCCATATTTACATAGTTTTTCCATTATTGTACCACTTTAAAAAAAAAGTCAAACTTTTAACAAAATGAGTGTTAACATGCCAGAAAGTTAACAGAAACAGATTTGTAAATTATTTCTATTAAAAAAATCTTAATCCTTCCAGTATTTATCAGCTGCTGTATGCTCCGGAGTTGTGTAGTTCTTTTTCAGTCTGACCACAGTGCTCTCTGCTGACGCCTCTGTCCATGTTAGGAACTGTCCGGAGCAGGAGAGGTTTGCTATAGGGATTTGCTCCTACTCTGGAAAGTTCCTGACACGGACAGATGTGTCTGCAGAGAGAACTGTGGTCAGACAGAAATAACAACTCAACCTTCTCTGTAGTATGCAGCAGCTGATAAGTACTGGAAGGATTAAGATTTTTCTTTCTGTAGCCAGTTGATTTTTTATTTTTATTTTACTGTGTATGGCTAATTGTTTTACACTGTGATCCATAGTTTTTATCATTTCAATTTTTTTGTTTTGATGGGTTTTTTAATCACTTTTTATTATTCTTTTTTTCTGATGTATGATGTGAGCAAAAATCAGCAGTTCTGGCGGGAATTTTTTTTACATTTAGATCACACGCAGTCTATTTGATGCTGCGCAAAATCCATTTCACAGTGGGAAATACGCTGTGTATTCTCCAATGAGCAGACTCACACTACCCCGCAGCAGCCCTGTGTGTGTCGTGAGGTTTGGAGGCTGGCCCGCACGTCACAGTCACCTCAGCGGGCTATCTCTGCGTCCAAACCTTACTGCACACACAGAGCTGCTGCCGGGTAGCCCTGTGTGTCTTCTCATTGGAGAATACGCAACGTATTTCCCATTATGTGTTCCCATAGTGGATTTTGCACATCACTTCTGTTTGGCTTTTCTTGTCTTTCCTCAAAGACCAAAATATTAATCTGTACTTCACAGATATGGCTTTATTTGGAGAACCAATCAGAAACACTCAGCCGGGCACTTATGTCCCCTCATCTTAACGATTTGGGGAGACCCACCCCAATGAACGATTATGATAGGTCTCTATGACCCGTCAAAAGTTTTTTTAAATGATAGGTATCCGGATTATACACTGCAGATTATAAAATTTACACGAAAGGGGGCGCTTATCAGCTAAAAGGGTTCAGGCATTAAGAGAGATGTATAATATTGGGGACATTAAAGGGGGACTGGTGGAGTTTGTACTGTATATGGTTTATAGTTAATTTTGATTGTATACACATTAATATACACATATATTAAAGAAAATCTGTCACCAGTGTCACCTGCACTAACCTGTCGGTACTGACAGGTAGTGCAGGTGACACTGATGACAACGGTACTCACCTTGTCCCATTCCTTGGTGGGGATCTTCAGTAATCTCCTCCATTAGCTCCGCTCCAGGCACCCGACTTGGGGCACAGGCAGAGCTTACTGATGTCACCGCTGCTGCGAGACCCAGCAGAGAGCAGTAGCGGATTGGGGCATGGGCGGAGCTTTAGTGACGTCACCGCTGCTGGGAGACATCACTAAGCTCCGCCCGTGCCCCAAGCCGGGTGCCCGGAGCGGAGCTAACGGAGGAGATTACCGAAGATCCACGGAACGGAACAAGGTGATTACTGTTGTTATCAGTGTCACCTGCACTAACTGTCGGTAACGACAGGTTAGTGCTGGTGACACTGGTGACCCATTTCCTTTAAGGGTTAGGCCTTTTCCACACTGCTGAATTTATCCAGCAGAATTCTGCTTGCAGCAGAGTCCTTTTTGTTTTCAATGGATTCTGCCACTCTGTGCACACTGTTGCACACAAAATGTCTGCAGCTCGTGCTCCAGACAGAATCTCCACCTAGAATTTCTCCAGTTTCAGATTTGATAGTGTAGATGAATTCTTAGTATACTATTTGTGGATTTGTTATTATATTGTTGTTCTTAAAGGGCTATTCCAGGAATGTGTTTTTATTTGACTATACTACAGGGGCTGTAAAGTTAGTGTAATTCATAATATAGTGTCTGTATTTGTGTATGACCCCAATATTTATTTTTAACAGCATACAAAATGACTGTTGTCTCAGATTTTTCCCAGGTTGCAATGCGGCCGACACCTGACTTAATAATCAGCCCATGACAGGGAGCCTGTCTGCTTCAATGGGTGGAGCGATCGCTTGGCTTGGAGAGAGATCAATATGCAACTAATGCAACAGCTATAGGCACCCTGATTGAAAACCACAGGTCTTTTGAATGGATGCAGCTCATTTATGTTTCAGTGGGTGGGGTGGCTGATGAGTGGGAGGGAGGAAAATGGAATTATGGGATTTATAGGCAAAAGAAGAAAACTCAAACAGGAAATACCAGTTCACAAAAAGCTAGCCACAGTATTATGGTAATCTCACAACATAGCCATTTATCCCCAAGACAAGCACAGATCCTTCCTAAGCATGTCCATTACTGCCTGCCAGGTACATACTAAAATCACCTTATGGTGGAGAACCCCTTTAAGTTTGAGAAAGGTATTTATATAAATTAAATCATTTACTGAAATCTTGAGATTTTGAGGTAAGAATAACAAAAGAGAACCAGTGCTGGTTGGTTGAACAAAATAGTGATACATTGTAAAGTTTGCATCACTGAACCCATCAAATGCAAGATGTGGAGACAAATGGGTTATCTGCAAATGGGTTATCTAGGGAATGCAAGGGGTCAGACCACTAGGACCACTCCGATCTCCAGAATTGCGCCCCCCCCCCCCCCGCTCTTTCTGCTGCATGAAACCGTAGACTGCATGTGCTCCATGCACTGTCTATGGGAATAATGGAGATTACCGAGTACAGCAGTAGTGTTTTTCCGGCATGGAGGGTGTGCAGATACATCACTTAGTATAGTGGGGAGAGCCGGGGCCCTGTTTTGGAGATAGCAGGGGTCCCAGTGGCTAGACACCCCCATAATCACACACCCCTGTGGATAGGGGATAAATTGCTATGTGCTGGATTACACATTTTAAGGATCTATTCACACATACAGTATCCCGCACATGTTTGATATGCATCATTTGAAGCTGTGTTCAGTCATTTAGTTTACATTGAACTCTGTAGCATAAATTCTGCAGCTTCAAATTCTGTTCATGAAATATGCGCAGGATACTGTATGTGTAATTATACCTTAAGGAAAATAATCTAAGGAGACAACGCAGAAGCGGCGTCCGGAACACAGAAGCTTGGAGCTTCTGTGTTCGTGACGTCATCATGCCACGCCCCCTCCATTCATGTCTATGAGAGGGGGCGTGACACCCACGATCAGACATCTTATCCCCTATCCTTTAAGTAGGGGATAAGATGATTTTTTTCTGGAGTACCCCTTTAACCCCTTAGTGACATGAACCAACCAAATATGACAATGTTATGGGTTTCTTTCCACCCTAAAATATTTTTAATACATTATATAGTAAAACATACTACTTTCCCCTCAAAAAAACAATGTAAATGAAAAAAAAAATTAGGGAAGGAAGAGTAAAACAAAGATTAAGAAAATTAAATTGGCTGCTTATTCAGGGGGCTGATGTTTAGAATCGTATATGCAGCTTTTGGTACAGTTTTTGATAGAATTTATAGCTAAACACAGTAGTGGATATAAAATATCTTCCTTTATGTTTCTTTTTTTGGGGGGATTTAATTCCAGCTTTATCTAGTTAAAGTTGTATCCAAAATTCCAAAACATTTCATGTGTGCTCCCAGCCAAATGAGGACAATGATTGAAGGCCAGAATATAACTGCATCTATAAATAGAGAATTGTTGACCTCACATAGAGAGCGCTGAAATGAAAATCTTCTTGTACTAATGCTGTTTTTGTGTTCAACAAATAGAGTGCAAAAGAGCAGGGTTGTGAAGAACAATATGTTCCTTGTATAGCTTTGACACATGATGGACTAATTTTGAAAGAAAAGTAGTTTTAAAAAATATATCTCATGGATAAAAACAAGTTTTAGATCGCGGGGGGCCTGAGCGCTAGGGCACCCTGCGATCTCCTGTATGGAGCCCTGGCTCTCCTCTGGAGCGGTGTGTCACGACACCGGCCCGAAGCGGGGGTCGCCATGCCCCCTCCATATATCTCTATGGGAGAGCCAAAGATAGCCAAATGGCTTTCCCCTAGAGATATATAGATGGGACATGGTGGACCCCGCTTCGGGCAGGGGGTCGTGATGCGCCGCTTCATGGCTTCATACAGGAGATTGAGCACTGGGGCCCCCCTGAAATTTAAAACTTATCCCCTATCCTGCGGAAAGGTGATAAGCTTTTATCCATAAGACTATGCCTTTGGCTGACAAGAAAATAAAGAGAAACACCGTAAAGTTTTGTCCAAATAAAATATAACTGATTAATCCTGTGATTAATCCTGTGCACCCTAAATAATCCTCACATTTCAGTTTATTTCTTTATTTTATATACCAATAAAATACTTCATACATTCCATGGTTTACATTCTTAGAAAGGCCATACAGTCCATTGCACAATCCATGTCACATAAAGGCACAAAAAACTCAGAGGTGAAAAAATATGTGAGAAAGACATATACAAACATCTAATCAACCTTTCCAGCAACCTAACTGTTGTTTCCATGGATCCTTTCCTAAAGGCCCTTTTAGACTGGCCGACCCTGCCCCGATAACCAGCCCTTATGTAGTTGATCGTTGCTTGTTTACTGAATCTTCACAAGGCTAAATCAATAATGCTTCCGGGCTACATGAACAATCCTTTGAATTTATCATTGTTGGCCTTACGTCACCTGTTTACACAGGGCGATGTGCAACTAATAATGATATTTAAATGGTCGCACAAAAAAGTTAATTTGCTCAATTTGATCATTCATTTTCTAGGAACGCTCATTTCATAAGACAATCGGCCTCTGTAAAAGGCCATGCCCCTCATGATGTCATGGTCACGACCCTCGCCGCCAGCACCCAGCATTCTAAACAAACATCGGGTGCGGCACAGAGATCGCGAGGGTCCCAGAGGTGACTGTAGGAGCAGAGCACCCCTTTAAGTGATTCTTTTTTAACTTTATTGTCTCATGAACACAATCCCTACCCACGGATTACTAAGGATATGGATGTCTAGGGTGGTGGTGAGGAGATTTCCTGCTGAGAAATGTAGTATTACATGTCAGCCATTTAATTGAAGGGCTGCTCTTGCAATATATGGATGGCTCAAATCCACTGGGCTGGAACTGCTGTCCCTACTGGCTTTTAAAGGTAAGGAGTTACCCTACCCTTTAAAAGCCAGTAGGGACAGCAGTTCTAACCCAGTGGATTTGAGCCATCCATATATTGCAGGAGCAGCCATTCAATTAAATGGCTGACACATAATACTACATTTCTTCTACAGGCTTCCTGTTGTTTGGGAGCCAAACTTGCAGTGATCAGCCGATCGCCGCAGTGGTTGCATACTAAAAGGGCTTGTCGGGGATGAGACCCTCTTTAACACATTTGTTGTGTCAAACTATGATTTTGTTATGAGTTATTTTTATTTTAGGGTTCATATTGAACAGGATCCATTTCATGTTACTTTTGTACGTAAGTGAATCAATTGTATTAGGCACCAAAAAGTTAAATAAAAGCTACCACACTTTTAAAAAGGTAAATAATATTGTCACAAAATGTTACACTAGTGGGCTAGGCACACAAAATCCCTGCACTGAATTTACACAATTGTTCCAGAAACTCAAATGCGCAGCACGCAGATATAAAAACCACAAACATTAACACACTTAAAGACATGTAAAGCCTTAATGAAGACACATAAAATTCTAAGGATTCTGTAATATGATATGACAGTGTTAGTAAGGCTAGGTTCACACCACATAAAAATTTCTTTGCTATCCGATTTAAAATCGTATCCAAAAATCGTACAGATGAAAATTCCATCCGATTTTCAATAAAAATCTTATCCTGTTTTTAAAATTTATATTTATGCCAATGGGAGTAAAGTTTACATATTTGAATTGTATGTGTTTTGAAGTCTACTGCGCATGCTTAGAAAAAAATTGTTTGCGATTAATCTGTTAGAATCGCACAGTCACACGATTCCATGCGATTTCGTGGATTCCATGCGATTTCGTGGTCAACCACGATTTTACCTCCGATCTTAAATCGTGCAAAAATCAGATGCGGATCAAAACTGATGCTTTGTTGTCTATCATTAATGAATGGAAGTCAATGGATACGACTTGGCATGCAGATTTGTACGATTTCAAAGTTTAAAAATCGTGAGAAGAAGTAGGATGGTAAAATCATGATGTGAATGCACCCTAACATTTATGAGATGCCCTTTCAAATATAAGTAAAGGTACCTTCACAAACCTTTATAATGTGTAGTGATACAGATAATTACAATTGTGGCTTACAACTGTCTCAACATTTAAATACTCGTACATGACTGTTTTGGATGTCAGAGTCACAATTGCAGATAATAAGATATGCGGTTGGGTGTAAATGCAATTGATCAATGATCTAGACCAGAGGCCATTAAACTTTGAGCAATGATGGGGAGGCATATAAAACTTTTTTTATTTTGCTGAAAGTGATGTAAAAATAATAAACATACCATACTCACCTCCTCCAGTCCCCTCAACTGCTCGTCCTCCACAGGACCTGTCCAATAAGTGACCGTAACTCAGTCACTGGTTGGCTGAGTGACACACAACCTAGAAGAAGAAACATAGACCAATGGAGGCCTGGGAGTATCAGTGCAGTGGCTGTGGAGAACTGAAGGAGGCAAGTACCTGTATAACGTTTTTATTATTTTTACACCATCATAAGCCATTGTAAGGGTACATTCAGATGAGCAGATCGGCAGCGTATTTTACGTTACGGATCCGCCACGGAAGGAACCCCTACAGGGTGCTTCAGATGTGCCTGCTCAGAGCGGCAATACGCCGCTATGAGCAGACACACTGCGATGTGCGAGTCGCCGCGCGCATGCGCAGTATACTCGCTCATCGCTGCTACTCTCGGCCTAGCTCAGGGAGCAGGGGGAGTGGCCGCTATGTGTGCAAGTACACAGCGCATGTGCGGCGACTCGCACATTGCAGCAGTGTGGCTGTTCGTAGCGCCGTATTGCCACTCCGAGCAGGCACATCTGAGGCACCCTGTAGGGGTCCTACGGCGGTGGATCCGCAACGTATAATATGCTGTGGATCCGCTCGACTGAATGTGAAATATCTTTTAAATGTAGATACACAAGAAATCACAAATTTGTATTATACCATCCAAATTGCCATTGTTTAGTGGAGATATAGGAATAACTCAGGAATCATATAGTGGGCCACACAGAATGGGGTCAGGAGCCATATGTGGCTCCCAAGCCACTGCTTGGGGGCCACTGGTCTAGATGTTGCTGTCTCACCCCTTTACCATGTGACTACAGATACAGTATAATTGCAATATCAAGAAACCTCCACATGTAAACACTATTTATTTTTTTGAATACCATATTGAAGCATGTAAAGCCATCCTAACTGATAGCATGAGCATGCACCAAAAGAACTCCCACAGATCCCAGAACTGTGAGTACCAGTCTTGTTATGTCATATGCTAATTAAGGCCCCTAAAGCCTCAAACAATCTACTGCCCCCGGTGGCTGCAGTTTACACCTGCACACATCCAGAGAAAAACAGGCACTTTGGCACTTTAATTAGCATATAGTACATAATACACACACACTCACTAACTTCTATTTGTTATGGCATCTATAGATGCACTAACATCCTGGGCTTCCATTTTTTACATTCCTAAATAACTTCACAACAAATAGCCCCATTAGTCACAGTTTTTTTTTTTTTTTTTTACCATAGACATTCTGACTATATTCCCTGCTTAATTGTACAGAGCAATATATAGCTCTGAAATTTGTAAAAGTTCTGTATGTAGGATATAAGATGGATTTTTCCATGGTGGTGAGGAAAAGAGGACAAGATTTTACATCAGTCTCACTTGGTGTTTTTATGCTTGTGCTTTTGCGCCACACCATAAGGGACATGTGCTGCTATAGTTCCCATCTCTTGGGCTCCTTCTATGTGGAACATCTGATCATCAAAGAATATATGTGGACGGATTTTTTCCAGCAGAGGTCCTTTTGGTGCTCCAGCCAAGAACAGAGCCTCATCAGTCTCAAGGCCCCAGCTACGTAAGGTCTTTAGGGCTCGTGCCCCAGAACTGGCTGCACTTCGCGCAGTAACCAAGTATGTGCGTATTGGGCAGTTCATTCTCATTCCCTTTTGATAGAATTTCTTCTGTAATTTTCCTAGGGATTCCAGAAAACCCTTTAATGGACCCTGGAGATAAAAGCAATAATGTTATCTACTTATAGCACAAAGTGTTATCTAAAATGACATCTTGTAACAAAGGCAAGTAAAAGACGAAGTAACTGAATTTGGATTTGGAACTGCTAAAAGACTGAAAAAAGAAGATGCAGCTGTTACCAGGATCCATAATGTCCATGACAGCCGAGCTGGATTTTCTCCCCTCTAACACCATGGGGCACATGAAAGCTGTTGCAGAAAGCATCTGCTTGATATTCTTTTGCCTGTATTTCCTGTGGCTGCCTGTTTTCAGTTTCGGGATGTGACCTAATTTCGCCATTTCAGTTAGATCAGTCGTACATTGTAGAATGTTTTTTTTTTTCACATTCAAATATATGTGTATAATATATTTGTGACTTTGTTTGCCATTTTAGAGACAACATAGTCAGTGACATTACATTTTACTAAATCAAATTTGATTGCTCTTGCTTTAACTCCTATCCCCTACTATGTAGTGTAAGTGTGTACTGTGTTCTACAGGCAAATGTTGACAGCTTTCCTTTAACATTAAAAGTCTTGATATCAATGCAGTAATCAGTTTCACCTGCACTAAACTGTTGGTACAGGTGTGTAGTGCGGGTAACACTGATGATAACAATACTTACCTGTCCCAGATCGGTATTCCCATTGGCCTCCCATTTTCCTAATTCAGGTGGCAGGCTTGGTGTGCGGGCGCAACTTCAGGAGCACGTTGACACCACTGCTGCTGCTTCCTCAAGCCTGCTAGCAGCCCGACCCAGGGAACAAGCAGCAGCGATGACATCAGAGTCCTCCAAAAGCTCCGCCCCTACACCAAGTCAGCTGTACAAATTAGGAAGATACCGGGCCAATAGGACTAGGGATCACGGATAGGTAACTATCAATATCATTGGTGTAAACTGCACTACACACCTGTACCAACAGGTTAGTGCAGGTAAAGCTTATGACAGTTTCCCTTTAAGTTAAACAGTAGATGGTACTCCCTTTTTACAAGGACTTAGACTAAGACTGTGTTGGCCACCCCATGGCCTTTGATCACATCTCTGAGTATTGTGTAACATATCTACTGTACACTCATAGCTGTGGGTATTTGGACTTATCTGAAAGGTAGTAGTACTAAGTGGCTGCTGAAACCCTGTAGGTAGGCATGGATGGGCTGTGGCACTGAGAAGCCTCCAAGAGACCTCAACAGCAGAGCAGGTCGTGCTAGAGCACAAGTTAACCATCTGTTGGCATATCTCTCAATCCTTGGCCCCAGGAAGGCCCACTTAGAAGAACTAAAGTTTTGACACTGTCATTAAAGAGAAGCTATCACTTTAAAAAAAAATGTCGGGCACATCATAGTGACATGCTAAAAGTTATAATCATTGATGTATTGGTACCATTTTAAGCTACATTTATAAAAAAATTTGATCACTATCTGTCCTTTTTGCTCTGGTGGCTGGAGAGAGTCTCCTAGGACTGTATCCACCTTTTCCAGCCCACCAGAGCACTTGAAAGCTGAACTAATTTATGCAGGCTAAAGTCAGCAACTGCCTAGCCGAGAAGTTTGTGACGAATCGAATTACTGTAACTTCGCTCATCTCTAGTATATGTTTAAATGCATGTTTTCCTTTTTATTTTTCCAATTCTGAAGATTTCCAGTTTTTTGTAAAACATTTTTTTCCAGGAATTTTTACATCTCTACTATTTTAAATAATGTACAGTAACCCCCCGACATGCGATGGCCCCGACATATGATAAAATCGACATACGATGGCCTCTCAGAGGCCATCGCATGTCGATGTCAGCATTGACATACGATGCTTTTATATGTCGGGGCCATCGCATTAACTGCTATCCGACAGCGCATAATGCTTAAAGGGTACCTCTCATCAAATAAACGTTTGATATATTTTAGATTAATGAATGTTGAATAACTTTCCAATAGCATGTTAATGAAAAATATGCTTCTTTCTATTGTATTTTTCCCGATCAGTCCTGTCAACAAGCATTTCTGACTCATGCTGAAGTCCTAAACACTCAGAGCTGCCAGCCTGCTTTGTTCACAGCCAAACAGGCTGTTAACAAAGCAGGCTGGCAGCTCTGAGTGTTCTCCTTTGTGAACAAAGCAGACTGGCAGCTCGTAGTGTTTAGGACTCCAGCATGAGTCTGAAATGCTTGCTGCCAGGACTGGTAGGGAGACCCCTAGTGGTCATTTCTTCAAAGTGGAAAATTAAATAGAAGGAAGCATATTTTTTAATAACATGCAATTGTAAAGTTATTCTGCATACATTAATCTATAATATATCAAAAGTTTTTTTGATGAGAGGTACCCTTTAAGCTGCTGCCGGATAGCAGTTTAAGCATCCCGGACAGGTTCACTTACCTATTCCTGCTGCTCCGGGTCTACTTCGCGATCCTCTGGCATCTTCTGCATCTTCTCCGGGGTCCGGGCCTCGCTTTCCGGCATCATTATTACGTCACTACACACGCCGTGCCGGCGCAGCAGCGCAATAACGTCACCAGAAAGCGAGGCCCGGACCCTGCAGAAGATGCGTAAGAAGCCGGAGGATCGCGAAGAAGACAGCAGAGCAGCGGGACAGCATCAGGAGCCCCTGGGAAAGCATCAGGAGCGGTGAGGACCTGGTCCGGAGCATCGGGGACAGGTGAATATAACTTCCTATACTTTACATTGCACGGATGCCTCAACATGCGATGGATTCGACAAACGATGGGTCGTTTGGAACAAATTACCATCGTATGTTGAGGGACCACTGTATAATGAAAATTTATGTCACATTCTAATATAGTCTGTTGTCTCTGTTTTGTCAAGTAATTCTTGTACATATTCAGATGCTGAAAACTCATGGGGCCTATTCCCTTTCACATGTTAGAGGCATATACAATGGTAAAAAAAATACTAGGAAAGCATTGGAACTTATCTTTTATCCTATGCATAGGGGATAAGTGTATTGTCACGATTCGGCTTACGGGTTGTGGATCCGCTGTGTCAGCGAGGGATTGGCGTGGACCGTGCTAGTGGACCGGTTCTAAGAGGCTACTGGTTTTCACCAGAGCCCGCCGCAAAGCGGGATGGTCTTGCTGCGGCAGTAGCAACCAGGTCGTATCCACTAGCAACGGCTCAACCTCGCTGACTGCTGAGAAGGCGTGGGACAGAAGGACTAGGCAGAGGCAAGGTCAGACGTAGCAGAAGGTCGGGGGCAGGCGGCAAGGTTCGTAGTCAGGATGGATAGCAGAAGTTCAGGTACACAGGCTTTGGACACACTAAACGCTTTCACTGGCACAAGGCAACAAGATCCGGCAAGGGAGTGCAAGGGAGGAGATCAGATATAGCCAGGGAGCAGATGGAAGCCAATTAAGCTAATTGGGCCAGGCACCAATCATTGGTGCACTGGCCCTTTAAGTCTCAGAGAGCTGGCGCGCGCGCGCCCTAGAGAGCGGAGCCGCGCGCGCCAGCATAAGACAGCAGGGGACCGGGACGGGTAAGTGACCTGGGATGCGATTCGCGAGCGGGTGCGTCCCGCTGTGTGAATCGCATCCCCGACGGCCATGACAGTGCAGCGCTCCCGGTCAGCGGGACTGACCGGGGCGCTGCAGGGAGAAAGACGCCGTGAGCGCTCCGGGAAGGAGCGGGGACCCGGAGCGCTAGGCGTAACAGTACCCCCCCCCTTAGGTCTCCCCTTTTTTTTGTCCGGTAACTGCCTCCCCTGGGATGAGGACACCGGGAAAGAATGGAGGGTTTCCTCAACGGCAGGCAGTACAGTAGGAGTTGGAATGGGGAGGGAGGGCAGAGGGTGAAGCTTGGCACGGGGCAGGGTGACACAAGGACGGGAGCCATGGGGAGGCACAGAGGCTTGCCTGACGGGACTGGGAGGGGGGAGAGGCACTTCCTATGGCAGGCAGGGTCCCAGTTCTTGATCTCCCCGGTGGTCCAATCAAGGGTGGGGGAATGAAGCCGGAGCCATGGCAGACCGAGGAGGACCTCAGAGGTACAGTTGGGTAGGACGAAGAGCTCAATCCTTTCGTGGTGGGGGCCAATACACATCAGGAGGGGTTCTGTGCGGTAACGCACGGTGCAATCCAGTCTGACTCCATTGACCGCGGAAATGTAGAGCGGCTTGACGAAACGGGTCACCGGGATGCTGAATTTATTCACAAACGACTCCAAAATAAAATTACCAGAGGCACCAGAGTCCAAGCAGGCCATGGCTGAGAGAGAGGAGTTGGCTGAAGGAGAAATCCGCACGGGTACCGTGAGACGTGGAGAAGCAGACTTGGAACCAAGAGACGCCACACCCACGTGAGCTGGGTGCGTGCGTGCGTTTCCCAGACGTGGAGGACGGATAGGGCAATCCACCAAGAAATGCTCGGTACTGGCACAGTAAAGACAGAGATTTTCTTCCCTACGGCGATTCCTCTCTTCCTGGGTCAGGCGAGACCTATCCACTTGCATGGCCTCCTCGGCGGGAGGCCCAGGCGTAGATTGCAACGGATACTGTGGGAGAGGTGCCCAGAGATCTAAGTCTTTTTCCTGGCGGAGCTCTTGGTGTCGCTCAGAAAAACTCATGTCAATGCGGGTAGCCAAATGGATGAGTTCTTGCAGGTTGGCAGGAATCTCTCGTGCGGCCAGCACATCCTTGATGCGACTGGATAGGCCTTTTTTAAAGGTCGCGCAGAGAGCCTCGTTATTCCATGATAACTCGGAAGCAAGAGTACGAAATTGGATGGCGTACTCGCCCACTGAAGAATTACCCTGGACCAGGTTCAACAGGGCAGTCTCGGCAGAAGAAGCTCGGGCTGGCTCCTCGAAGACACTCCGGATTTCAGCGAAAAAGGACTGGACTGAGGCTGTGGCAGGATCATTGCGGTCCCAGAGCGGTGTGGCCCAAGACAAGGCCTTTCCTGAAAGAAGGCTTACCACGAACGCCACCTTAGACCGTTCTGTAGGAAACAAGTCTGACAACATCTCCATATGCAGGGAACACTGAGACAAAAATCCACGGCAGAGTTTAGAGTCCCCATCAAATTTGTCCGGCAGGGACAAGCGGAGGCTAGGAGCGGCCACTCGCTGCGGAGGAGGTGCAGGAGCTGGCGGAGGAGATGGTTGCTGCTGTAGCAGAGGCAGAAGTTGCTGTAACGTGGCGGTCAACTGCGACAGCTGCTGTCCTTGTTGGGCAATTTGCTGCGATTGCTGAGCGACCACCGTGGTAAGGTCAGCGAGACTTGGCAGCGGCACCTCAGCGGGATCCATGGCCGGATCTACTGTCACGATTCGGCTTACGGGTTGTGGATCCGCTGTGTCAGCGAGGGATTGGCGTGGACCGTGCTAGTGGACCGGTTCTAAGAGGCTACTGGTTTTCACCAGAGCCCGCCGCAAAGCGGGATGGTCTTGCTGCGGCAGTAGCAACCAGGTCGTATCCACTAGCAACGGCTCAACCTCGCTGACTGCTGAGAAGGCGTGGGACAGAAGGACTAGGCAGAGGCAAGGTCAGACGTAGCAGAAGGTCGGGGGCAGGCGGCAAGGTTCGTAGTCAGGATGGATAGCAGAAGTTCAGGTACACAGGCTTTGGACACACTAAACGCTTTCACTGGCACAAGGCAACAAGATCCGGCAAGGGAGTGCAAGGGAGGAGATCAGATATAGCCAGGGAGCAGATGGAAGCCAATTAAGCTAATTGGGCCAGGCACCAATCATTGGTGCACTGGCCCTTTAAGTCTCAGAGAGCTGGCGCGCGCGCGCCCTAGAGAGCGGAGCCGCGCGCGCCAGCATAAGACAGCAGGGGACCGGGACGGGTAAGTGACCTGGGATGCGATTCGCGAGCGGGTGCGTCCCGCTGTGCGAATCGCATCCCCGACGGCCATGACAGTGCAGCGCTCCCGGTCAGCGGGACTGACCGGGGCGCTGCAGGGAGAAAGACGCCTTGAGCGCTCCGGGAAGGAGCGGGGACCCGGAGCGCTAGGCGTAACATGTATGATCGCCATGGTCCCCTTGCAGTCTTGACAACGGGACTTCTTGAGCTCCCACATAAATGGAGGAACATTGTGCATACCTGATCGTAGCTCCATTTATTGTCTGTAGGTAGGGGCGGACTGCCACCACTCAGGGCCCCTGGACCAAATAAAGCAAGGACTCCCAGCAAGACTTCACCCCTGGCCCCACCTCTGCCCCACCCCTTTTCCCGCCCAGTATGTATATGAATATTTGCCATAGAAAGGAATAGGGGGTGCAGTGTGCTTGAGGCTATGGTGTACTTTGAGGGATGGCAATGCCAATCACTTTAACTACACCAAGCGCTAAAAAAAAACATACTCCTCCTTTTTATGCCAACTTCGGATCTCTGTCTGTGATACCCAGTCCAACTTGGCTCCAACCTCCATTCAGCTTAAAAGGGGTACTCTGGTGGAAAACATTTTTTTTAATCAACTGGTGCCAGAAAGTTAAACAGGTTTGTAAATGACTTCTATAAAAAATTCTTAATCCTTCCAGTACTTATTAGCGCTGTATACTACAGAGGAAATTCTTTTCTTTTTGGATTTCTTTGCTGTCACGACCACAGGTTCACATGACCTAAGCACCTCTCCCAGGCAGCCACTGCTGTTCTCTTAAAGGGCCGCCGCTACAGTGGCTGTCTGGGAGCAGAATAACGGTAACAGCTCCGGGGTCGTCATCGGAGCCGCACAGACCTAACGGCCGCTGTGGGCCCTTTACCCGTGTCGGGCCCAGGTATTTAAAAAAAAAGAAGAAATTTCTTTTAGATTTTACATGACAGGCGGTGGACAGCGGACCCTTTTCTGGCCGGGCCTTCGGACAATGTCCGAATGGACCGGCTGGTCAGTCCGCCCCTGTCTGTAGGAGTGCTGAAGATAGCCGAGTGCTATACTTGGTTATATTTGGCATTCCCCTAGACAGTGAATGGAACAGTGGTCAAGTATGCACACTACTGCACTATTCAGATGGTAGTTTTGGGAGTACAATTCTTTTAAGATTGCGGGGGTCCAACTGGCCAGTACCCTCTGTGATGACTATCCTGTACACTATCCTGTGGAAATGTGTGCATGGTGGCAAAATCCTTTAATACGTCTAATGGACGCTTGAATGGACAATAACATCATTTGTATGTATTTACCTGTGCCAGTGGTTTGTTCTCATAAGCCTTTTCATGCTCAAAGAATTTGTCCAAGCCATGCTCTTTCACAATTTGCTCTGACTCATCAGAAAACAGAACGGCATCTCCATCAAATGCCACTCGGAGCTGTTCTTCATTTATAGACACGTCGTGACTTGGGTTGAAAATGGTTGCAGCAGCAATACCTGGAGTCATAACAAATATGTATGAATAGAAGTATAATTATTAAATCATTAAATTAAAGGTTGTACATTGTCTGTTGCTTACACTGTGTGAGACATAGGGTATGGCCACACATGGTGGATTTGCAGTTTATTTACTTCACTGGAAAATCAAATTTTTTCACATCAAAGATAAAAAGTTATTGTTGTGGTATATGCAATGTTTAAACAAAAGTCAATGCACTTAATTGAATGTGACATATATAGAGATATGTGAATAAGGTATATTTGAGTTATGTAAAACTGAATATTTAGTACATATGGAACAATAACTGTGTGGTATATAATATACCAAACATGGAACATTTTCTGGAAGTCAGACTTTGGGCAGAGCAAGCAAATCTTTTACAAAGCTGAAAGTCTGTTGAGTAGACACAGGCAGTCTACCTGGCCTGCCCCCCCCCCCCCCCCTTTTCCAGACTAAGGGGAACATACTTTTGGTATTTGCTTACAGAAATTAGGGCTTGGAGAGCAAGTGACATGTATGCAGCTGCTAGTTGGCCTACTAACTTGTCATTTCCTAGTGTATGATCTATATTTAAAACAGTGGAAATGGTTGTTAACTGTCAGACACTTTGGCTAATCACAGTCTGTTGGGAGACTCTAAAAGTCTGTGACTGTCACTGACTGACTGTTGGGGTGCCTTTGTTCCCATTGGATCCCAAACTATCACTAATCCTAGGGGACTGGGATTTTCCTTTTGCTGCTGTAGTTGGGGGTATGATTAAAAGTCACATCTTCGTTCCCCCTAAAGCCAATTCTTAAAGAGGTTATCCAGGAATAGAAAAACAGAGCTAAGTTCTTTCAAAAATAGCTCCACATCTGTCCCCAGGTTGTGTGTGGTATTACAACTTGTCTCTATTCACTTCAGTGGGACTGAGCTACAGAACCACACCCAACCTGGAAACAGATGGGAAGCAGTTTTTGAAAGAAATTAGTTCTGTTTTTCTATTCCTGGATAATCCCTTTAAGCCTAATGTAGCTTACCAATTCATACTGCTATATTGTCGTGCCAGATTTCTGCATGCAGTAAATCACACAATCATTGGGTATTTTTAGAGGTCTTGAGTGGCAGAGGTTCTAATAATGTAGCATATTAATGTAAAGGGTGTGTGTGTATATATATATATATGGGCTTGAGCTGCAATAGCGGACATATATTATGAACATGCGCAGGGCAGCTATCAGGGCAGTACTGGTAAGACTGCCATCATGTGCCCAGACCAAATTGAAAAGAAAAGGGGCTACAAGTAGCCTGCCACCCCATGCCATCATGGTTTCATGTGTTTGACAAAAAGAAAGGGCCCCTTTTTTTTAAGGCAAAAGAAATGTTTATTTAAGGTAAAATAATGAGAGCCTAGTCCGCTCCCACTAGCAGCTATGCAGGCTCCTGCAGTGCCGGAAGTTCACAGCGGTGTGTTCTGAGCTTATCACTATTTGGAAGATGACAGTGATGCTGGTGTTGGGACAGGAGTGGGGGAAGCCAGGCCAGCAGCAGCTATAAGAGTGACTAAAAGAGTAATGAATATATTGTGTTCAGGCTGCTGCCTCCTGCTGAGCTTTAACATATTCTGTGCATGCAGCAGATTCACTTAAATGTGTTCTTGTTTTTTAATGGTCCTCATTTTTGCCATCCCCTTTTGCCCCCAGAGCCCCTGCCCAGCATCCCATTTTTCTATTATCCTCTTAGAACCCCTTTGTGCCTCCCTTTTTTCTCTTATACTCACATAGCCCCTGCCACACTCTGTCCCCTCTCCACACAGACCCCCCTCTCACTTTGTGTCCCTTATCTTTTCTCCCCACATACCTCTGCCATTTTCTGTTCTTCTGTGTTCTCCCCCTAAGAGTTCACTCAACTCTTGTCACATTCTGCTTGTCTGCCCCCTTGTTAGACAGAGCCCTCCCCTTGTCACCTCCGGTTCCTGCCACATATCTAGTGGCCCTTGGTTTCCCTTTTGCTTCTTCTTATTCCCACAAAGCCCCTGCCACTTTCTTTTCTTCTACCCCATCCCTCCACAGAGCCTTTGCCTTGTGGCTACCTTGCCTGCCATCCCCCCACAGAACTCTCTTCAATCCACCTCACAAATCCTTGCCACCTTGTGGCCCAATACCTTACACAATGATCCTCAGACCTACCCTCCCCCAACCCCTTTCCCGGTAATGGGGTTGAGGTATAAGGGTCCAGACTCTTGTTGTATAGAGCCTAAAGATTCCTGATGGTGGTCCTGGACATGTGTAACTCTGTTTGTATATAAACTACTTAATGTACATGATTATCTAGAGTAGTAAAAAAACAGGTTCATGGAAAATCTCTGGTTTATCAATGTTTCTAAGCTAATTACACCAGTATTTTACATCAAAATACCACCAGGACTATGATCATTTTATTTTTTTTTATTCTTTTTTTATTTTACATCACAAAACAGAACAGACAAAATTACAAACCATACAGTTATACAAGACAAAACCGAAATATAAAATACAGGGTTCTATTTATTATCCTACATCTCTCCATATTAATTATTAACAGCATAGAACCCAAAGGATACCTATCTTATAGTTACCTATGTACATACCCACTTCATAAACTTCCACACAATCCTTATTCTAGTGCCATGGAGAAAAAAATAAATAAAATAAAAAAAGGACTATGATCATTAGTGATAAGCGGCATTGGCCATATTTGAATATTTGTCCTATATTCGCGAATTTCGCATATTCGTTATATTCGTTGTGTATTCGCGTATTTGCTGCATATTCGCGTAAGAAGGAAGAAAACAGTGAAGGGGTGGGCAACATTACTATTGGTTGCTAGGGATATTGATAACCTCTGACAAGTGTATTTGCATCATTCTCATTGACCCACAAGCTAAAAGAAGGAATATGCGAATATGCGCATATCTGAAATATCTCTCACACAGTGGCCCTCATTTACTATTGCAAACCCGACATGTTTTGTCGGGTTGTGCGCCAGTTTCATGCGCATTGCGCCTGAAATTCTGTCTGCGCCAGAATATGCCTGAAATTTTGTCTGCGCCTGAATTTGCGCCTGAAATTGCGCCTGAATTGAAAAAACCCCAATTAACTCTCCATTTTGCTATGAAAACCCAAAAAAGGGGCATGGCCGTCTGGGGAAAGGGGGCGTGGTCACAGAAAAGGGCCGTGTTCCCGTCATTTTCACGAAATCCCAACATTTTTACTAAGGTTTCCACAGAAAATGTGGTGGATTTGTGCTGAGGAAAACCCTACAGGTCAGAGCATGTGTAAAAAAAGCAAAGTGTAGGGAAAGTGGGAACTGTAGGGAAACCTTAGTAAATACCGTGGAAAATAAATTGTAGGGAATTAAAACCCACAAAGAAACCTACATTCCACTCTTAGTAAATAAGGGCCAGTAACTAGTATTGGAGCATTCTTTAGAACACAAGCTGGAAGCAGGGAGGGATGATGATCACTGTGATGTGTTCTGTAAAAAAAACAACAACCAATATTCGTCATTTCCAATATATATAGCGAATATATTCGCGAATTTGCGATATTCACGCTAAAAATTCGAAATGAAAATATTTGCGCCCAACACTAATAATCATACCCTATTCTACATCAATCTAAAGTCCAGCATGAGCTAACACTGAAGCTGGCCCTTTAGAATTTCAAATATAATGTGATTGGTAAATTAACAATAAGTGAATATGAACATGCCTAAAATAAACATACTGTACATCTATCCTAAGATTAGAGATGAGCGAACTTACAGTAAATTCGATTTGTCACGAACTTCTCCGCTCGGCAGTTGAAGGCTTTTCCTGCATAACTTAGTTCAGCTTTCCGGTGCTCCGGTGGGCTGGAAAAGGTGGATACAGTCCTAGGAGACTCTTTCCTAAGACTGTATCCACCTTTTCCAGCCCATCGGAGCACCTGAAGGCTGAACTAATTTACGCAGGAAAAGTCATCAACTGCCGAGCGGAGAAGTTCGTGACGAATCGAATTTACTGTAAGTTCGCTCATCTCTACCTAAGATCAAAAATAAAAGGAGATAATGTAATTTTTTTTGCTATCTTTTATGTATTTTATGAGTAACATGCTTCTGATACCTGCCAGGTACCTGTTCAGCTAACATCTAATGTTAGATATTATGTTATAACCAAAGAAAATGATTATGTTTTTGCTACACAGACCCTGCTGGCTGATTCATATCTTCTTCCTTGGAAATGTTTCAACTTCACTCAGCAATGGCCATAACTGCGTGCTTCCAAAAGTAAATCTATACTTAGTATTTAGTTTCACACCCAGATGTCCTTTCATAATGTTTGCAATATGAACTAGTGTTAACTAAAGACTCTTGACCTGTATTAATTAGATTTTGTGAATTTTGTTCACGAAATTCACTGACCTATTTTATTTTACAAGAGCATTTTGGTGCCGCAAATGGCATAAATGTGGTTACAGGAGAAAATGCTTGCACAAAATACACCAGCAAACTTTACACTGTGTAGCATTCCCTTATTCTGTCTTTACATCTAGGCTTGGTTATTACAAGTTAGTCTCATGGTGGAAATTACTACTCCTACTTTTTCCTTTATTACTGCAGATTAATATTTCTCAGTTTCCTTTTACCACCTCTGTATACCTCCAGCTATCATTGTTAAATGGGTACTCTGGAGCTCGTGACGTCATAGCCCTGCTCCTCGTGATGCCCCCGCCCCCTCAATGCAAGTCTATGGGAGGGGGCGTGACGGCTGTCACGCTCCCTCCCATTGACTTGCATTGAGGGGGCGGGTGTGACATCATGAGGGGGTGGGGCTATGATGTCACGAAGCTCCCGGTGCCGGCTCCAGCGTTTGGAACAGATTGTTCCAAACGCTGAGCCGCAGAGTACCCCTTTAAGGCTACCAAAATATGGAGAAAAAGGCCTGACTGTGCCATATTTAGTTTCTTGTAAATTAATTTTTAACCCAATGGTCATATCCAGTTACTACATTTTCCTTACTGCGTCATGTTTCAGGCCTAACACAAGTTATCAGTAGCCTGAAACATCAGTATTTCACATTTAAGGCAAACCCCACTGAATAAAAAAAAATTATGTAGCCTAAGGTTGTGAACCAGAAGGACAAATATTACATGTATTTGTCTTTTGGTTTCCGCTAAGGCTGCATTCACACCTCGTTTTTACCTTACGGGGAAACCGGGCTCTCCCGTACCCCAGCTGGACAAGCGCTGAAATCCATTTACTTTAATGAGCCGACCGGAGTCAAATGGTAACTCCGGTTGGCTCATTTTTGACCCGTATGCGGTTTCCTGACCGGATCTAAACCGTAGTATACTATGGTTTTAGGTCCGGTCACAAAACCGTATACGGGTCAAAAATGAGCCAACTGGAGTCACCGTTTGACTCCGGTCGGCTCAATAAAGTAAATGGATTTCAGCGCTGGTCCGGTTGGGGTACGGGAGAGCCCGGTTTGCCCCTCCCCCAGCCGTATCTGGCACCCGTAACGTAAAAACGAGGTGTGAATGCAGCCTAAATGAAGAATCGTAAAGAAATCCTTATTATGTAAACACTTGTAAAGATGTCTTACCCCATCTTTACCAATCCTTACCCCCCCCCCCCCCCCCACACACACACACACGATAAGTCTATAACCAGACAGGTTTTTCCAGGTTTACAAAGTGATGGCCAATCCTAAGGACAGTCCAGTGCTGCATGGTAGGTAGGTTCTGACCCCCCGTGAAGCCTACAATCAGCAGAACGTAGAGGTCTCAGCACTCCAGTATTGTATTCCCTGACATATTTATACATTAGGATATGGCTGAAACAGCAGCTCACCATATTCAAGTAAATAAGTATTTACCCTTTTAAGTTTATTTATTGCTTTATGTGACTATGGGCATATGCATCCTATTCAATACTAGGTTTTCATGCAGCAGATGTTTACTTACCTTCTTCTATGGCCTCCTGTACTTTTTGAGCATCAGATGAGAGATATAGGTTTGTATGGTATGCTTTTAGATAGCCAATAGGGCTGTTCCCCCCAGTCATGCAGAATCGCTCAATAAACAGGTCTGAAACAGGAAATATATTATTTAAACATAATCTAATAAACTGACTGTCACTCATTAAAATAAAATAAAGTTGTGTTTCCCTAGGTGCATATGTAGCAAAAGAAACTGCAAATGACCTACTTTTGGGTCTTCCATTGACGTTTCTGAAACTTTTGAGAGCAAGAAAAGTGTCAAATATATTGTTATTCTTCTCACCTTGTAGTAAACCTGATATTGTAGCATTATACCATAATAAATGCAGGGGAAATGGCAGCATAACATGTGGCTCGATAAAGGTTTTAAGGGCAAATTTAAATGTTGCAAATACACTGCAAACTCATCCAGTTTTGCAATAAATGCTGAAAGTAATGCAATATAAGTGTGAAGGGAAAATACACACTATAATTATGTTTTTACATGGTATTTTGAACCCATAAAATGCCTGTTTCACAGATCAATAAATGACCCACAAAATAGCTGATAAACTGATAAACTAAAAATTTATAAAAAAAAAACAAAACAGACCAAATGGCGTTTGTTCCTTTTTTAAGCTGTTTTTTAGGCTCAAATTTGGCTGAAAAAAACTGAAAACTTAATCTTACAGTTTATGTCATTCATGTAGCTAGTACTATATAAAGAGAGATGTATAACTACTGAAAAGAGATGTCTCATGGAAAAACAACTTAGCCCCCTAAAGTTTTAAATCGTGGGGGGTCCGAGCGTTGAACTCTGCCAGTTAGTTATATTTACTACTCAGTACGGATGTGTTGCATACTAAACTGGAAAAGAGTTAATAGTTGTGATTTTAACAGATAAATCCCATTTATTTTTCTTCCACGTCAGAATTATAAGAAACATATACATCAATACAAAACTATTTTGGATTATAAGTAGCATTTCTTTTTACAGTATTATGAGATAGGCCCATCTGCTGATGTAAGCTCAGACCTGGTCAGTTAGTCCAAGAAAAACAAAAAAAGGAATGTTCAAAAGGACAAACTGAGGGTATATTTCACACAGTGATATCTCAAATATCAATCAAAAAGCAACAAACAAAAAAGCCACTTGGAGTAACAGTCGGGGATTTTTTTTTTTAATAAGAGACTAAACACAAGAGCAATCTAAGGTTATTTGGGGGTGGGTGAAGATCACACAATTGGAGAATATATCATTTTACTGAAAGAGTAGTAGATGGTTGTGTCAAAGTGGTGTTGTTGATAAATTCACTGTAACTGAATGCTGCTGTGTGTAGGTGTTAAATATGTTAGGTATTAAATCCCTTTAAACATTTTTGTTATTGCATTACACGGTGCAGTTTCTAGGAATGTATGTTTTTAAAGCAATAATAAACTTACTAAAAATGAATGTAAAGTAAGGAAAACTGTTTTCAACGACATGGGTTAAAAAAAATGTGTGTGTGTGTATATATATATATATATTTATACAGTACAGACCAAAAGTTTGGACACACCTTCTCATTCAGAGTTTTCTTTATTTTCATGACTATGAAAATTGTAGATTCACACTGAAGGCATCAAAACTATGAATTAACACATGTGGAATTATAGACAGAACAAAAAAGTGTGAAAATATGTCATATTCTAGGTTTTAGCCACCTTTTGCTTTGATTACTGCTTTGCACACTCATTCTCTTGATGAGCTTCAAGAGGTAGTCACCTGAAATGGTCTTCCAACAGTCTTGAAGGAGTTCCCAGAGATGCTTAGCACTTGTTGGCCCTTTTGCCTTCATTGGGTTCAGGTCTGGTGACTGGAGGCCAGGTCATCTGGTGCAGCACCCCATCACTCTCCTTCTTGGTCAAATAGCCCTTACACAGCCTGGAGGTGTGTTTGGGGTCATTGTCCTGTTGAAAAATAAATGATGGTCCAACTAAACGCAAACCGGATGGAATAGCATGCCGCTGCAAGATGCTGTGGTAGCCATGCTGGTTCAGTATGCCTTCAATTTTGAATAAATCCCCAACAGTGTCACCAGCAAAGCATCCCCACACCATCAGACCTCCTCCTCCACACCAGCACACCTGTGAAGTGAAAACCATTTCAGGTGACTACCTCTTGAAGCTCAACAAGAGAATGCCAAGAGTGTGCAAAGCAGTAATCAAAGCAAAAGTTGGCTACTTTGAAGAACCTAGAATATGACATATTTTCAGTTGTTTCACACTTTTTTGTTATGTCTATATTTCCACATGTGTTAATTCATAGTTTTGATGCCTTCAACTCTGAATGAGAAGGTGTGTCCAAACTTTTGGTCTGTACTGTATATATATTATAAAAAAAAATCTGAAAGCCTTTACCCATTTATTATGTAAAGAATTTAAACATCAAAACAACTGCACATAATTGGTATCGCTGTATTTGTGATAACTTAACCTATACAATTATCATGATATGCTATCACTGTAATTGTCCTGATACACCATTCATTATGCAATTTAATGAACATGTTACATGTTATTTAAATTGCAAAATAAAAGTTGCAAAATTTAAAAAGTACAATTTTTTTCTATTCTGGAACAGCTGGATTTTCCAGCCCCCATAATAAAAGATAATAATATGATTCCCAGGCTTGTGGCACTGACAGTTACAAATGAAAAAAACAAAACAATAGCCAAACAGACTTCGGCAATAAAGAGTTAAATAAAACAAGATTCTTTCTCACAACATATCCTTTATGAATAGTACACTTCATAAACTGTTTTTCTTCTGATCCCATAGCCTTAGGAGATGCTTAAAGTCTCCCTGCTATATATTTTTTACCATGTAAGGCTGGGTTCACACTACGTTTTCTCCCATACGGGAGCGCATACGGCAGGGGGGAGCTAAAAGCTTGCGCTCCCGTATGTCACCGTATGCGCTCCCGTATGTCATTCATTTAATTGAGCCGACCGGAGTGAAACGTTCGGTCCGGTCGGCTCATTTTTGCGCCGTATGCGCTTTTACAACCGGACCTAAAACCGTGGTTGACCACAGTTTTAGGTCCGGTTGTAAAAGCGCATACGGCGCAAAAATGAGCCGACCGGACCGAACGTTTCAATCCGGTCGGCTCATTGAAATGAATGACATACGGGAGCGCATACGGTGACATACGGGAGCGCGAGCTTTTAGCTCCCCCCTGCCGTATGCGCTCCCGTATGGGAGAAAACGTAGTGTGAACCCAGCCTTAGGCAGTCTCCCTGCTTTATAATCTCCTGTCCCCAGCGTGATGAATGCTTACAAGCTAACCATTTGTTTCAAGTTTAAGAAAAAAAAAATTATATAACATTTCCAAAAGTTTTACAATATTATTAAAATAGTACTAGATGCCCTACAATTGTACTGAACTCAGTAGTAAAATGTAGTCTCAAAGACTGTGGCTATGACACAGAAGAAAGTTTAGCAAAGCTCACCAAGCTTTAAAGCATTAGTGTCATTCAGATAAACCTTTGACATGTCGCATAATGGAAGACCTCTCAAAAGTTTAGATTAGGCTGGGTTCACATTACATTTCCAGCAATACGGGACCGTATATGGGTGGGGGGGGGGAGCAAAAACTGGGTGCTCCCATATCCAAGCCATATGCGGCCCGTATGTACAGTGGGGATCAAAAGTTTGGGCACCCCAGGTAAAAATGTGTATTAATGTGCATAAAGAAGCCAAGATAAAGATGGAAAAATCTCCAAAAGGCATCAAATTACAGATTAGACATTCTTATAATATGTCAACAAAAGTTAGATTTTATTTCCATCATTTACACTTTCAAAATAACAGAAAACAAAAAAATGGCATCTGCAAAAGTTTGGGCACCCTGCAGAATTTATAGCATGCACTGCCCCCTTTGCAAAGCTGAGTCCTGCCAGTGTCATGGATTGTTCTCAATCATCATCTGGGAAGACCAGGCGATATCAATCTCAAAGGTTTTAAATGCCCAGACTCATCTGACCTTGCCCCAACAATCAGCACCATGGGTTCTTCTAAGCAATTGTCTAGAAATCTGAAACTGAAAATAGTTGATGCTCACAAAGCTGGAGAAGGACATAAGAAGATAGCAAAACGTTTTCAGATGGCAATATCCTCTGTTCGGAATGTAATTAAGAAATGGCAGTCATCAGGAACAGTGGAAGTTAAAGCATTAGGCAATACATCTAACTTTAGCTTCCCCACATATGTGTGAGCTTATGGCACTGATGACTCTGTTGCTGTTTCACTGGTTGTCCTCCTTTGAGCTACTTTTGCTTACTTTTGACTTTTGAGCTACTTTTTGTTAGGTACTAACCACTGCATACTTGGAATTCTCCACATGATCAGTCATTTTGGAGATGCCCTGACATAAATAGGTACTTTCATTTAAAAAAAATTAAAAAATAAATAAATAAATTCTGAGATCTCATATAGACATATCAGTATAAGTTTTATTCGGTTGAGTGTTTAGCCCCCAGCCAATCAGTAGAACACACTGGGATAAGTGCACGCATAGGGCATTCTGCACTGGCTCTGTCACATGACCAAGATGGTCTCATAATGTAATTCTATAGGACAATCTTGCTTACATAAACTAATAGAAACATTTGACATGTCCCTAGGACATGTCAAACGTTTTAATAATGACAGGTGCACATTAAGTCATCTAACCATTAAGTTACTCAGCTTCTTCACTTGCCCATTTTTTCAGTTTACAACACATCAACTTTAAGCATTGACTGTTCACTAACTGCCTAATATATCTCACCCTTTGACAAACATCAGTCAGTGGCAAATACTTTTATTCAAGATAAGCAATGTTATTCTTTCAGCCTGCCAGTGGTTTTAATGTTACAGCTGATTGTTGTACAGTACATGTTCCACTAGATTAGGCCATTTCATTGTATCAAATATGCACATATTATTTGCCACCAGAAAACTGAAAATTAAATAAACATTTTTGGGTTGGTTTGGGAAAATAATTTTTATGATAATGTATATCCTGTTTTTATTATTCTATTATCTTGTAATATTCCAGGGTGGACCTTTTACATGGACATTTATTTAGACTGGTATTTATTACACCAGCTGCATGTCTCTTTAATAGTTTGACATATCTTGGACTATCTTTTTTGTACCATTTTGTGGCTTAAAAATGTATAAATGGTTTTTGAATGTCATTGGTCACACACAGACGGGGAGTGGTAATCAGACGGGCCAGAAAGGTTCTAGATCGGTCACCCAGATTTTATAGTCTGTGGGCTGTGGTGGTGGTTTCCAGTGCCATATTTACCTGTAGTGCTCGTTTGACACAGCAAAAAGCCATTGGCTCCTCGCCCTGTCAATAACTCTTGTGCTACAGGCTGCATTAAGCCAGAGGTCACAAGAGGCTGAACTCTTCTTCTGCGCTCCAGGTACAAGTGATGTAATTGTGCACCAGATTGCAGAGTGAACAGCACAGCCGCTCCTTTCCCTCTTCAGTGTGGGAACTGCCTACCTCCCAAACTAACTGCCTACCTTACTAGCTGTAATGTCTGTTTTTGTATTTTTCTGTCTTGGGGTTTGTTCAGACACTAGTTTTTATGTCTAAACAGTTTCTGTGCTGATTCTTCCCAGGGTTGGAAGAGTTAATGGAAGGGTTAATGCTCTCACCCTATTGCAGCTCGCGTGTGGATTTAAAGCCCGAGCTCTGTTGGAACTCTGAGCTGGTGATTAGTTCTTACTCTGACTATGACTGTTTTAGTCTATCTGTTTATGTCTGAGTTTTAACCATGGTTGATTCCTGTTATGATAGATTTTAGTCTGCAAGGTTTTTAGTACATCTGTCTTTTTTTAGGATTATGGATGTCCGTTCTGCTTTAACATTGTTATCTTAGTCTGTGTTCACACTGTGAGTCTTTCTTGTACCCGTGCTCTGTATTTAGTATTCCTGTTTAGAGTCTTGACCCGAATTCTTCCGTGTTATGGAGTTTGGTTTTTGTCATATTCCTGTTTGTTATCCTGATCCGTATTCCTCCATGTACTGGAGTTTGGTTTTGTGGTTCGTGTATTCCTTCATGTTATGGAGTTTGGCTTTTTCTTGTATCCATTTTTATAGAGTTCATGATTGCAGACCTTAAGTGTTTTTAGTACATGCATTGATCATAGTGTAAAAGATTACTGATCTAGAGTGTCCTCTGTACATTACCATTGGTCTATAGTGTCCTAAAGTGTACTTTATCACTCATCTGTGTCCTCTGAACTAGTATATTTTTATATTTAATGTTCTGTGTCCAGTGTGAACAGTGTTCTAAGTTACCTGACCTATTTAGTGTTTTACATTCAGTTCATCTGTTCATCTCCTGCATCTCCTGGTTTTGTCTGCTGTATACTTATTCCATATTTAGTTTTGTTCATTTATTCGCATCTGCAGTTTATCTTGATTCCTTGATTGTTTTTGAACTATATGTTAGTACGCTATATCCTGCACTGTTTGTATATTTATATCCTGTCTAGTTTATCTGGTTGTTTTCCCATTATGTTTATGACCTGTTCCTGACTATGTTCAGTATTATTTGTGTACCTTTATGCCCAATGCACTTTAGCGCAGGAAGGGACCGTCACCGTGGTTGTCGATCCGCCGTTTGGGACTGATGGGCAAGTAGGCAGGGGACAGCTTAGGGCTCACTCTCCCTGTCTTCCCCATCGGTAATGACACTAGCCACCTACCTAGCTACCTAACTAGAAACTATATACCCTATTATACCGACCCCTCCCAATTTTCTCTACACTTTCCAAAAGTGGCAAGAGTAGTAAAAAGTAGCAAAGTATAATGCAAATATGGTGTGTGCCATAATATGGGATTTTTCTGTGTCAAAAATTCGCAAAATGTAAATGAATTTTCCCACAATCTCCTATTTTCACTCACCTGTAATCCACACAAACACAGTTTAATATTCTGCACTGAGTGACGATATACAGAGTGCATACTTACTGTGGTGGTTTATGGTATTAATGAGTCGGACTCCAACTTGTGCGTGGTTGTTAGTCATGAGAACTATATCAAACAGATGTTCACTGTCTGGGTATAGCTCACGTAGCTGAGTGTTTACAGCTTCCAGGGCCTGGCATGGAATAAGGACAGATAAAGATTAATGCATAGAAGTGAGAAGAAAAATACAGAAATACAGGTTTACAAGTGACATAAAAATTATTATTATCTTGCAACTAGGAATGGTCCAAAAAACCTACAAATTGTTGCTGTTTTCTGTTTATTCATTTATTTATTTATTTATTAGACAGACAACCACAATTAGAGGGTCCACAATAATGTCAGCCGCCATCTTAGAGTAACAGTCATAAAAGTTCATATAACAATATATTATTCAGATATACGTGGTGCCAAAACCTGCCACTGATTACCCTGGAACACTTTCAAAGCCACCTTTGCGACCAAAACCTATGTACTGTGTAACATTATTATTGTGTCCAGTATGAGGAAGCATCAGACAGTGTCTGACAGTATCTACAACACTCTGTTGCTGTGAAAAAGGAACTGGGTTTAAAGCTAAAAGAAGAAGCAAAGCAGAGGTTCTCCAGTGACAGTTTTTTTTTTTTTTGCCCATTCTGTAGGGTTTTTTCATTTCATCAAGTTATACCCTATCTATAGAGTAGGGGATAACTTGCAGATGAGTGGGGGTCTGACCACTGAAACCCCACTGCCAATCCCCAGGATGCCGTAACATTTGACCCCAGAATGAGCGGGGCTTTCATTCTCTATGGACTGTATGAACTTTTGCAGCCACGCTTGTGCTTCCCACTCTTTTCATTTGGGAGTCTAGTGTTAAAGGGGTATTCCAGGCCAAAACTTTTTTTTATATATCAACTGGCTCCGGAAAGTTAAACAGATTTGTAAATTACTTCTATTAAAAAATCTTAATCCTTCCAATAGTTATTAGCTTCTGAAGTTGAGTTGTTGTTTTCTGTCTAACTGCTCTCTGATGACTCACGTCCCGGGAGCTGTGCAGTTCCTATGGGGATATTCTCCCATCATGCACAGCTCCCGGGACGTGACATCATCATTGAGCAGTTAGACAGAAAACTTCAGAAGCTAATAACTATTGGAAGGATTAAGATTTTTTAATAGAAGTAATTTACAAATCTGTTTAACTTTCCGGAGCCAGTTGATATATATATATATATATATATATATATATATATATATATATATATATATAAAAAAAAGGTTTTGCCTGGAATACCCCTTTAAAGTATTGGAAGGGTCACTTGATAAAATGAGCAAAGCCCTGCTATTGCTACGAAGACAAGCTGCCAATGCAGTGAGATCATCCTTCTCAGTTCTGAATAAACTTCGGTTGTTGCCTCAATGGTTTTCAGCTGTAGGGGACTGTGTCAAATAGGAGTAGGGATGTAGAATGGGTGTCTTGTACAGGGGTGCAAAGTGAGGTTAGTCGCAAGGGGCTGTGTAACAATTGTACTAGGTACATTATGCACCTGTTGACAAAAAAATTTATAAAATAAAGTACCTAGAATAAGTTGGAAAAGAATGAAACATTATATGTGTGAATGTAATGATGATATTTGTAAGTGATTGCAACATTAATCACAAATACCCCAAAGGGCAATCCGGGGATCTAATTAACTATGAAACACAATTTCTCCAGAGCACTTGGCCTGGAGTAAAGATATCCCTATATGACAGGATTCCCTAAAACTTAACTTTTATTAATATGTATTAAAGGAAAACAAAGCAAAATAATGGTGCTCAAGGTGAGTTTAAAATGACATGCCCTTTATGCCTGTTCATATCATGTTAACAGGTGGAACACCACTCACTAAGATTCTATTAGTGGGAAACCAGACATAGTCCCACATTAATTGGCATATATGGCATGAGCCAAAAAACGTTTGATGCCTCCCCTACATGTTTCGGTGAAATATCACCGTCATCAGGAGGTGTGGCAACTTATAGGTTGCTACTGCATACAACATGAGATACGGTTGGATATCCTGCATCCGGCAGCACTTTTGCCTACAGGTGTTGCAGCTAGGCCTGTAGATCATCGGCATTTGTAGGATGCCAAAATTGGCATCCCAGTTGGTCCCATAAATGCTTGATTGGGGATTAAGCAGGCCAAGGAAGTGTTGCAAATTGGTGGACACATTCTTGCTAAACCGATACTGTGTGTGGTTGAATGTTATCCTGCTAAAAAAATGCCATTTGAAAGCCCTGTCATTGAGGCAACACATGTGGCCTCAGGATGTTCTGCATATATCACTAAGCTGTGACCGACTGTCATATGCACTGACTTCCCAGATCATCACACCAGCAGTTGAAGTAGTGTGTTGCTTTAAAGAAAAACCTAGATTCATTGCTAAACATGATACGGTTCCAGTTTGTAGTAAGTCCAGGTTTCATGTTTATGACAACAGTGCAAATAAAGGTTACACTCTTTGCAGAACATCCTGGGGCACAAGTACTAGCCATGACACCAACTTTTCGTTCTGCTAAGTCCCTGAATATGGTCTGGGACATATCTGAGATAGGGGTGTGTAATTGAATAAATAAATAAATAAATAAATAAAAGGAACAAGGAAACTATGAGAGCTACTCATGCTTGCCATCAGGGCAAACAATCCTCTCTCCTGTTGGTCTATCTCAGTGATGGCGAACCTTTTTGAGTGCCCAAACCGTAATGCACGCCAACTTTTTCCCCTCAAAGTGCCAGCACAGCAATTAAATCAGAATTAGACCCTCCCCAGTAGACAGATAATACCCCCAGATTAACCCCACCAGTAGGCAGGTAGTACTCCCAGATTAACCCCCCCCCCAGTAGGCTGGTAGTACCCCCAGATTAGATCCCCCCAGTAGGCTGGTAGTACCCCCAGATTAACCCCCCAGTAGGCAGGTAGGAGCCCCAGATTCCCCCCCCCCCAGTAGGCAGGTAGGAGCCCCTGATTAACCCCCCCCCCCAATAGGCATATAGTACCCCCAGATTAGACCCCCCTAGTAGGAGGTAGCACCCCCAGATTAGACAGGTAGTACCCCCAGATTAGACAACCCCCCACCCCCAGGTGGTACCTTTGGGTTTTCCGGGGATTCAGGGCAGTAACTTCCCCCAGGTAAGAGCCAGCACAGCTACGCGCGTCGGCCGGCCGCCACATAATGACGCTCGGTCACGTCACACACTCAGAATACCTAGGGCTGGCATCAGGAAGTAGTGACGCCAGCCCTTGAATTCTGGGAGCGTGACGTGAGTGAGTGTCCGGCGGACACGCGTAGCTGTGCTGGCTCTTATTTGGGGGCGGAGCAATTACAGGTGAGCCGGCCCGTGTTACTGTACAGGGCAGGAGGATAGCCCTGCCCACCGGGCAAATGCCCGGTGTGCCCGATGGCCAGTCTGGCGCTGGATGGGGGGGTGGCTCTGTCATGGCACCCCCCTTGTGAGTGGCACCCTGGGCAAAGCCCCCCCACCCCCCCTTGGTACGGGTGCCCACAGAGGGGGCTCGGTGTGCCACCTGTGGCACGCGTGCCATAGGTTCGCCATCACTGGTCTATCTTGACGGTCCAGAGCTCTTTCACTGTGTGTGCATGCCCTCATGTAACAACTCCTCCTTAAATCTTGGTCAAATAGCCTAGATTGTGGACAGTTTGTCTAAATGATCATCATGCTTCTCTCTATCCATTTATTGCTCACAGCTTATTTGGAGAAATAAAAGCTGAGCTGTGATTGGTTACTGTCTGTCCAAGACAAAAATCTGAGACTTTCTTTGTCTTAGATTGAGAAATCTGGACCTATGTTCTTTAATATCTTACCTTAACAAAGGGAAATGCTGCTCCTGGTTTAAATGGCTCATTCTCATGCTCCAGTTGATATTTAACATATTCTTCTAGTCCATGTTCCTCAAAAACTTTTTCTTCTTCTTCCATACGGAAAAGTGCCCGTGAAGAAACAGCAATAGTTATTGCATTGTATGGCTTTGGCTAAAGGTAGAAAGGTTAGATGAAGTCCATCAATTTGTTGATTAGTCATAACTATTGTTGCTCGCGAATATTCGCAATTCGAATATTATTCGCGAATATCGCATATTCGCGAATTTCGCGAATATAGCGCTATATATATGCAATTACGAATATTCGTTTTTTATTTTATTTTTTTCACAGTACACATCACAGTGATCACCCCTCTCTGCTTCCAGCTTGTGTGGTGTAAAGAAGGCTCTAATACTACTGTGTGAGACTGGCATGCGAATGTTCGCATATGCGAACATTTACATATGCTAATTTTCGCATATGCGAATATTTGCCTATGCAAATTTTTGTGTATGTTAATTTTCGCATAAGTACATTTTCACATATGCGAAGTTTTCGCATTTGCGAAAGTAAAACGAGAATATTACGAATATGCGAATATATGTTGAATATTCGTCCAAATATTCGCAAATATTCGCGAATTCGAATATGGCCTATGCCGCTCAACACTAGTCATAACAAAGGAATTTCCTTTACACAAAGGATTAACCCCTTAAAGACCCAGCCAATTTTCACTGTAGGACCCGGTCATTTTTTGCACATTTTTGGCACATTTCTGATCACTTTCACTTTAAGCATTAATAACTCTAAGATGCTTTTACCTTTCATTCTGATTCCGAGATTGTTTTTTTGTGACATATTCTACTTTATGTTAGTGGTAAAATTTTGTCGATACTTGCATAATTTCTTGGTGAAAAATTCAAAAATTTGATGAAAAAATTGAAAATTTTGCTTTTTTTTTTTACTTTGAAGCTCTCTGCTAATAAGGAAAATGAATATTCCAAATAATGTATATATTGATTCACATATACAATATGTCTACTTTATGTTTGCATCATAAAGTTGACATGTTTTTACTTTTGGAAGACATCAGAGGGCTTCAAAGTATAGCAGTAATTTTCAAATTTTTCACAAAATTTTCAAACTCGAAATTTTTCAGGGAACAGTTCAGTTTTGAAGTGGATTTGAAGGGCTTTCATATTAGGAATACCCCATAAATGACCCCATTATAAAAACTGCACCCCTCAAAGTATTAAAAATGACATTCAAAATGTTTGTTAACCCTTTAGGTGTTTCACAGGAATAGCAGCAAATTGAAGGAGAAAATTCAAAATCTTCATATTTTACACTGGCATGTTCTTGTAGACCCAGTTATTGGATTTTTACAAGGGGTAAAAGGAGAGAAATCTTCCTAAAATGTGTAACCCAATTTCTCTCGAGTAAAAAAATACCTCATACGTGTATGTCAAGTGTTAGGCGGACGCAGTAGAGGGCTCAGAAGGGAAGGAGTGACAGTGGGATTTTGGAGAGTGAGTTTTTCTGAAATGGTTTTTGGGGGGCATGTCACATTTAGGAAGCCCCTATGGTGCCAGAACAGCAAAAAAAAAAAAAAAAAAAAAACACACGGCATACTATTTTGGAAACTACACCCTCAAGGCACATAACAAGGGTTCCAGTGAGCCTTAACACCCCACAGGTGTTTGACGACTTTTCGTTAAAGTTGGATGTGTACATTTTATAATTTTTTTCTCACTAAAATGTTAGTTTTCCTTCAAATAAAGATTTTTTACAAGGGAAAATAGGACAAAATGCCCCCCCAAAATTTGTAACCCCATCTCTTCTGAGTATGGAAATACCCCATGTTAGGACGTAAAATGCTCTGCGGGCGAACTACAATGCTCAGAAGAGAAGGAATCATTTGGCTTTTGAAAAGCAAATTTTGCTGAAATGGTTTTTGGGGGACATGTCCCATTTAGGAAGCCCCTATGGTGCCAGGACAGCAAAAAACAAACACATGGCTTACTATTTTGGAAACTACACCCTCAAGGCACGTAACAAGGGGTCCAGTGAGCTTTACCACCCCACAGGTGTTTGACGACTTTTCGTTAAAGTTGGATGTGTAAATGATTTTTTTTTCACTAAAATGCTAGTTTTCCCTCAAATTTTTTATTTTTGCAAGGGATAATAGGACAAAATGCCCCCCAAAACTTGTAACCCCATTGCTTCTGAGTATGGAAATATCCCATGTGTGGACGTCAAGTGCTCTGCTGGCGAACTACAATGCTCAGAAGAGGAGGAGCGCCATTGAGCTTTTTGAAAGAGAATTTGTTTGGAATGGAAATTGGGGGCCATGTGCGTTTACAAAGCCCCCAGTGGTGCCAGAACAGTGGACCCCCCCACATGTCACCCCATTTTGGAAAGTACACCCCTCACAGAATTTAATGAGGGGTGCAGTGAGTATTTACACCCAATGGGCATTAGACAGATCTTTGGAACAGGGGGCTGTGCAAATGAAAAATAAAATTTTTCATTTTCACGGATCACTGTTCCAAAAATCTGTCAGACACCTGTGGGGGGTAAATGCTCACTGCACCCCTTATTACATTATGTGAGGGGTATAGTTTCCAAAATGGGGTCACATATGGGGGGGGGTCCATTGTTCTGGCACTATGGGGGCTTTGTAAACACATGTGGCCTTCAATTCCGGACAAATTTTCTCTTCAAAATCCCAATGGCGCTCCTTCTCTTCTGAGCACTGTAGTTTGCCTGCAGAGCACTTTACATCCACATATGGGGTATGTTCTTACTCTTATTTTGGGGGGATTTTTTCCTATTTTCCCTTGTGAAAATGAAAAATCTAGGGTAACACCAGCATTTTAGCGAAACATTTTTTTTTTCCATTTTCCCATCCAACTTTAAGGAAAATTCGTCAAACACCTGTGGGGTGTTAAGGCTCACTATACCCCTTGTTACGTTCCGTGAGGGGTGTAGTTTCCAAAATGGGGTCACATGTGGGTATTAATTTTTTTGTGTTTATGTCAGAACCGCTGTAAAATCAGCCACCCCTGTGCAAATCAACAAATTAGGCCTCGAAAGGAACATAGTGCACTCTCACTCCTGAGCCTTGTGCGCCCGCAGAGTATTTTACGTCGACATATGGGGTATTTCCGTATTCAGGAGAAATTGTGTTACACATTTTGGGCTGCTTTTTTTGCTTGTGAAAACAAAAAGTATGGGGCAACACCAGCATGTTAGTGTAAATTATTTTTTTTTTTAACACTAACAGGCTGGTGTAGCCCCCAACTTTTCCTTTTCATAAGGGGTAAAAGGAGAAAAAGCCCCCCAAAAGTTGTAGAGCAATTTCTCCCGAGTACGGAAATACCCCATATGTGGACCTAAACTGTTTTCTTGAAATACGACAGGGCTCTGAAGTGAGAGAGCGCCATGCGCATTTGAGGACTACATAGGGATTGTATAGGGGTGGACATAGGGGTATTCTAAGCCAGTGATTCCCAAACAGGGTACCTCCAGCTGTTGCTAAACTCCCAGCATGCCTGGACAGTCAGTGGCTGTCCGGAAATGCTGGGAGTTGTTGTTTTGCAACAGCTGGAGCTTCCATTTTGGAAACACTGCCATAAAATACGTTTTTCATTTTTATTGGGGAGACAGTATAAGGGGGTGTATATGTAGTGTTTACATTCACACTGGCGGGTTACAGTGAGTTTCCCGGTAGGAGTTTGCGCTGCGGCGAAAAATTTGCCGCAGCTCAAACTTCACGCAGGAAACTTACTGTAAATCTGCCTGTGTGAATGTACCCTGTGTGTTCACATGGGGGGGGGGGGGGGCAAACCTCCAGCTGTTTCAAAATTACAACTCCCAGCATGTACTGACAGACCGTGCATGCTGGGAGTTGTACTTTCGCAACAGCTGGAGGCACACTGGTTGGAAAACCTTCAGTTAGGTTCTGTTACCTAACTCAGTATTTTCCAACCAGTGTGTCTCCAACTGTTGCAAAACTACAACTCCCAGCATGTACTGATCGCCGAAGGGCATGCTGGGAGATGTAGTTATGCAACCGCTGGAGGTACGCAACTACAACTCCCAGCATGCCTAGACAGCTGTTTGGGCATGCTGGGTTTTGCAGTTTTGCAACATCTGGAGGTCTACAATTTAGAGACCAGTGCACAGTGATCTCCAAACTGTGGCCCTCCAGATGTTGCAAAACTACAAATCCCAGCATGCACGACAGCAAACTGCTGTGTGGGCATGCTGGGAGTTGTAGTTTTGCAAGATCTAGAGGGCTACAGTTTGGAGATCACTGTGCAGTGGTCTCTAAATTGTAGACCTACAGCTGTTGCAAAACTACTACTCCCAGCATGCCCAAACAGCTGTCTGGCAATGCTGGTAGTTGTAGTTTTGCAACATCTGGAGGGCTACAGTATAGAGACCACTGTATAGTGGTCTCAGACTGTAGCCCTCCAGATGTTGCTAGGCAACTCACCGGCATTCCGTAGGATCCAGGGAGCCAGCCGCACAACATCGCCGTGCCGATCACTGTCGCCCGCAGCCTCCGCAGATCGGTAAGTGACCTTCAGCGCCGGTCCTTGTCGGTTTCCCCGTCCTGCCCCACCTATTGTGGGTGGGCAGAACTGGGAAACCGAAAGTAAACCCCCCCCCCCCCCCCCGATCTGCTATTGGTCGTCGCGTCTATATGACCAATAGCAGGGATAGGAGGGGTGGCAACCCTGCCACCTCACTCCTATCCCTTCAGGGGGATCGTGGGTGTCTTGGACAACCGCTATCCCCCTTATATTCCGGGTCACCATAGACCCGTAATGACCTGGAATCGCGCAAATCGCAAGTGTTAATTCACTTGCGATTTGCGCCGATCGCTGACATGGGGGGGTCTGATGACCCTCCTGGGCATTTGCGCGGGGTGCCTGCTGATAGATATCAGCAGTCACCCCGGTCCGATCCCTGCCCGCTGCGCGGCAGGGACCGAAATTCCCATGTCCGTATATGTATGTCAAGCACCAGGGTCCCGAAGAGGTTAAGGTGTATACTGTTGAATTATTATTTTCTCTAATAGCATTGTGCATTAGTACCATTGATTGATTCTGCTCTATATAAACTGCTTTAAATTAAATATGTACATGATATATATATTCTTAACCCCTTAAGGATGCAGGGTTTTTCAATTTTAGCATTTTCATTTTTTCCTCATCACCTTATAAAAATCATAACGCTTTCAACTGTGCACCTAAAATTCCATATTATGGCTTATTTTTTGCACCACCAATTCTACTTTGCAGTGACATTCGTCATTTTACCAAAATATCCACGGCGAAGCAGTAGGTCCATATGGTTAAAATGATACCCTACTTATATAGGTTTGATTTTGTATTACTTTGGGAAAAAAATCATAACTACATGCAGAAAAATTTAAACATTTAAAATTGTCATCTTCTGATCCCTATAACTTTTTAATTTTTCCGCGTTCGGGCCAGTATGAGGACTCATTTTTTGCACCGTGATCTGAAGTTTTTATTGGTACCATTTTTATATTGCTCAGACTTTTTGAACACTTTTTATTCATTTTTTCATTATATAAAAAGTGACCAAAAATACGCTATTTTGGACTTTGGAATTTTTTGGCGCTTACGCCATTGACCGTGCGGTTTAATTAACAATATATTTTTATAAGGAAAATTGAGGCTCAGGATCTTCAATACTGGATAGACATTTATTAATTAATTGTTTCAAATATGTAATGTGCTCCGTGACGCACAGGGCCCTTGTGGGTCAGCGGGGACACAAAATACAATTTAATAAATTATAAAATTATTTAGATAGCATAGAATACATTATAATATAAAAATATGTAATAAAATACAATCAATATAAAAGCCACACGTCTGTGAATATTCCAGCCTGTAAGATTAAAATAGTGGTGCATGTGTGACACATCTTAAAGCTGCTGAAGAAAAGTCCTATGGAGGACTTGAAACGCGTTGAGCTCCGCTACTAACTCCACATATATCCAGCCTCTATATTGGAATACAGCTATTGCGCTTATCCGGCATCCGCTAAGCCCCAGGTACTTATGCGCATTGCCACGGCCACAAGGACGCCATCATTGAAGCCCACTATCACCGCTATCCATATGAGATGGCCGAGTCTCTAAGCGGCGATTTATCCTTCAGCTCTTCAGTACTGCAAGTACACTTAACATTGCTACTGTTTGCTCATAAACGCTGCTCGTATACCAGACATTGCTACATTGTTACCATGCAATAATTGTTACATTGTTGCCAACGGATACCACTTATTCTACAAACAGTGCATTGAACAGTACAAATAGACGTGTGGCTTTTATATTGATTGTATTTTATTACATATTTTTATATTATAATGTATTCTATGCTATCTATGTAATTTTATAATTTATTAAATAGTATTTTGTGTCCCTGCTGACCCACAAGGGCCCTGTGCGTCACGGAGAACATTACATATTTGAAACAATTAATTAATAAATGTCTATCCAGTATTCAAGATCCTGAGCATCAATTTTCCTTTTAATCACTTTACTTTCCGACACCATGGGTATAGGTGCCATTTGAGTTGCTCGGATCCAGGTAATTAGCAGATAGGAGGGGGGGGGGGGGGGGGGTGTGATTCTTACTTTTATTAGGGAAGGGGTTAAATGACCTTAACTTTTTTTCACACTTTTTTTTACACAGTGTTATAGCCCCCCCCCCCCCCCCTAGTGGCTATTTCACTGCACATACCGATCTCATACACAGATCATTGCCGAGCATTGACACGGCAAAGATCAGTGTTATCGGCGGTCGATTGCTCAAGCCTGGATTTCAGGCTTGGAGCAATCAATCGCCGATTGGACGCAACGGAGGCAGGTAAGGGGACCTCCGCTCGCGTTCTAGCTGATCGGGACATTGCAATTTGACGGCGTTGGTCCTGATCAGCCCGACTGAGCTGCCGGGAAGCTTTCACTTTCATTTTAGACGCGGCGATCAACTTTGAATGCTGCGTCTAAAGGGTTAATAGTGCTCGGCACAACCGACTCGGTATGATGGCGTGACCTCGCATTATATACCGGGACCGGGCGCAGGGCGTACAGGTACGCCCTGCGTCCTTAAGAGGTTAAAGGGGTATTTTGGGAAACTAAACCCATATCCCATCCTTTCCCTCTAACCAACCTATGTATTTGTCTAAATATCATTCATTATATAGAGCAGTTTTCCTCTTCAGCTGCCACTTACATGCAGGGAATGAGAGAAACATAATCTTCAGATCCTGCTCGTCTCCCCAGTGAAAGCTAGTCCCCTCCCTTCAAGACAACACCACGTAGTTCTGTCTGGTCTAGAGCACTGGCATCACAAGCTCACCTCCCCTCCACCGCCTCTCTCCCTCCTCTCCCTGTGTACCATGTGAGAAGCTCAATGAAGATTCTCAGTCGCCTCAGCACAGAATGCTGCTGTTTTCCTGTGTAGATATAATCACTGACTGCTGCCATTCAGAGCACAGCAAGAAGACATGAAGTGTGTGAGGCTGACTGTTTTCAACACAGCATGCACACAGAAAGTGAAAGCAATTGGCTGGCAGCCATTACACAGAGCTGCACTTACTTCTGGGAGTTGTAGTCTGTGCTGCAAACAAGGAAAAAAAGTATTTAGGAGACATCAGGGACCAAAGGAGCTGCCCAAACCAAATGGATAACTACAGGAGACACAGACTGTGGTGGCTTTGGGGCATTTTTATTTTTATTAACTTCCCCAGAGTACCCCTTTAAACAAGCTTAGCTGGCAGTGTGGTCACTTGCCAAGGGCAGGCACAAGAGACAATGATGTCTACCTAGTTTGGTAAGTGGCACATTTGATTTTGTCAACAGATCAATAAGAGATTGAAACTCAGTTGGAGTGAAATAGATCTAAAGATGGAATCATAGTGGAATCATAAGTTTTTGGTTTACTTGGTTTACATAAGTTTGAAGGTGCCTTCCTGAAGATGATTTACCATCACTGCATCAGACTCATAGCCTAAGTAGTTAGAAATCCTCAAGGGCAGAGGTCCTCCCTAGAGCTGTGAGCCAGAGCAGAGCATGGACATCTTTTTTTTCCATAAACCTTTGGTTTGGCCAAAGGTAGAGTAGTAATTCCCAATATTTCCTGCCATCTTTTTTGTTACTTCTGTGTTCATCACAAGGACTTTTGGAGTGTAGTGCTCTTATGGGATATTGTTCCCAACAATCTAGGGGACCATAAGGTTGCTCACATCATACAACACCATCATGACAGACTCATATCATGAAGCTCCTGTGCCCCACGGGCAAAATGTTTAAAGGAGTAGTCCGGCGCGCACTTTTCTCATTTTATCCCGTCTGGGCTGCAAAATAAAATAAAACAAACTTTCTCTTACCTGCCAACGAGCCCCCGGAGCTCCGGTACACTCCGGTACAGGTATTCGGTCCCCGGGCTGTATTCTTCTTACTTCCTGTTAGCCCGGCACGTCACACGGAGCTTCAGCCAATCACCGGCCGAGGCGGGACATTGCTGCGGCCGGTGATAGGCTGATGCTCCGTGTGACGTGCCGGGCTAACAGGAAGTAAGAAGAATACAGCCCGGGGACCAAACACCTGTACCGGAGTGTACCGGAGCTCCAGGGGCTCGTTGGCAGGTAAGAGAAAGTTCGTCTTTTATTTTGCAGCCCGGACGGGATAAAATTAGAAAAGTGCGCCCCGGACTACTACTTTAACAAGTTCCCTACATTCATATGCCATTTATAAAACAAGTGTCTTTCTAAGTACAGATAAGCCTTTGAACCTCTCAGAAACCTGGGCCTGGGTGCAACTTCTACTTTTGCACATGACGAAAGCTACACCCCTTAGCATGAGAAATGGTAAACCATGTGGTTGATACAGGAGAAAGACAGCAGGATGTAAGATGCCCATCAATAAATATAGAAGGCAGAGTAAGAGTTAAAATTATGCACAAGCGTGAAGGTACAGTGGGGATCAAAAGTTTGGGCACCCCAGGTAAAAATTTGTCTTAATGTGCAGAAAGAAGCCAAGGAAAGATGAAAAAATCTCCAAAAGATTTAATCAAATTACAGATTAAACATTCTTATAATATGTCAACAAAAGTTAGATTTTATTTCCATCATTTAAACTTTCAAAATAACAGAAAACAAAAACATGGCATCTGCAAAAGTTTGGGCACCCTGAAGAGTTAATATCTTGTACTGCCCCCCTTTGGCAAGTATCACAGCTTGTAAACGCTTTTTGTAGCCAGCCAAGAGTCTTTCAATTCTTGTTTGAGGTATCTTTGCCCATTCTTCCTTACAAAAGTCTTCTAGTTCAGGAGATTGTGAAGGCCATGGAAAAACCTTCAGTTTACACCTCTCGATGAAATCCCCCGTGGATTTCGAAGTGTGTTTAGGATCATAATCCATTTGTAGAAGCCATCCTCTCTTTAACTTCAGCTTTTTCACAGACGGCATCAAGTTAGCATCCAAAATTTGCTGAAATTTTATTGAATCCATTTTTCCTTCTACTCGTGAGATGTTCCCTGTGCCACTGGCTGCAATACAACCCCAAAGCATGATTGATCCACCCCCATGCTTAACAGTTGGACAGAGGTTCTTTTCATTAAATTCTGTTCCCCTTCTTCTCCAAACATACCTTTGCTCATTCCGGCCAAAAAGTTAAATTTTAACCTCATCGGTCCACAGAACTTGTTTCCAAAATGCATCAGGCTTGTCTATATGTTCATTTGCAAAGTTCAAATGCTGATTTTTTTGGTGAGAACCTAGAAGAGGTTTTCTTCTGATGACTCTTCTATAAAGACCATATTTGTACAAGTATCTCATTATAGTGGAATAGTGTACCCCAACTCCAGTGTCTGCCAGATCTTTCAAGAGGGATTGTGCAGTCAAATGTGGGTTTTGAATTGTTTTTCTCACAATCCTGCAAGCTTTTCTGTCTGATATTTTTCTTGGTCTTCCAGATCTTGCTTTAACTTCCACTGTTCCTGATGACTGCCATTTCTTAATTACATTCCGAACAGAGGATATTGACATCTGAAAACATTTTGCTATCTTCTTATAGCCTTCTCCAGCTTTGTGAGTGTCAACTTGTCACGATTCAGCTGGCTGGAGGTGGATCCTCTGTGCCAGAGAGGGATTGGCGTGGACCGTGTCGGTGGACCGGTTCTAAGTTGCTACTGGTATTCACCAGAGCCCACCGCAAAGCGGGATGGTCTTGCAGCGGCGGTAGCAACCAGGTCGTATCCACCGGCAACGGCTCAACCTCTCTGACTGCTGAGATAAGCGCGGTACAAGGGAGTAGACAAGAGCAAGGTCGGACGTAGCAGAAGGTCAGGGCAGGCAGCAAGGATCGTAGTCAGGGGCAACGGCAGGAGGTCTGGAACACAGGCAAGGAACACACAAGGAAACGCTTTCACTGGCACAATGGCAACAAGATCCGGCGAGGGAGTGCAGGGGAAGTGAGGTATAAGTAGGGAGTGCACAGGTGAGGATACTGATTAGGCCTGCTGCGCCAATCAGTGGCGCAGTGGCCCTTTAAATCGCAGAGACCCGGCGCGCACGCGCCCTAAGGAGCCGGGACAACAGACGGGGAACGGGTCAGGTACGGGAGCCGGGATGCGCAACGCGAGCGGGCGCATCCCGCGTCGCGAATCGCATCCCGGCTGGGAGTAATATCGCAGCGCACCGGGGCGCTGCGAATGAGAGGACGCTGCGAGCGCTCCGGGGAGGAGCGGGGACCCGGAGCGCTCAGCGTAACACAACTATTTTCAGTTTCAGATTTCTAGACAACTGCTTAGAAGAACCCATGGTGCTGATTGTTGGGGCAAGGTCAGATGAGTCTGGGCATTTAAAACCTTTGAGATTGATATCACCCGGTCTTCCCAGATGATGATTGAGAACAATCCATGACACTGGCAGGTCTCAGCTTTGCAAAGGGGGTAGTGCATGCTATAAATTCTGCAGGGTGCCCAAACCTTTGCAGACACCATTTTGTGTTTTCTGTTATTTTGAAAGTGTAAATGATGTAAATAAAATCTAACTTTTATTGACATATTATAAGAATGTCTAATTTGTAATTTTATGCCTTTAGGAGATTTTTCCATCTTTCCTTGGCTTCTTTATGCACATTAATACAAATTTTTACCTGGGGTGCCCAAACTTTTGTAAACATGTGTATATCCCCTGTGTATAATTGCTTAATAATTCCTTTAAGGAGACCAGGAGAGCAATGATATAGAAGGCAAGTTCATAGAATGATTACTGCATAAAAAACCCCTGACTAACACTGCCGGTCTGTTCTGTCTGCAGATTCTCTAGATTTTCTGTTAGATGCAGCCACACTTCTCCTCTACCTCCTGCTTCTAAGAGCTGTCACGGAGGAACCCTTCACTAGGACACAGGCTGAAGATGCATCTCAAAATGATACTCAATATTGTAACTTAGGTGACAGATGTTAAATGTCACTGATCTATCCCTTGCTCCACTTAAAGGACAACTGTAGTGGCACACTTTTCTATATGCATGTGCCCGGGCCTCAAAAATAAACAAAATAAACTCTTACATACCTTCCTATGAGCCCCCATTGGTCCAGCACAGGCCTCCCGGTCCAGCAGTGCTGACGCCATTCCACTTCATGGGGACGCTGCAGAGCCGTCAGCGTATCACCGGCTGTAGCGATGTCCCGCCCTGACCTGTGATGGGCTGAGCCCACTGTCATGTAAGGAGTTCTGGCCGGCTTTTTACATGACAGTGGGCTCAGCCTATCACAGGTCAGGGCGGGACATCGCTACGGCCGGAGATACGCCGACGGCTCTGCGGCGTCTCTGTCCCCAGGAAGTGGAATGATGTCAGCACTTCCAGACTGTGAGGCCTGTGCCGGACCAACGGGGGCTCGTAGGAAGGTATGTATGAGTTTATTTTGTTTATTTTTGAGGCCCGGGCACGGACATAGAAAAGTGTACCACTACAGTTGTCCTTTAAGACTCAGAGAAAGTGCTGTGATGAGACTTCACCCTCTCTGGAAATGTAGGCTGTATTAATGAAGCAATATCACAGTGGAAACAAAAATTGAGATGCCAGACAACTCATAAATATGATATCAACTAATATAGACATACACATACAGGTGATACTCAAAATAATAGAATATCATGCAAAAGTTCAATTATTTCTGAAATGCAACTTAAAAGGTGAAACTAATAATATACTGTATGAGAGAGACTCATTACATGCAAGGCAAGATAGTTAAAGCCGTGATTTGTCATAATTGTGATGATTATGGCTTACTGCTCATGAAATCCCCAAATCCACAATCTCAAAAAATTAAAATATTCCATGCAATCAAGAAAACAAGGATTGTACATAGAACAATATTGGACCTCCGAAAAGTATAAGCATGCATATGTTTTCAGTACTTGGTTTGGGCCCCTTTTGCAGCAATTACTGTCTCATTGGGGCATGGCATGGAAGCTATCAGCCTGTGGCACTGCTGAGGTGTTATGGAAGACCAGAATGCTTCAATAGCAACAGCTCTTCTGCATTGTTTGGTCTCATGTCTCTCATCTTTCTCTTGGCAATGCCCCATAGATTTTCTGTGGGGTTCAGGTCAGGCGAGTTTACTGGCCAATCAATCACAGTAATCCCATGGTCATTGAACCAGGTTTTGGCACACTCTCCTTTTAGAGCCCTGCCGTACTTGGGAGAAATTGCGTTACAAATTATTATTATTTTTTTCTCCTTTTACCTTTTTCTCCTTTTAAAAAACTAAAATTTTCTACACTAACATGCTGGTGTTGCCCCATACTTTTAATTTTCACAAGAGGTAAAAGGAAAAAAAAGACCCCCATAATTTGTAACGTATGTGGACGTAAAGTGCTCTGCGGGCGCCCAACAGGGCTCAGGAGTGAGAGCCCGCCATGTACATTTGAGGCCTAAATTGGTGATTTGCACATGGGTGGCTGGTAGTTACAGCGGTTGTGACGTAAACACACAAATAAAAAACACCCACATGTGACCCCATTTTGGAAATTACACCTCTCACGGAACAGGACAAGGGGTATAGTGAGCCTTAACACCCCACAGGGTTCATTAAAATTGGATGTGAAAATGAAAAATTTGTTTTTTTTCACTAAAATGCTGGTGTTACTCTAAATTTTTCATTTTCACAAGGGGTAATAGGAGAAATAGCCCCCCAAAATTTGTAACACTATTTCTTCTGAGTAAGGGAATACACCATATGTGAATGTAAAGTGCTCTGCGGGTGCACTACAGGGCTCAGAAGAGAAGGAGCGCCATTGGGGTTTTGGAGAGAGAATTTGGCTGGAATTGAAGGCCATGTGTGTTTACAAAGCCCCCATGGTACCAGAACAGTGCCCCCCCCCCCCCACATGTGACCCCATTTTGGAAACTTCACCCCTCACGGAATGTAACAAGGGGTCCAGTGAGCATTTACACCCTACAGGTGTCTGACAGATTTTTTTGAACAGTAGTCCATGAAAATAAAAAAAAATATTTTTCATTTGCACAGCCCACTGTTCCAAAGATCTGTCAAACGCCAATGCTCACTGCACCCCTTGTTACATTCTGTGAGGGGTGTAGATTCCGAAATAGGGTCCCATGTGGGGGTGGGGGGGTCCACTGTTCTGGCAGCATGGGGGCTTTGGTTTATTCAAACCAAATTTTCTCTCCAAAAGCCCATTGGCACCAAAAGCCCAATGGCGTGCCTTCTCTTCTGAGGCCTGTAGTGAGCCCACAGAGCACTTTACACATATGGGGTATTTCCTTACTCAGAAGACACACACTTTTGGGGGCTTTTTCTCCTATTACCCCTTGTGAAAATGAAACATTTTGGGTAACACCAGCATTTTTGTGGAAAAAAAAATATTTTTCATTTCCATGTCCAAATTTAGAGAAAATTTGTCAATCACCTGTGGGGTGTTGAGGCTCACCATAACCCTTGCTACATTCCTTGAGGGGTGTAATTTTTTTTTTTTTGCTGTTCTGGCACCATAGGGGCTTCTTAAATGTGACATGCCTCCCAAAAACCATTTCAGAAAAAAACACTCTCCAAAATCCCACTGTCGCTCCTTCCCTTCTGAGCCCTCTAGTGCACCCACAGAGCACTTGACATACACATATGAGGTATTTCCTTACTCAAGAGAAATTGGGTTACACATTTTAGGAAGATTTGTCTCCTTTTACCCCTTGTAAAAATTCAAAAACTGGGTCTACAAGAACATGCCAGTGTAAATAATGAAGATTTTGAATTTTCTCTTTCAGTTTGCTGCTATTCCTGTGAAACACCTAAAGGGTTAGCAAACCTTTTGAATGCCATTTGGGGTCATTTATGGGGTATTTATAATAAGAAAGCAATTCAAATCCACTTCAAAACTGAACTGGTCCCTGAAAAATTTCGATTTTGATAATTTTCTATTTTGAAAATTTTAAGAAAAATTGGAAAAATGCTGCTATACTTTGAAGCCCTCTGATAGTAACATAGTTCATAAGGTTGAAAAAAGACCAAAGTCCATCAAGTTCAACCTATAACCCTAATGAGTCCTTACTAAGTTGATCCAGAGGAAGGCAAAAAGCCCTCATACTAGAGGTAAAAATTCCTTCCCGACTCAAAATATGGCAGTCAGAATAAATCCCTTGATCAACGTTCTGTCCCTATAGATCTAGAATCCATAACCTGTATTGTTATTACTCTCCAAAAATGCATCCAGACCCCTTTTGAACTCTTTTACAGAGTTCACCATGACCACCTCCTCAGGCAGAGAATTCCACAATCTCACTGCTCTTACAGTAAAGAACCCCCTTCTGTGCTGGTGTAGAAACCTTCTTTCTTCTAAATGTAGAGGATGCCCTCTTGTTATAGTTACAGTCCTAGGTATAAATAGATCATGGGAGAGATCACTGTGCGGTCCCCTGATATATTTATACATAGTTATTAGGTCTCCCCTAAGCCTTCTTTTTCTAAACTAAATAACCCTAATTCTGCTAATCTTTCTGGGTATTGTAGTCCTCCCATTCCCCGTATTACCCTGGTTGCCTGTCTTTGAACTCTCTCCAGCTCCCCTATTTCTTTCTTGTACAATGGTGCCCAGTACTGTACACAGTATTCTATGTGTGGTCTGACTAGTGATTGTACAGCGGTAGAATTATTTCCTCGTCGTGGGCATCTATGCCCCTGTTGATGCACCCCATGATTTTATTTACCTTGGCAGCAGCTGCCCGACACTGGTCACTACAGCTAAATTTACTATTCACTAAGACTCCTAAATCCATTTCCATGTCCGTCGTCCCAAGTGTTCTCCCATTTAATACATAATCCCAGCCCGGATTTTTCTTCCCCATGTGCATTACCTTACATTTCTTAGTGTTGAACCTCATCTGCCACTTCCCAGCCCAAACCTCCAACCTATCCAGATCCATTTGTAACAGTGCACTGTCCTCTATAGTGTTTACCGCTTTACAGTGTTTATTATAATCTTCAAAGATTGCTACTTTACTATTCAACCCCTCTACAAGGTCTTTAATAAATATATTAAATAGCACAGGACCCAAGACGGACCCCTGTGGTACCCCACTAGTAACAGTCACCCAATCAGAATAAGTACCATTAATAACCACCCTCTGTTTCCTATCACTGAGCCAGTTACTTACCCAACTACCCATATTCTCCCCCAGCCCCATCCTTCTCATTTTATGCACCAACCTTTTATGTGGAACCGTATCAAATGCTTTGGAAAAATCCAGATATACGACATTCAGTGATTCACCCTGGTCCAGTCTGGAGCTCTCCTCCTCATAAAAGCTGATCAGGTTTGTTTGACAGGACCGATCCCTCATAAAGCCATGCTGATATGGGGTCATACATTTATTTTTATTAAGATACTCCAGAATTGCATCCCTTAGAAAACCCTAAAACAATTTACATACAACGGAGGTTAAACTAACAAGTCTATAATTCCCGTGGTCACCTTTTGATCCCTTTTTAAATATTGGCACCACATTTGCCATGTGCCAGTCCTGGGGAACAGTACCTGTTACTATAGAGTCCAGGAATATTAAAAATAGGGGACTGTCGATTAGGGATCGACCGATATTGTTTTTTTTGGGCCGATACCGATAATCGGTGCAGGTTAGGGCCGATAGCCGATAACTTATACCGATATTCCGGTATAAGTTATCGGCTATTTAACCCCCTGCGACACCGCTGCAGATCATTGATTTAAAGCGGGCGCTTTAAATCCATGATCTACAGTGGCTTTTGCGGGGCCATAGACCGCCGCCGCCACCACCCGCTTCTCTCCCCTACCTGCCAGGGTGCTCCGGGCCATCCATCCATCGTTCATGTAGTGTCCGGGGGCGTTCCGGGTGGAGGGTGGTCCGGTCCGGGCTGTCCTTCTCCGGCGGTCATCTTCTCCACTCCGGGCAGGCTCCGGCCTAGTACGCTGCATAGACGTCGCTGCTCAGTGACGCCCGTGCGCAGCGACGCACCTGACGTCACGGCGTAGCGGCGTCTATGCAGCGTACTAGGCTGGAGCCTGCCCGGAGTGGAGAAGAAGACCGTGGGAGAAGAAGGACAGCCCGGACCGGACCACCCTCCACCCGGAACGCCCCCGGACACTACATGAAGGAAGGATGGCCTGGACCACCCCCATTACGGGTAAGTTAAAAAATTTTATTGACTCGGAGGGTGGGGGAGGGGCCCGACCGGTATAGCGGTATGGGAAAAAATCCATACCGGTATACCGCCTAGCATCACGGTGGGGGGTGCGGTGCGGCGGGTCGAGGGGGTGGCAGTCGCGGTGGGGGCGGTGCGGGGGGCGGGGCATTATCGGCTTATCGGCAAGATAATTGCCGATACCGATAATGCCCAAAATCGTGATTATCGGCCAATAATATCGGCAATACCGATAATCGGTCGATCCCTACTGTCGATCACATAACTTAATTCTTTTAGAACACGGGGGTGAATGCCATCTGGACCTGGTGATTTGTCTGTTTTGATTTTTTGTTGGCGGCACTGTACTTCTTCCTGGGTTAGACAGGTGATCTGTATTGGGGAGTTTACCTTATCTCGCTGTATTTCACCTGGCATTTCATTTTCCTCGGTGAACACAGTGGAGAAGAATTTGTTTAATATATTTGCTTTTTCCTGATCCCCGTTTATAATTTTTTCCTCATCATTTTTTAAAGGGCCCACACTTTCATTATTGATCTTTTTGCTATGTATATAGTTAAAGAACATTTTGGGGTTAGTTTTACTCTCTGAGGCAATGAGTCGTTCTGTCTCTATTTTTGCAGCTTTTATCTGTTTTTTACATCATTTACATTTTTCTCTATAGCTTTTTAATGCTTCCTCACTGCCGTCCTGTTTTAGTAGTTTAAATGCTTTATTTTTGTCATTTATTGCCCCCTTGACATTTTTGTTCATCCATATTGGTTTTCTTTTATTTCTGACCCTTTTTTTTCCCATAAGGTATATACATCTTGCAGTGAAAATTTAAGATATTTTTAAAAGTCTCCCATTTAGTGTCCGTATTCTTATTTTTGAGGACATTATCCCATTTTATATTTTTAAGGGCTTCTCTGAGTTGATCGAACTTTGCCTTCCTGAAATTCATTGTTTTTGTGGCCCCTCAAGAGATTCCCTTATTGAAGAACAAGTTATAATGTATTATATTATGTTCACTATTTCCTAGGTATCCTTCTACTTTGCACATTAGTTACTCTATCAGGTCTGCTGGTTAATATTAAGTCTAGTAGGGCGCCCCCTCTGGTCGGGCCCTGCACCATTTGGGACAGATAATTGTCTTTAGCTAGTCAGAAACCTGTTTCCTTTATGAGATTCACCGGTCTCAGTCTCCCAATTTATATCAGGATAGTTAAAGTCCCCCATTATTATTACATCATTTTGATTTGCTGCCTTGTTTATTTGCCTCAGTAATTGATCTTCTGGCTCTTCCATTATGTTTGGTGGTTTATAGCAAACCCCTATCAGAATTTTTTTTATTTTTATCTCCATATAATTCTACCCATAATGACTCCACATTATTGTTTCCCTCCCCTATATCCTCCCGTAGTGCGGCCTTCAGACTCGATTTCACATACAGACAAACTCCTCCCCCTTTCCATTTTGTCAGACCCTTCCTGAATAGACTATAACCCTGTATGTTGACCGCCCAGTCACAGCTATCGTCCAACCAAGTCTCTGTTATACCTACTATGTCATAATTCTCCTCAGACATCAACCACTCCAGTTCGTCGGTTTTGTTGGTCAGACTTCTGGCATTAGTCATCATGCAATTCAATGGTGTATGTTTTTTCTTCTTATGAAGCCTATCCCTATTAACTCTTCTAACCCCTCCCACCGCTCCACCCCCAGGTATATTACCCTCCCCATTGAGGTGCAGCCCATCCGTACGTAGAGCCGATAACCGTCAGCGGAGTCGGCCCAGTTCTCCACGAACTCAAACCCCTCCTTCCTACACCAGCTTCTGAGCCTCTTGTTTACCTCCCTAATCTCCCGCTGCCTCTGTGGTGTGGCTTGTGGTACAGGTAATATTTCAGAAAATACTACCTTGGAGGTCCTTGCCTTAAGCTTGCGGCCTAAGTCCCTGAAATCATTTTTAAGGACACTCCACCTACCTCTTACTTTGTCATTGGTGCTAATATGTACCATGACTGCTGGATGCTCTCCAGCACCACCCAGCAACCTGTCAACCCGATCCGCGATGTGCAGAACTCGAGCGCCAGGAAGACAACACACTGTTCGGTGATCCCAGTCTTTGTGACAGATTGCCCTGCCTGTCCCCCTAATAATTTAGTCCCCCACTACAAGTACCTGTCTGGCCTGCCCTGCACTCCTCCTTCCCTCTTTACTGGAGCAGACTCCCCCTGGCGGTCAGAGGCAGTATCTTGCTGCAGTACTGCTAGCTCTAGAATGGTATCCCCCTCATCTGCCAACCGGGCAAACTTGTTGGGGTGTGCCAGTTCAGGACTAGCCTCCCTGACACTTTTCCCTCTACCCCGTTTTCTAACTGTAACCCATCTAGCTGCCTGACTGTCCTGCACCTCCGTCCCACTATCCTCCCCCACCTCTATCCCAGAGAGTACATGCTCAGTGAGCAGGAGACTCCTCTCCATGTTGTCAATGCTTCTCATTGTTGCCAGTCGCTCCTCTAGATCCAGGATCTGGGCTTCTAAATGAACAATTAGCACACATCTCGCACAACAATATGCACCCTCAAACTGCTGTTCAAGGATTGCATACATTGAAGAGGATGTACATCGGACTGCATTTTCCAACATGAAGGCCATCTAATTATGGGTATTTCACAGATTTACAGCAAAAAACAGACTGTAAATATTACAAATGAATTCTCAGTAGACCTTCTGAGTTAAAGTCTCTACAGTGTAAGGAAAGTAACACTCACAGCGATCTCAAACTCCTGCTTTCAAACTCTCAGATTTCTAACTCTCTTGCAGCTCCTCTCTTTCAAAGCAACTCTCAGACAGATGTCTTCCAAAAGTAAAAACATGTCAACTTTATGATGCCAACATAAAGTAGACATATTGTATATGGGAATTAATATATAATTTATTTGGAATATTCATTTTCCTTTATAAGCAGAGAGCTTCAAAGTAAAAAAAAAAAAAAAAGCTAATTTTTCGATTTTTTTCATCAAAAAATATGACAAAAATGACAAAAAATATGAAATGACAAAAATATCGACAAAATTTTACCACTAACATAAAGTAGAATATGTCAAGAAAAAACAATCTCGGAATCAGAATGAAAGGTAAAAGCAAACCAGAGTTATTAATGCTTAAAGTGACAGTGGTTAGATGTGAAAAAAATGGTCGGGTCCTACACTGAAAATTGGCTGGGTCCTTAACCCCTTAAGGACCAGGGGTTTTTCCGTTTTTGCATTTTCGTTTTTTGCTCCTTACCTTTAAAAAATCATAACTCTTTTAATTTTGCACCTAAAAATCCATATGATGGCTTATTTTTTGTGCCACCAATTCTTTTTTGTAATGACATCAGTCATTTTGCACAAAAATCTACAGCTAAATGGGAAAAAAATCATTGTGAGACAAACTTGAAAAAAAACAATGCCATTTTGTAACTTTTGGGGGCTTCCGTTTCTACACAGTAAATTTTTCGGTAAAAATGACACCTTCTCTTTATTCTGTAGGTCCATATGATTAAAATGATATCCTACTTATATAGGTTTGATTTTGTCGTACTTCTGGAAAAAATGATAACTACATGCAGGAAAATGTATACATTTAAAATTGTCAAATTCTGACCCCTATAACTTTTTTATTTTTCCGCGTATGGGGCGGTATGAGGGCTCATTTTTTGCGCTGTGATCTGAAGTTTTTTGTGGTACCATTTTTGTATTGATCGGACTTATTGATCGCTTTTTATTCATTTTTACATGATATACAAAGTGACCAAAAATACACTATTTTGGACGTTGGAATTTTTTTGCGCATACGCCATTGTCCGTGCGGTTTAATTAATGATATATTTTTATAGTTCGGACATTTACGCACGCAGGGATACCACATATGTTTATTTTTTATTTACACAGTTTTTTTTTTAAATGGGAAAAGGGGGGTGATTCAAACTTTTAATGGGGAAGGGGTTAAATGATCTTTATTCACTTTTTTTTTCACTTTTTTTTGCAATGTTATAGCTCCCGTATGGACCTATAACACTGCACACACTGATCTTTTACATTGTTCAATGCTTTCTCATAGGAAAGCAATGATCAGTGATTCTGCCGCTTGACTGCTCATGCCTGGATCTCAGGCACTGAGCAGTCATTCGGCGATCGGACACGAGAAGGCAAGGAAGCAGACCCTCCTTGTGTCCTGCAGCTGTTTGGGATGCCACGATTACGCCACGGCGATCCCGAAAAGCTCCCTGAGCTAACCGGCATGGTTTTGCTTTCACTTTAGACACGGCGTTCAACTTTGAACGCCGCGTCTAAAGGGTTAATAGCGTGCCGCACTGCGATCAGTGCCGCGCGCTATTAGCCACGGGTCCCGGCCGTTGTTAGAGGCCGGGCCCAACCTGCTATGACGGCCCGACCCGCTATGATCGGAGCGGACTCATGACGTAACGTTACGTCATGGGTCCTTAACAGGTTAAGGGGTTAAAGGGGTACTCCGGTGGAAAACATTTTTTTTAATCAATGGGTGCCAGAAAGTTAAACAGATTTGTAAATCACTTCTATTAAAAAATCTTTACCCTTCCAGTACTTTTTAGCAGCTTTATGCTACAGAGGAAATTCTTTTCTTTTTGGATTCCTGTCCGTTTCAGGATCTGTCCAGAGCAGCATAGGTTTGCAATGAGGATTTTCTCCTGCTCTGGACAGTTCCTTTTCCTGGCATCAGGTGTCTACAGAGACAAAAAAGAAATTCAAAAAGAAAATAATTTCCTCTGTAGCATACAGCTTTTAAAACTGGAAGGGTAAAGATTTTTTAATAGAAGTCATTTACAAATCTGTTTAACTTTCTGGCACCAGTTGATTTAAAAAAAAATGTTTTCCATCGGAGTACCCCTTTTAAGGTGAAAATGGGATGAATCCTTAAGGGGTTAAACTCACCTTCTTCTCAGCCTTTGGTATCATGCCATTCAGCCTGTCCCCCTTCTGAACTTTTTTCCCCTTAGCTGCAGACCTCTGCAAATCACTGGCTGCAGAGGTGTCCTACCTACCTCGGCCAGTGATTGGAGAGTGGCACTGTCAGTTCCCCCAGCTGCAGATGCTACTCTCTGCAACTCTGAGAAAAGCAAAGTCAACAGCCACAGACAAAGTGCCCTAATATTAGAACTAAAAGGCAGTGAGGAAGAACAGTTAAGTTTTTATTGTTTAACTTGCCTTCCTGGGCACATTAATGGAAAAAAAATGTTTGACTGGACCACCCCGTTAATTATTTAATAATATCCTGTGCTGCACTATATAAGCAAAACAAAAAAATTTATTTAAAAAAATGACCTGACTGCTTCTTTAATGTATACAAATTGGTTTTATTTTCATCAATTGTTTCTTGCTGTGAGATATCACCGTTTCCATCATTATAATTAAGGCCATGTGGCCAAATAATGTTATTATTGGGCTTAGTTAGATCCTTCTGACAGGTAATTACATAAAGCTTGTTATGGAAGATTTATTTAAAATGTCATTTTTTCGGGTGATCTTACAACAGGGCCAGGCCCGATTCAAGGCTCTGGAAGGCCCTGGGCATAAAATATGGTAGTGGCCCCCAAATGAAATGTCAGGCTTTATGACAATTTAGGAGTAATACATCAGCTCAGTGGATATTTGTTGAGGCTGCGCCCAAGAAAAATGCCAAGACCCTGAAACTGAGCTGTAGCACAGTGGACAAGACCATACAGCAGTTTCACAGGTTCTACTCAGAACAGGCAATGCCATGGTTGACCAAAGAGGTTGAGTGCATGTGGTTAGCATCATATCCAGAGGTTGCCTTTGGGAAATAGACATATGAGTGCTGCCACCCTTGCTGCAGAGTTTGAAGGGGTCAGTACCAGACCAAATGGTGCACACAGCATCAAATTGCTCTGCATGGCCTTCATCCCAGCAGGAAGGCTCTTCTAAAGATAATGTAAAATAAAGCCACAAAACAAGCAGACTAAGGACAAAGATTACTGGAACCATGTCCTGTGGTCTGATGAAACCAAGATATATCTATTTGGTTCAGATAGTGTCAAGTGTGTGTGGCAGGAACCAGGTGAGGAGTACAAGGACAAGTGTGTCTTGCCTACAGAGAAGCATGGTGTTCGGATTGTCGTGATTTGGGGCTGCATGAGTGCTGCTGTACTGGGGAGCTACAGTTCATTGAGGGGAATCATAAATGCCAATATGTACTATGACATACTGAAGCAGAGCATGATCCCCTCTCATCGGAGACTTGGCTGCAGGGCAGTATTCCAACATAATAACAACCTCAAACACACCTCCAAGATGACCACAGTCTTGCTTAAGAAGCTAAGGATGAGTAATGGACTGGTCAAGCATGTCTTCAGACCTAAACCCTATTGAGAATCTGTGGGGAATCCTCAAATGGAAGATAGGGGAGCACAAGGTCTATAACATCCTCCAGCTCCATGATGTTGTCATTAAGGTGTGAAAGGGGACTCTAGTGGCAACCTGTGGATCACTGGGTCAATGGCAAATTTTCCCCTTGGTATGATGCAATTGTCATCAGCCTCCATAACGGTTTTCTGCCTTCCTTTAGATCAACACAGTAGGGACACAATAGGGATATTTGTTAAACTTTATGGGCATTTGTGTTTTTTCAATCTTATAAACTATGGTATTATGTTAGCTGTTATGACTATATGTCAGGAAACAGAATTGGAGAATGTTATTTTAAAGGAAATATTTAATGTCAAACAGATACAATATTCTATTAATATTTTAAATATAAACACTTTTTTTTTTTTTTTATGTTGACGCTGACTTCTATTTATTTATCGTGAAATGTTTCATATTTCAAACAACCAATAGAGCAGACACAATAAACTTCGGATTCCTATTTGCTGTATAGATTGGGGCTGAATTATATGAGTCGTTTCATTATCATTAGAGGGATTTAGTGACAGCTATACTTTACTGCTGGAAGCCTAGGTTAGCTGTATAATAGCACTATACATAAACATATGACTCAGCTTTCTGAGACTGTAGACTTGGAGACTGTATTGACTTGTCTTTTACAAAATAATTCTCATACATTTAAGCTTTCATATATCACCTTTTAGTGCCCCTACATGTTGCATTAGTCAAATGCAGTAACCACTGGTAGCCTTGAACTTAAAGTGAATGTATCCCCTAGATTTTTTTCTGATTAGAGCCAGATACCAAAACAAGTTCCATTTTTTTATCTGTTTCTCTTTTCCAATTGTTTATTTTCTTATATCATTTTTGTACATGTGAGTAGCCATCTTGCCTAAACTTGATTAACAGCATTTAGAGATATGCTTTACAGCAGGGGTCTCAAACTCGTGGCCCCTGGGCAATTAATTTCCCTGTCAGAAGTTAGAGTATCCCTATGTCCCGAAAGGTTACTCCTCCTCTGGCCCGCAGCCACTTTAAAAAAGCAGGGACTGCCAGGAGGTAACGCACACATGGACATCATTAACATCCCTGCCGTGCACCCATGGGAGCAGCGCGGAGTAGCAAGCATGAGGATGCACACGCTGACCAGCATGGTAAGTTAACAGCCGCTTGTCAGCTTCGGTGCTCCGACCTCCGGTCCCAGGACCTACTTCTATAGCACATAGGCCATGGCAGTAGGGTAGATCCTAACCCTGACCAGAGGAGCGGTGGTCAGAGCATCAAAGTCTGTAGGGGCTGCTGCCTACCTAATGTGGGGGGGACTATGTTGCCTACCTAATGTGGGGAAACTATGCTGCCTACCTAATGTGGGGGAACTATGCTGTCTACCTAATGTGGGGGAACTATGCTGCCTACCTAATGTGGGGGAACTGCTTCCTATCTAAAGTGGGGGAACTGCTGCTTACCTAATGAGGGGGACTTATTCTGCCTACCTAATCTGGGGGATTTATGCTGCCTACCTAATGCTGCCTACCTAATGTGGGGGGAACTGTTGCCTACCTAATGTGGGGGACTTCTGCTCCCTACCTAATGTGGGGGAACTGCTGCCTAGCTAATGTCAGGACTTACGCTGCCTACCTAGTAAGGGGGAACTGCTTGTTACTTTTTGTGGAATACTTGATGCAGCCTAGCCTGACTCAACCTCTACCTCCAGTGGCCCCCAGATAATTTGAGTTTGGGACCCCTGCTTTACAGCAAACCCCAGAGGACTTGCTTTGAGAGAGGGGGCCCAGCTCCGAATGATCCCAATCCTTTTGTCACTAGCTTTGGAGTACTGCTTTTTAGAACTGCATTGTCAAAATAAAGGCATGGGGAAAGAGAACATAGACATAAGACCATTCTGTCTTGTGGGGCAAAATTTTAAACTTTACTATGGAGCTATCTTTCTTTTATGTACACTGTTGGTCTATACAGTGCACCATTAGCACTTTAATATCCATATGTATGTGCAGTGCTTTGATCTTAGTTTCTGTGACATGGAAAATACGTGCGAGCAGTCACCAAAGGCCACTTACATGTATCTTCAAAGACCTGCACTGACTGACAGACGTCATTTTGAACAATAATGATGGTTGGAGATGCACAAAATAGAATTGCAGGCTATATATGGCCCCCTGGTATAAAGCTGTGCATCCCCCCTAGACAGATTTTACATGAAGGAAATCTACTGTATGCCTTGGCAACCCAAAGGAAGTTCTTAAAAATAAATAGTTATGGCAATTTAAAAATAACCACATTATTTATCTGCATTCTAAATCTAATTCATAAATATTTTGTTATAATGTTATACTATACAAAAATACATCTATACACTTATGTTCTATTAGGGTACATTCACAAGTACAGGATCTGCTGCGTATTTTTTTGCATCTTTTCTGCAGCTGATTTTGCTACCCATTGAAGTTATTAGGTAGCAAAAGCAGCTGCACAAAATATGAAGCAGATTAGGTATTTGTAAACATAAAATAGAATGCAAATTTCTTGTGGTAGTGTCAGCATAATATGATGATATTATGTTGACAATTTGGACTTTATTATTAAAATTGATTTACTGATATCTGAGTCTTAAAAGTAAGGCCAAATTGACACAAGCATCACACTCCAACATTTCCTCACCCACACTACAAATCCCAGTCTGACCACGGGTCTAATGACCTAAATTAAAATGATCATACTGTAGATATTTACACATTTCTGTGACAATATCTGTTTACTATGTCAACCGATATGATGCAGCTAAGTGACAGGGTGGGTTGGCCCTTTACGGTTCAAGTAGATGGTAAGATTTTGAAGGTTTTGCCATCTTGAAAGCAACCTGTCATCATTTCTTCACAATTACATTTCATATATTGTTCTTATTTTTATTGTATTTGTCTATATTTGTTGACCAAGCTCCTAATAATTGCATCATCATCTATATCCCATCATTTCCATATACAAGTCTAAATATATTCTTAAGGATCATCTATTCTTATGATAGCTGATGGCTCCTGCTTATTGGCTACATGTTTAGTCAAGATATTGCAGTAATAGGTAATGGATGAGCGGTGCTGATAGGAAACATCGATCAACAGATAGTATAGTACTTAGCATCAAATGCAGCAGTATAGACGTGTTTCTATGCACATCCACTTATTTACACAGGCTGCAGATCTATGTATATATAGCGCCATGACCTTTTTTTTTCTTTTGGAATAGGGTCATAGGTCAGTGACCTTGGATGGATTCCCTGTCCACATCCGCTGCTGATCCCACAGCTGAAGGTCAGTCAAACAGCTTTATTCACAAACAATCACCTTCATGAGAACTAGAGACATCAGCTTCTGTCACTGTCCGTTGTCACACTGCATTGACAACCCTTACACCAGCAAATCTCTCCTAGTAGAATTTAACCCCATCCCTACTGACTAACGCAGACATAAATAGAATACGACACGTACTGTACTAAGGTGGTCGAGCCAAACAAGTTTCTCAATTGTCACAAGGGTACATTGCATTCTGTACTCCTGAGCTGTGGAAGAAATAGTATGAAAGTGTCTTTACATAGTATAGCACATACCGATTTTGGTTTCTTGGTTGGGGTTAGGTTTTCGTAAAATGCTTTGGCTTCTTCCCATTTCTGCTTCTCTCCAGGGCTTTGAGCAGGGTCATGGCTGCTCTCGGGTCCTGCCTCAGCTGCGTCCCCCAGACCAGGCAACATATTTTCAGTGCAGATTGCTGGGTCGCTAGGCTTGGGTACTGCTGATGCCTGTGTGTGATGGGGAGAAGATGAGCAGAACAGCACTAGTCCCTACGCCCTCCTTTCTAATTCTCTCCCTCTGATGACTCTATTCTCCCTCTCATGTCAGGAGGCGTACTGCTGGCCAGCTTGTCTGTGAAATGACTCTTTATTTTCCTCCTGTTATCTGCTCATTCTCTTAGCTTGTCTCTAAATGTCCCCAATCTCCCTTTGCCTCTCCCCTCACCAGTGACAGGTCTTTATAAGGCATCCCATAAGCCCTCTGTGTTCCCAGCTAGTGATTCCATGAAATGGAGAAGGGAGGGATAAATATATACTAAGTGTAACTCCCAGATCAGCTGAACGTTTCCTCCTCTCCTCAGGCTTCAGCAGTACATCCTCTCTTATAGGCTGGTCTATCTGCCTGAGAAACAGAACCGAAAGGAAAGCACGAGTCTCCTGAGAGATGAAGGAACCACCCATAGCCTAGCAACAACTGCTTGCCCTTGATTGTTTACGAATGTGTCATACCGCTTATGCAGTTCACGTAGCTTATTCACCTACTACACTGCTGAAAAAGAATAAAGGGACCACTTAAACAACGCAATGTAACTCCAAGTCAATCACACTTCTGGGAAATCACACTGTCCACTCAGGAAGCAACACTGATTGACAATCAATTTCACATGCTGTTGTGCAAATGGAGCAGACAACAGGTAGAAATTATAGGCAATTAGCAAGACACCCCCAATAAAGGAGTGGTTCTGCAGGTGGTGACCAGACCACTTCTCAGTTCCTATGCTTCCTGGCTGATGTTTTGGTCACTTTTGAATGCTGGCGGTGCTTTCACTCTAGTGATAGCATGAGAAGGAGTCTACAACCCACACAAGTGGCTCAGGTAGTGCAGCTCATCCAGGATGGCACATTAATGAGAGCTGTGGCAAGAAGGTTTGCTGTGTCTGTCAGCATAGTGTCCAGAGCATGGAGGCGCTACCAGGAGACAGGCCAGTACATCAGGTGGCGTGTAGGAGGCCGTAGGAGGGCAACAACCAAGCAGCAGGACCGCTACCTCCACCTTTGTGCAAGAAGGAGCAGGAGAAGCACTACCAGAGCCCTGAAAAATGACCTCCAGCAGGCCACAAATGTGCATGTGTCCACTCAAACGGTCAGACACAGTGCAGGACATTTTACATTTGCCAGAGAACACCAAGATTGGCAAAATTGCCACTGGTGCCCTGTGTTCTTCACAGATGAAAGCAGGTTCACACTGAGCACATGTGACAGACGTGACAGAGTCTGGAGTCGCCGTGGAGAATGTTCTGCTGCCTGCAACATCCGCCAGCACGACCGGTTTGGCAGTGGGTCAGTAATGGTGTGGGGTGGCATTTCATGTGCTTGCCAGTGGTAGCCTGACTGCCATTAGGTACTGAGATGAGATGCTCAGACCCCTTGTGAGACCATATGCTGTGTGGTTGGCCCTGGGTTCCTCCTAATGCAAGACAATGCTAGACCTCACGTTGCTGGAGTGTGTCAGCAGTTCCTGCAAGAGGAAGGCATTGATACTATGGACTGGCCCGCCTGTTCCCCAGACCTGAATCCGATTGAGCACACCTGGGACATCATGTATCGCTCCATCCACCAACGCCACGTTGCACCACAGACTGTCCAGGAGTTGGTGGATGCTTTAGTCCAGGTCTGGGAGGACATCCCTCAGGAGACCATCCACTACCTCATCAGGAGAATGCCCAGGCATTGTAGGGAGGTCATACGGGCACGTGGAGGCCACACACACTATTGAGCCTCATTTTGACTTGTTTTAAGGACATAACATCAAAGTTGTGTGGTATGCCATGGGGTGTGATGTCAAGTGTAAGGGGCAGATGTTATGGCCCCAGGGGTAGATGGTATTAACCCCTTCTTGTCGTGATGCCAGGGCATGGTTTGGCCTTATAACCACCTGAAAGTAGTACCGCTAATCCTAGGTTAGGCAGGCGCAATAAAGAGTCCAAGGCCAGGTTAAGGGTAATTGTAGCTTTACTGAGGTAAGACAGATGGTATAGTCTATGCGGTTCAGCCAATATCCCAGAGAGGTGGCCAGTGACACAGGGAGACCTCACAGGCTTGCTTAGACTTGCAGTGACTTGACAGTCTACAATGCAGGCAACGGTGACTATAGATGACTTGACTTGAGATGGTGACAGACAATCGAGATGACTTGACTTATTCAGGACCGACTGATGGGTGCAGTAATTTAGAATTGAGGCCTCAAATGGCTGGACACAGGCACTGGAACACTTGACTGCACTGGACCTCAGCAGGAACTCAAGAGCATGGAAAAGAGAGCGATTACAGCCCCTCCCAATATTATATAGGGGGGCTGTGCAAGGAGCCCATAGGTCACTTGGGAGGTCACCTGGTCACTGGGGTTCTCTGGGTAACAATACAATCATGTGGTACAGATTTAAAGGTATGTTGCACTTATAATACATAAGTATACATAACCTGTAAATACTATAGTACCGCGCGCTGACACCGGCAAAGCGTCTGGCGTCATATCCTGTCGGCTGGTGCATACGTCAGCCGGCCGGCTGACGTATGCACCAGCCGACAGGATATGACGCCAGACGCCGGCTTTGCCGGTGTCAGCGCGCGGTAGCTGTACTATGCACTAACAGCTCCCCGCCACTGCGGGTGTCGCGCTGTACCGGATAAGCCGCGAACAATAGGGATAATCGTAAGTAGCCGCTTGCGGCCCCATGTTTGCTTTTCAGGTCTGATATGCCAAAGGGCAATAGAGTGACATTTATATTGTATACTGTTCTCTCTAGGTGCCGGGATCTGGTTCTAGGCCGTGAGTAGCTATCATGCATTGCATGTGTACACATGAATCATGCAATATGGATATATGTCTGAGACTGTATTTTCCTTTTCCCCTTTTTTTACAGGAGACCGGACATACAGTGTTACCCTGTGGTGCTAACTAGCACCAGTAAAGTGCTTAATGATTATAATTCATGGCGGGGTCATCTATGGCATAATAAATATTGATTTGACCTGAGCTAAATCTCAATTATAATATTCGTAGCCAAGATTGCGTAAGCCTCCCCTGATGATGCCTTTAACTTAGGTTGAAACGCGTTGGAAGCAATCCACATCCTATGCGGCGTAATTTATACGTTTAGCATAGGAGGGCTATATCACTTTAATTCTCTTTTATCTTCACTAGCACAATTACTTTTGGTGATTTTATTGATATCATTAAAGGTTATATTTTATACACGCAGTTCCCCACCATATTGGTTATGATAATATGTTTTGCTATATTTGATGCTGGGACTAATTTGATCTCCTTGTAGGATCTGTGTCACGATTCGGCTTCCAGGTAGTGGATCCTCTGTGTCAGCGAGGGATTGGCGTGGACCGTGCTAGTGGACCGGTTCTAAGAGGCTACTGGTGTTCACCAGAGCCCGCCGCAAAGCGGGATGGTCTTGCTGCGGCAGTAGCAACCAGGTCGTATCCACTAGCAACGGCTCAACCTCGCTGACTGCTGAGAAGGCGTGGGACAGAAGGACTAGGCAGAGGCAAGGTCAGACGTAGCAGAAGGTCGGGGCAGGCGGCAAGGTTCTTAGTCAAGATGGATAGCAGAAGTTCAGGTAACACAGGCTTTGGACACACTAAACGCTTTCACTGGCACAAGGCAACAAGATCCGGCAAGGGAGGGCAGGGGCAGTGAGCAGATATAGTCTGGGAGCAGGTGGAAGCCAATTAAGCTAATTGGGCCAGGCACCAATCATTGGTGCACTGGCCCTTTAAGTCTCAGAGAACTGGCGCGCTCGCCCTAGAGAGCGGAGCCACGCGCGCCAGCACATGACAGCAGGGGACCGGGACGGGTAAGTGACCTGGGATGCGATTCGCGAGCGGGCGCGTCCCGCTGTGCGAATCGCATCCCCGACGGCCATGACAGTGCAGCGCTCCCGGTCAGCGGGACTGACCGGGGCGCTGCGGGGAGAGAGACGCCGTGAGCGCTCCGGGGAGGAGCGGGGACCCGGAGCGCTAGGCGTAACAGTACCCCCCCCTTAGGTCTCCCCTTTTCTTTGTCAGGTAACTGCCTCCCCTGGGATGAGGACACCGGGAAAGAATGGAGGGTTTCCTCAACGGCAGGCAGTATAGCAGGAGTGGGAATGGGGAGGGAGGGCAGAGGGCGAAGCCTGGCACGGGGCAGTGTGTCACCAGGACGGGGGCCATGAGGAGGCACTGAGGCTTGTCTGACGGGACTGGGAGGGGGGAGAGGCACTTCCTATGGCAGGCAGAGTCCCAGTTCTTGATCTCCCCGGTGGTCCAGTCAAGGGTGGGAGAATGAAGCCGGAGCCATGGCAGACCGAGGAGGACCTCAGAGGTACAGTTGGGGAGGACGAAGAGCTCAATCACTTCGCGATGGGGTCCATTACACATCAGGAGGGGTTCTGTGCGGTAACGCACGGTGCAATCCAATCTGACTCCGTTGACCGTGGAAATGTAGAGCGGCTTGACGAGACGGGTCACCGGGATGCAGAATTTATTCACCAGAGAATCCAGAATAAAATTCCCAGAGGCACCAGAGTCCAAGCAGGCCACGGCTGAGAGGGAGGAGTTGGCTGAAGGAGAAATCCGCACGGGCACCGTGAGACGTGGAGAAGCAGACTTAGAACCAAGAGACGCCACACCCACGTGAGCTGGGTGCGTGCGTGCGTTTCCCAGACGTGGAGGACGAATAGGGCAATCCACCAAGAAATGCTCGGTACTGGCACAGTACAGACAAAGATTTTCTTCCCTACGGCGATTCCTCTCTTCCTGGGTCAGGCGAGACCGATCCACTTGCATGGCCTCCTCGGCGGGAGGCCCAGGCGTAGATTGCAACGGAGACTGTGGGAGAGGTGCCCAGAGATCTAAGTCTTTTTCCTGGCGGAGCTCTTGATGTCTCTCAGAAAAACGCATGTCAATGCGGGGTGCCAAATGGATGAGTTCTTGCAGGTTGGCAGGAATCTCTCGTGCGGCCAGCACATCCTTGATGCGACTGGATAGGCCTTTTTTAAAGGTCGCGCAGAGAGCCTCGTTATTCCATGATAATTCGGAAGCAAGAGTACGAAATTGGATGGCGTACTCGCCCACTGAAGAATTACCCTGGACCAGGTTCAGCAGGGCAGTCTCGGCAGAAGAAGCTCGGGCTGGCTCCTCGAAGACACTACGGACCTCAGCGAAGAAGGACTGGACTGTGGCTGTGGCAGGATCATTGCGGTCCCAGAGCGGTGTGGCCCAAGACAAGGCCTTTCCTGAAAGAAGGCTCACTACGAACGCCACCTTAGACCGTTCTGTAGGAAACAAGTCCGACAACATCTCCATATGCAGGGAACACTGAGACAGAAATCCACGGCAGAGTCTAGAGTCCCCATCAAATTTGTCCGGCAGGGACAAGCGGAGGCTAGGAGCGGCCACTCGCTGCGGAGGAGGTGCAGGAGCTGGCGGAGGAGATGGTTGCTGCTGTAGCAGAGGCAGAAGTTGCTGTAACATGGCGGTCAACTGCGACAGCTGCTGTCCTTGTTGGGCAATCTGCTGCGATTGCTGAGCGACCACCGTGGGAAGGTCAGCGAGACTTGGCAGCGGCACCTCAGCGGGATCCATGGCCGGATCTACTGTCACGATTCGGCTTCCAGGTAGTGGATCCTCTGTGTCAGCGAGGGATTGGCGTGGACCGTGCTAGTGGACCGGTTCTAAGAGGCTACTGGTGTTCACCAGAGCCCGCCGCAAAGCGGGATGGTCTTGCTGCGGCAGTAGCAACCAGGTCGTATCCACTAGCAACGGCTCAACCTCGCTGACTGCTGAGAAGGCGTGGGACAGAAGGACTAGGCAGAGGCAAGGTCAGACGTAGCAGAAGGTCGGGGCAGGCGGCAAGGTTCGTAGTCAAGATGGATAGCAGAAGTTCAGGTAACACAGGCTTTGGACACACTAAACGCTTTCACTGGCACAAGGCAACAAGATCCGGCAAGGGAGGGCAGGGGCAGTGAGCAGATATAGTCTGGGAGCAGGTGGAAGCCAATTAAGCTAATTGGGCCAGGCACCAATCATTGGTGCACTGGCCCTTTAAGTCTCAGAGAACTGGCGCGCGCGCGCCCTAGAGAGCGGAGCCGCGCGCGCCAGCACATGACAGCAGGGGACCGGGACGGGTAAGTGACCTGGGATGCGATTCGCGAGCGGGCGCGTCCCGCTGTGCGAATCGCATCCCCGACGGCCATGACAGTGCAGCGCTCCCGGTCAGCGGGACTGACCGGGGCGCTGCGGGGAGAGAGACGCCGTGAGCGCTCCGGGGAGGAGCGGGGACCCGGAGCGCTAGGCGTAACAATCTGTACCTCCATAACATACAATTATAGCACAAACCTTGTTACCTTAATAAGGACTATGGGGAGATTTAATATTGCGTTGACCCCTTTTTCTTGTGTATTTTTGCGCAGTGACTCTCATTGAGTCTTTTTTGTGCGTCTTTTTTGATAGAGCAAAAAGCAAGCACTCAAATTTTTGTGTATTGTGGAATGCATTCTACAGTGGATACTAATTTATCATGTGCCTTCTATTGTGTAGACGCATTTTTTGGCGCAAATACGTTTTTTTTAACACAAAAATACACCACCAAAAAGGACACATAGGAAAGTGTTCTACCAAGACAGCCGGGAGATGCAGGAGCTGTCCCTCAACACTGCTAAACTACAACTAATTCCATCATGGGACAGAGTCTGTCCCATGATGGGAGTAGTTGTAGTACCGCAGCGCTGAGAGACAGCACTTGCACATCCCCCCCTGGCTGCGGGACTATTTTGGGACAGTTAAGACTACTACTCCCATCATGGACAGACTCTGCCCATGATGGGAGTTATCGTCCAGGGGCTGAGGGGCAGATCACACCGTGTCATTCTCCAGAGACCCGCTGCGATCCGCATTTATTAACTGTAAAAGCCTGCAACACATGCGGCTACACTGCACTCCCCACCGGCTCCTGTATACAGCTATCACATTTCATAATCCCCGCCCGGGAGACAGGAACTCTGATTGATGATTGTTACGCCGAGCGCTCCGGGTCCCCGCTCCTCCCCGGAGCGCTCGCTACACTTCCCTCACTGCAGCGCCCCGGTCGGTTCCACGGACCCGGGGCGCTGCGTTACCACCTCCGGCCGGGATGCGATTCGCGATGCGGGTAGCGCCCGCTCGCGATGCGCACCCCGGCTCCCGTACCTTACTCGCTCCCCGTCAGTTCTGTCCCGGCGCGCGCGGCCCCGCTCCCTAGGGCGCGCGCGCGCCGGGTCTTTGCGATTTAAAGGGCCACTGCACCGCTGATTGGTGCAGTGGTTCCAATTAGTGTTTACACCTGTGCACTTCCCTATATCACCTCACTTCCCCTTCACTCCCTCGCCGGATCTTGTTGCCCTAGTGCCAGTGAAAGCGTTCCTTGTGTGTTCCTTGCCTGTGATTCCAGACCTTCTGCCGTTGCCCCTGACTACGATCCTTGCTGCCTGCCCCGACCTTCTGCTACGTCCGACCTTGCTTCTGTCTACTCCCTTGTACCGCGCCTATCTTCAGCAGCCAGAGAGGTTGAGCCGTTGCTAGGGGATACGACCTGGTCACTACCGCCGCAGCAAGACCATCCCGCTTTGCGGCGGGCTCTGGTGAAAACCAGTAGTGACTTAGAACCGGTCCTCTAGCACGGTCCACGCCAATCCCTCTCTGGCACAGAGGATCCACTACCTGCCAGCCGGCATCGTGACAGTAGATCCGGCCATGGATCCCGCTGAAGTTCCTCTGCCAGTTGTCGCTGACCTCACCACGGTGGTCGCCCAGCAGTCACAACAGATTGCGCAACAAGGCCAACAGCTGTCTCAACTGACTGTTATGCTACAACAGTTACTACCACAGCTCCAGCAATCATCTCCTCCGCCAGCTCCTGTACCTCCTCCGCAGCGAGTGGCCGCTTCTGGAATACGACTATCCTTGCCGGATAAATTTGATGGGGACTCTAAGTTTTGCCGTGGCTTTCTTTCCCAATGTTCATTACACTTGGAGATGATGTCGGACCAGTTCCCCACTGAAAGGTCTAAGGTGGCTTTCGTAGTCAGCCTGCTGTCTGGAAAAGCCCTGGCTTGGGCCACACCGCTCTGGGACCGCAATGACCCCGTCACTGCCTCTGTACACTCCTTCTTCTCGGAAATTCGAAGTGTCTTTGAGGAACCTGCCCGAGCCTCTTCTGCTGAGACTGCCCTGTTGAACCTGGTCCAGGGTAATTCTTCCGTTGGCGAGTATGCCGTACAGTTCCGTACCCTTGCTTCAGAATTATCCTGGAATAATGAGGCACTCTGCGCGACCTTTAAAAAAGGCCTATCCAGCAACATTAAAGATGTTCTGGCCGCACGAGAAATCCCTGCTAACCTACATGAACTCATCCATCTTGCCACTCGCATTGACATGCGTTTTTCCGAACGGCGTCAGGAGCTCCGCCAGGATATGGACTCTGTTCGCACGAGGCGTTTCTTCTCCCCGGCTCCTCTCTCCTCTGGTCCCCTGCAATCTGTTCCTGTGCCTCCCGCCGTGGAGGCTATGCAGGTCGACCGGTCTCGCCTGACACCCCAAGAGAGGACACGACGCCGCATGGAGAATCTCTGCCTGTACTGTGCTAGTACCGAACACTTCCTGAAGGATTGTCCTATCCGTCCTCCCCGCCTGGAAAGACGTCCGCTGACTCCGCACAAAGGTGAGACAGTCCTTGATGTCTACTCTGCTTCTCCACGTCTTACTGTGCCTGTGCGGATGTCTGCCTCTGCCTTCTCCTTCTCTGCTGTGGCCTTCTTGGACTCTGGATCTGCAGGAAATTTCATCTTAGCCTCTCTCGTCAACAGGTTCAACATCCCGGTGACCAGTCTCGCCAGACCCCTCTACATCAATTGTGTAAACAATGAAAGATTGGACTGTACTATACGTTTCCGCACGGAGCCCCTTCTAATGTGCATCGGATCTCATCACGAGAGGATTGAACTGTTGGTCCTCCCCAATTGCACTTCTGAAATCCTTCTTGGACTTCCCTGGCTTCAACTCCATTCCCCAATCCTGGATTGGTCCACTGGGGAGATCAAGAGTTGGGGGCCCTCTTGTTCCAAGGACTGCTTAAAACCGGTTCCCAGTAAACCTTGCCGTGTCCCTGTGCTTCCTCATGTAACCGGTCTCCCTAAGGCCTATATGGACTTTGCGGACGTTTTTTGCAAAAAACAAGCTGAGACTCTACCTCCTCACAGGCCTTATGATTGTCCCATTGACCTCCTCCCGGGCACTACTCCACCCCGGGGCAGAATCTATCCTCTGTCCGTCCCAGAGACTCTTGCCATGTCTGAATACGTCCAAGAAAATTTAAAAAAGGGCTTTATCCGTAAATCCTCCTCTCCTGCCGGAGCCGGATTTTTCTTTGTGTCCAAAAAAGATGGCTCTCTACGTCCTTGCATTGACTACCGCGGTCTTAATAAAATCACGGTTAAGAACCGCTACCCCCTACCCCTCATCTCTGAACTCTTTGATCGTCTCCAAGGTGCCCATATTTTTACCAAACTGGACTTAAGAGGTGCTTATAATCTCATCCGCATCAGAGAGGGGGATGAATGGAAAACGGCATTTAACACCAGAGATGGACACTTTGAGTATCTGGTCATGCCCTTTGGTCTATGCAACGCCCCTGCCGTCTTCCAAGACTTTGTTAATGAAATTTTTCGTGATCTACTATACTCCTGTGTTGTTGTATATCTGGACGATATCCTGATTTTTTCTGCCAATCTTGAAGAACACCGCCAGCATGTCCGTATGGTTCTTCAGAGACTTCGTGATAATCAACTCTATGCCAAAATAGAGAAATGTCTGTTTGAATGCCAATCTCTTCCTTTTCTAGGATACTTGGTCTCTGGCCAGGGACTACAAATGGACCCAGATAAACTCTCTGCCGTCTTAGATTGGCCACGCCCCTCCGGACTCCGTGCCATCCAACGTTTTTTGGGGTTCGCCAATTATTACAGGCAATTTATTCCACATTTTTCTACCATTGTGGCTCCTATTGTGGCTTTAACAAAAAAAAATGCCGATCCCAAGTCTTGGCCTCCTCAAGCGGAAGACGCCTTTAAACGACTCAAGTCTGCCTTTTCTTCGGCTCCCGTGCTCTCCAGACCTGACCCATCTAAACCCTTCCTATTGGAGGTTGATGCCTCCTCAGTGGGAGCTGGAGCTGTCCTTCTACAAAAAAACTCTTCCGGGCATGCTGTTACTTGTGGTTTTTTTTCCAGGACCTTCTCTCCGGCGGAGAGGAACTACTCCATCGGGGATCGAGAGCTTCTAGCCATTAAATTAGCACTTGAGGAATGGAGGCATCTGCTGGAGGGATCAAGATTTCCAGTTATTATTTACACCGATCACAAGAACCTCTCCTACCTCCAGTCTGCCCAACGGCTGAATCCTCGTCAGGCCAGGTGGTCTCTGTTCTTTGCCCGATTTAATTTTGAAATTCACTTTCGGCCTGCTGATAAAAACATTAGGGCCGATGCTCTCTCTCGTTCCTCAGATGCCTCTGAAATTGAACTCTCTCCTCAACACATCATTCCTCCTGACTGCCTGATTTCCACTTCTCCAGCCTCCATCAGGCAAACTCCTCCAGGAAAGACCTTTGTTTCTCCACGCCAACGCCTTGGGATCCTCAAATGGGGTCACTCCTCCCATCTCGCAGGTCATGCGGGCATCAAGAAATCTGTGCAACTCATCTCCCGCTTCTATTGGTGGCCGACTCTAGAGACTGATGTGGTGGACTTTGTGCGAGCCTGCACTATCTGTGCCCGGGATAAGACTCCTCGCCAGAAGCCCGCTGGTTTTCTTCATCCTCTACCTGTCCCCGAACAACCTTGGTCTCTGATTGGTATGGATTTTATTACTGACTTACCCCCATCCCATGGCAACACTGTTATTTGGGTGGTCGTTGATCGATTCTCCAAAATGGCACATTTCATCCCTCTTCCTGGTCTTCCTTCAGCGCCTCAGTTGGCTAAACAATTTTTTGTACACATTTTTCGTCTTCACGGGTTGCCTACACAGATCGTCTCGGATAGAGGCGTCCAATTTGTGTCTAAATTCTGGAGGGCTCTCTGTAAACAACTCAAGATTAAATTAAATTTTTCTTCTGCATACCATCCTCAATCCAATGGACAAGTAGAGAGAATTAACCAGATCTTGGGTGACTATTTACGACATTTTGTTTCCTCCCGCCAGGATGACTGGGCAGATCTTCTACCTTGGGCCGAATTCTCGTATAATTTCAGAATCTCTGAATCTTCCTCCAAATCTCCGTTTTTCGTGGTGTACGGCCGTCACCCTCTTCCCCCCCTCCCTACCCCCTTGCCCTCTGGTCTGCCCGCTGTGGATGAAATTTCTCGTGATCTTTCCACCATATGGAAAGAGACCCAAAATTCTCTCTTACAGGCTTCTTCTCGCATGAAGAGATTCGCAGATAAGAAAAGAAGAGCTCCTCCCATTTTTTCCCCTGGAGACAAGGTATGGCTCTCCGCTAAATATGTCCGTTTCCGTGTCCCGAGCTATAAGTTGGGACCACGCTATCTTGGTCCTTTTAAAGTTTTGTGTCAAATTAATCCTGTCTCTTACAAACTTCTTCTTCCTCCTTCTCTTCGTATCCCTAATGCCTTTCACGTCTCTCTTCTTAAACCTCTCATCCTCAACCGTTTTTCTCCTAAATCTGTTCCTCCCACTCCTGTTTCCGGCTCCTCGGACGTCTTCTCTGTTAAAGAGATTTTGGCCTCTAAAAAGGTCAGGGGAAGAACTTTTTTTTTGGTGGATTGGGAGGGTTGTGGTCCAGAAGAGAGGTCCTGGGAACCTGAGGACAATATCCTGGACAAAAGTCTGATCCTCAGGTTCTCAGGCCCCAAGAAGAGGGGGAGACCCAAGGGGGGGGGTACTGTTACGCCGAGCGCTCCGGGTCCCCGCTCCTCCCCGGAGCGCTCGCTACACTTCCCTCACTGCAGCGCCCCGGTCGGTTCCACGGACCCGGGGCGCTGCGTTACCACCTCCGGCCGGGATGCGATTCGCGATGCGGGTAGCGCCCGCTCGCGATGCGCACCCCGGCTCCCGTACCTTACTCGCTCCCCGTCAGTTCTGTCCCGGCGCGCGCGGCCCCGCTCCCTAGGGCGCGCGCGCGCCGGGTCTTTGCGATTTAAAGGGCCACTGCACCGCTGATTGGTGCAGTGGTTCCAATTAGTGTTTACACCTGTGCACTTCCCTATATCACCTCACTTCCCCTTCACTCCCTCGCCGGATCTTGTTGCCCTAGTGCCAGTGAAAGCGTTCCTTGTGTGTTCCTTGCCTGTGATTCCAGACCTTCTGCCGTTGCCCCTGACTACGATCCTTGCTGCCTGCCCCGACCTTCTGCTACGTCCGACCTTGCTTCTGTCTACTCCCTTGTACCGCGCCTATCTTCAGCAGCCAGAGAGGTTGAGCCGTTGCTAGGGGATACGACCTGGTCACTACCGCCGCAGCAAGACCATCCCGCTTTGCGGCGGGCTCTGGTGAAAACCAGTAGTGACTTAGAACCGGTCCTCTAGCACGGTCCACGCCAATCCCTCTCTGGCACAGAGGATCCACTACCTGCCAGCCGGCATCGTGACAATGATTAGCTATTCACCAATCAGAGCTCCTGTCTCCTGGCAGCGGCGATTATGAATTATGACAGTGTATACAGGAGCAGGCAGTCAGCACAGTGTAGCCGCATGTGCTGCCATGATGGGAGTTGTAGTTTAGCAACAATTGGAGGCTCCCTGTTTATGAAAACACTGCATTGTGTGCACTCTCCCCAGGGGAGAGCACAAAAACTGTACTAACCCATATTTCTTATTCTTCTTTTCTTCTTATTTTAGATACCTGAATGCAGAGGACTACGTCAGATTTGGTGGACTGCGACGATGAACAATGTTTTTTAAATTTCAATAAAATGGTTAATGAGGGCTGTGGGGGAGTGTTTTTTTAAATAACAAATTTTTTTCAATGTGTTGTGTTTTTTATAGTTTACTTTTCAGGCTTAGTAGTGGAAGCCGTCTTATAGACAGAATCCATTACTAAGCCGGGCCTTAGCCCCAAAATCAGCTAACGCCAACCTCCAAATATTACCCCAGTACCCACCGCCACAGCAGTGCCGGGAAGAATCGGTACCAACAGGCCCGGAGCATCAAAAATGGTGCTCCTGGGTCTAGGCAGGAAAAGAAACCGGATCCAGAGAGTTTCGGTTCAACATACCCTTGTGCACGAACAGTAGCTTCCTCTGTCGCCACAGACGTTTCAACTCGTAGGCACACTGGGCCTGGCATAGACGGGTTGGTACCTTTTTCATCAGAAGGTAGTCCAACAGATCCCCCATGACTCGACTCTCGTCTTGTAGAGTTGTGGAATGGTGCAAAGATTGCAAAAAAAATGGTCTGCTCTCCCTGTCTCTTTTATCTCTTTTCCACATCGTCTTGTAGAGTTGTTACGCCGAGCGCTCCGGGTCCCTGCTCCTCCCCAGAGCGCTCGCGGCGTTCACCTTCTTGCAGCGCCCCGGTCAGACCCACTGACCGGGAGCGCTGCATTAATGTCACCGGCGGGGATGCGACCCGCGTAGCGGGCCGCGCCAGCTCGCGGCTCGCATCCCGGTCTCCTCACCCGTCCTGTTACCCGACGGCTCTGTCCCGGTGTGCACGGCCCCGCTCCCTAGGGCGCGCGGGCTCTCTGCGATTTAAATGGCCAGTGCGCCACTGATTGGCGCCTTGCCCAATTAGTGCTCACACCTGTGCCCTCTCTATATTACCTCCCTTCCTCTTCCCAGTATTGCCGGATCTTGTTGCCTTGTGCCAGAGAAAGCGTTTCCTTGTATGTCCCAAGCCAGTGTTCCAGACCCTCTGCCGTTGCCCCTGACTACGATCCTTGTGACCTGCCCTGACCTTCTGCTACGTCCGACCTTGCTCTTGCCTAATCCCTTGTACCGCGCCTGTCTCAGCCGTCAGTTGGGGTTGAGTCGCTATCAGGTGGAACGACCTGGGGGTTACCTGCCGCCGCAAGTCCATCCCGCTTTGCGGCGGGCTCTGGTGAAAACCAGTAACCCCTTAGACTCCATTCCCCTGGTGCGGCCCACATCATCACCCCACTGACACAGAGGATCCACCACCAGTATCCTCACAGTATCCGGATCCTGACAGTAGATCCAGCCATGGATCCCGCTGAGGTCCCACTGCCAGTTGTCGCTGACCTTACCACGGTGGTCGCCCAGCAATCTAAACAGATAGCGCAACAAGGACAACAGCTGACCCAACTGACTGTCATGCTGCAACAACTCCTGCCACAGCTTCAGCAACCATCTCCTCCGCTAGCTCCTGCACCTCCTCCGCAGCGAGTGGCCGCTCCCAGCCTCCGCTTGTCCCTGCCGGACAAATTTGATGGGGACTCTAAACTATGCCGTGGTTTCCTGTCTCAATGTTACCTACACTTGGAGATGATGTCGGACCAATTTCCCACAGAACGGTCTAAGGTGGCTTTCGTGGTTAGTCTCCTGTCTGGAAAGGGTTAAAAAACTGTGTAGCTCACTTAGCATTAATAAATATACCCGAGGTGAACTGGCGTTACCTTCACCCAAAGGTCTAACAAATAATAAATAATGAAGTGGAAAATCAACTAGGAACCAGTCCTCAGGGTATATTAGATAGACAGAAAAGAGATGGAAAAAAGAGTGATCCTGATATACAAAATATTTATTTTATGTTACTAAAACACTGATACTCTCTGTCCCTGCTGGGCCCTAGCATGGGACACAGAAGTCAGTGAAAATGGAAATCAAAAATTAAAAATTACATTAATAAAATGATAAAACTTGCAACAAAATAGGTGATGTATGGAATATTCAATAATGCGCTAAAAATAGCAAAGTGCTGTGCTGTTCAATAACTGGAAAGTTCAACAGTCTTTGTGCTTCCAATAGTTAGATAGTAACACAGTTCAACAAAGTTCCGATGTATCAATCTCAGTAATAGTCATTGGTGATACAATGTAGCAAGTTGTCACTTCAGAACACTTAGTATACTGAGTGGATACGAGGTCTGGTGCACAGCACCACTCACCGCTCCTGACGCCGTCTATGGTAGCTGGCTGGACGGACTGATGTGGAGTTGTCAACCTCCGGCGATGCCCGGTGTCTGTGCGGATCTCCTTCTCCTTTGGTCCTCGGCTGGCACGGATGGCACCGGCCTTTCAGGTGTGCCGTGGATCGTGAGTTGGTCCAGGGAGACAGCAGTGGTGGCAGAAAATAGCAGTGGAGCAGTAGCGGTGGCGATGCGGTGGAAGCGGTGAGGGTAAGTGCGGCGTGCCTCATGTGAACTTGGGCGCTGTGCGCGCGTAGTATAGCGTGGTCCCGAAACTAGGACTTACAGCAGTTGCAAGAAAATTATTCAATAGCGCTATATTGAGATGGATTAGATATATGCAAGTTAAAATCTAGACGCGTTTCAATGCCTCGGGCATTTTCCTCAGTAGAAATATAGTTGAATGTCATATGTCTGATGCGGTTTATATATGGTGTTGGTATTTGGAAAACCTGGGGGTTTCAGGGTATAAGTAAAACAGGGTACTGGATCATCTCATTAAAGAAAGAAGATAAGGAGGAAAAAGAGAAAAGTATAGAAAGTGTGTAATAGATTAGAAGCTATATGATCACCTCTATTATTATGCAGAAGGGTGGAACAACAGTGTATGGAATCAAATCTCTATTATACATAAATTGTATATGCATGGAAATATGTACAAATATATTTAGTATAAATAAGATTAATAAACATAAGAGACCATATTGGTAAATAACAGGAATGAAAATAAAAATAAAAATAGTATAAAAATGAAAATAAAAATAAAATTGAAAAAAAAATAAAAAATAAAAAAATAAAAATAAATAAATAAAAATAAAAATAAATATGGAAATAAAAAAGGAAATAAAAAATAAATAATAAATAAAAAAATAAATAAAAATAAAGATGAAAATGAAAATGGATGATAATAATAATAATAATAATAATAATGATAATGATAATAATAATAATAATAATAATAATAATAATAAAAAAAAATTCATATGTGAAAGGATGTGTGTATAAAACACATACCTATATAAAATTATATATATAAAGGATTAAATATGTAAATATAAATTTGATATTTTTAAAAATTTTTAAAAGGTATACCTAGGGAACAAAAGTTAGTGCAGGAAAAGACATGATCAAATGTTACAAAATGTAAAAAATGAAAAAATGCAAAAATGACATGACAAGTATTTCGGAGCAGGGTGATAGAGCTGGAACAGAAACACAATGACAGCTGGTGGTGTAAATCCTGGATGGGCTCCGTCCCAGGGAACGTCGCCGAGTCGTTATACGACCAGTCGGCGACGGGTCGTGAGACGAGGCCCAATCACAAGAATCCGAAGATCTCCAGCTCGGCATTGAGACCTTTGGGTATCAACGTGTCGAATTCAAAGATCTTGCGGGATTCAGCTTTAGACATAAGTGTAATGTAATCTCCTCCTCTCCAACAGTTCTTAACTTTTAATAAAGCCGTGAAGAATAATTGGGATGGATCTTGGGCGTGGTGTTCTGTAAAGTGAAGGGATAATGGATGTGTCTTGTTGCCCTTTCTGATGTTTATAAATATGTTCTGATATACGGATTTTTAGTTGTCTTTTAGTCCGACCAATGTATTGTTTACCGCAGGTACATTGAATTAAATATATTACCCCTTTGCTATGGCAGGTTAGGCAATCCGTTATTTTATAAGAAAAATGATTGGTTTTTGAAGAAATTTCGGTGATTGTTTTCGGTGAATTGGTGATTTTACAACCGGAACATACACCACATTTATGAAAGCCTTTTGTCTCAAACCAAGTAGAAGAGTGTAATGTGGGGGGTTGACGGATGGTAGGTGCAACTTGGATGCCTAAATTTGGAGCTTTTGTATAAATTATAGGTGGATGAGTAGGGATAGTGTGTCCAATGTTTTTATCATTTTTTAACCTCTTAAGGACCCAGGGCGTATGGATACGCCCTCACACCCTGGGCCTTAAGGACCCAGGGCGTATCCATACGCCCTGGCGTTTTCCGGTCTCTGCCGCGCGCCGGGCAGAGATCGGAACTGGATGCCTGCTGAAATCCTTCAGCAGGCATCCAGGGCAAATGCCGATCGCCCTTGCGATCTGCGTCGATACCGGGCTGATCGGGTCTCTGGGACCCGACCGCCCGGTAATTTCGCATGATCCCGGCTGTCACAGACAGCCAGGACCATGCTAAAGAATAGGAGCGAGGTGGCAAGCCTGCCACCTCCTCCTATTCCCTGCGATCTGTCGGTTAACTAACCGACCAATCGCAGGGGGGGGGGCGGTTACTTCCTCCCGTCCTGCCCGGCCCCTGAAAGTCCGGAGAGGACGAGAGGAAGACCGGAGGACGCGGCGGGGGACGGGGGAGTGCTGGGGACCGGCCCCGGTACTTACCTCGTCCCTGAAGACCCGGATCCCGGCCAGGAAGATGGCGACGGCGGCGACAGGTGAGTAGATCTTCAGCCGCGGCCGGGCCCTTTACAGCAATGCACGTCGCCGTAAAGCGACATGCATTGCTGTAATGGGACCCTGTAAACTACAACTCCCAGCATGCCCAGACAGCCCTTGGCGTCTGGGCATGCTGGGAGTTGCAGTTTTGCAACATCTGGAGGTCCACAGTTTGGAGACCACTGTGCCCTTCCAGATGTTGCAAAACTACACATCCTCAGCATGCACTTACTGTCCAGGCATGCTGGGAGTTGTAGTTCTGTAACATCTGGCCCTTGAGATGTTGCAGAACTACAACTCCCAGCATGCCTGGACAGTAGGGGCATACTGGGAGTTGTAGTTTTGCAACATCTGGAAGGGCACAGATTGAGAACCACTGTATTAGTGGTCTGCAAACTGTAGTCCTCCAGATGTTGCAAAACTACAACTCCAAGCATGCTGGGAGTTGTAGTTCGGCAACATCTGGCTCTAAAGATGTTGCCAACTACTACTCCCAGCATGCTTGAGAATGCTGAGAGTTGTGGTTTTGCAACAACTGGTGGCACACTGGTTGGGAAACATTGTCTGTTTCCTAACTCAGTGTTTCCTGATAGACTGTGCATGCTGGGAGTTGTAGTTTTGCAACAGCTGGAGGTCCCCCCCCTGTGAATGTACAGGATACATTCACATGGGCAGGGGGCTTACAGTGAGTATCAGGCTGCAAGTTTGCGATGCAGCAAATTTTGCGCGGCAGCTCAAACTCGCTGTAACCCCCCGCCCATGTGACTGTACCCTAAAAACACTACACTACACTAACACAAAATAAAATAAAAAGTAAAAAACACTACATATACACATACCCCTACACAGCCCCCCTCCCCTCCCCAATAAAAAGGAAAAACGTCTGGTACGCCATTGTTTCCAAAATGGAGCCTCCAGCTGTTGCAAAACAACAGCTCCCAGTATTGCTGGACAGCCGTTGACTGTCCAAGCATGCTGGGAGTTTTGCAACAGCTGGAGGCACCCTGTTTGGGAATCACTGGCGTAGAATACCCCTATGTCCACCCCTATGCAATCCCTAATTCTGGCCTCAAATGCGCATGGCGCTCTCACTTTGGAGCCCTGTCGTATTTCAAGGCAACAGTTTAGGGTCACATATGGGGTATCGCCGTACTCGGGAGAAATTGCCTAACAAATTTTGTGGGGCTTTTTCTCCTTTCACCCCTTATGAAAATGTGAAGTTGGGATCTACACCAGCATGTTAGTGTAAAAAAATAAACTTTTTACACTAACATGCTGGTGTTGCCCTATACTTTTCATTTTGACAAGAGGTAAAAGGGAAAAAAGCCCCCAAAATTTGTAATGCAATTTCTCCCGACTACGGAGATACCCCACATATGGGCGCAAACTGCTTTGGGGGCGCACAACAAGGCCCAGAAGGGAGAGTGCGCCATGTACATTTGAGGTGATTTGCACAGGGGTGGCTGATTGTTACAGCGGTTTTGACAAACGCAAAAAAAACTAAACCCCACATGTGACCCCATTTCGGAAACTACACCCCTCATGGAATGTAATGAGGGGTGCAGTGAGAATTTACCCCCCACTGGTATCTGACGGATCTTTGGAACAGTGGGCTGTGCAAATTAAAAATGTTGTACAGCCCACTGTTCCAAAGATCTGACAGACACCAGTGGGGAGTAAATGCTCACTGTACCCCTTGTTACGTTCCTCAAGGGGTCTAGTTTCCAAAATGGTATGCCATGTGGGTATTTTTTGCTGTCCTGGCACCATAGGGGCTTCCTAAATGCGACATGCCCCCCGAGCAAAATTTGCTCTCAAAAAGCCAAATATGACTCCTTCTCTTCTGAGCATTGTAGTTCGCTCGTAGTGCACTTCAGGTCAACTTATGGGGTACCTCCATACTCAGAAGAGATGGGGTTTCAAATTTTGGGGGGTATTTTTTGCTATTAACCCTTGCAAAAATGTGAAATTTGGGGGGAAACACCCATTTTAATTAATTTTTTTATTTTTTTTGTTACGTATGCAAAAGTCGTGAAACCCGTGTGGGGTATTAAGGCTCACTTTATTCCTTGTTACGTTCCTCAAGGGGTCTAGTTTCCAAAATGGTATGCCATGTGGGTATTTTTTGCTGTTCTGGCACCATAGGGGCTTCCTATATGGGACATGCCCCCGAGCAAAATTTGCTCTCAAAAAGCCAAATATGACTCCTTCTCTTCTGAGCATTGTAGTTCGCTCGTAGTGCACTTCAGGTCAACTTATGGGGTACCTCCATACTCAGAAGAGATGGGGTTACAAATTTTGGGGGGTATTTTCTGCTATTAACCCTTGCAAAAATTTGAAATTTGGGGGGAATCACACATTTTAGTGAAATTTTATTTAATTTTTTTACATATGCAAAAGTCGTGAAACACATGTGGGGTATTAAGGCTCACTTTATTCCTTGTTACGTTCCTCAAGGGGTCTTGTTTCCAAAATGGTATGGCATGTGGATATTTTTTGCTGTCCTGGCACCATAGGGGCTTCCTAAATGCAACATGCCCCCCAAAAACCATTTCAGAAAAACATACTCTCCAAAATCCCCTTGTCACTCCTTCGGTTCTGAGCCCTCTACTGCGCCCGCCGAACACTTTACATAGACATATGAGGTATGTGCTTACTCGAGAGAAATTGGGCTACAAATTTAAGTATACATTTTCTCCTTTTACCCCTCGTAAAAATTCAAAAATTGGGTCTACAAGAACATGCGAGTGTAAAAAATGAAGATTGTGAATTTTCTCCTTCACTTTCCTGCTATTCCTGTGAAACACCTAAAGGGTTAAAAGGCTGACCGAATATCATTTTGTATACTTTGGGGGGTGCAGTTTTTATAATGGGGTCATTGTGGGGTATTTCTAAGATGAAGACCCTTCAAATCCACTTCAAACCTGAACTGGTCCCTGAAAAATAGTGAGTTTGGAAATTTTGTGAAAAATTGGAAAATTGCTGCTGAACTTTGAAGCCCTCTGGTGTCTTCCAAAAGTAAAAACTTGTCAATTTTATGATGCAAACATAAAGTAGACATATTGTATATGTGAAAAAAAAATTTAAATATTTTGAATATCCATTTTCCTTACAAACAGAGAGCTTCAAAGTTAGAAAAATGCAAAATTTTCAAATTTTTCATAAAATTTTCAAATTTTTCACCAAGAAAGGATGCAAGTTACAAATTTTTTTTACCACTATGTTAAAGTAGAATATGTCACGAAAAAACAATCTCGGGATCAGATTGATAACTAAAAGCATTCCAGCGTTATTAATGTTTAAAGTGACAGTGGTCAGATGTGCAAAAAATGGCCGGGTCCTAAGGTGTAAAATGGCTGGGTCCTTAAGAGGTTAAAAAGTGCCAGTTGGTCTTAATAATTTTTTCTATTTGTTTGTAATTTTTATTGAACGGTAGTATGATTTTGGGGACATCATCTTCGATTTGGGGATCATTTGGTTTAGGGATAAAAAACGAGGATCTCTCTAGTATCTTTGTATCGTTGAATGCTTTGTCTGGAAAGGCCTTGTCATGGGCCACACAGCTCTGGGACCGCAATGATCCTGTCACTGCCACTGTCCAGTCCTTCTTCGCTGAGGTTCGTAGTGTCTTCGAGGAACCAGCCCGGGCCTTTTCTGCCGAGACTGCTTTGTTGAACCTTGTCCAAGGAAGTTCTTCTGTGGGCGAATATGCCATCCAATTTCGTACTCTCGCTTCTGAATTATCCTGGAACAATGAGGCCCTCTGCGCGACCTTCAAGAAAGGCCTATCCAGCAACATCAAGGATGTACTGGCCGCACGAGAAATTCCTGCTAACCTGCATGAACTTATCCATTTGGCCACCCGCATTGACATGCGTTTTTCTGAAAGATGCCAGGAGCTCCAACAAGAGAAGGACTTTGTTCGCACCAGGCAATTTCTCTCCCCGGCTCCTCTCTTCTCAAGTCCACTGCAATCTGTTCCTGTGCCTTCTGCCGTGGAGGCTATGCAAGTGGACCGGTCCCATCTGACCCTACAAGAGAGGACTCGCCGAGAATCTATGCCTGTACTGTGCTAGTACCGAACACTTCCTAAAAGACTGTCCTATCCGCCCTCCGCGTCAGGAAAAACGCACTCCGATTCCGCACAAAGGTGTGACAGCTCTATGTGTGAATTCTGCTTCTCCACGTCTTACTGTGCCTGTGCGGATTTCTTCTTCTGCTAACTCCTCCTTCTCAGATGTGGCCTTCTTGGATTCCGGTTCTGCAGGAAATTTTATTTTGGCCTCTTTCGTTAATAGGTTCAACATCCCAGTTACCAGTCTCGTCAGACCACTCTACATCTCTTCAGTTAATGGAGAAAAATTGGACTGCACTGTGCTTTACCGCACAGAACCCCTGTTAATGTGCATTGGACTGCATCACGAAAAAATTTAATTTCTTGTCCTACCCAACTGCACCTCTGAAATTCTCCTTGGCTTGCCATGGCTCCAGCGTCACTCTCCTACCCTTGACTGGACCACCGGGGAGATCAAGAGCTGGGGTTCTTCTTGTCTCAAACAATGCCTCACGTCTGCTCCCGTCAGTCAAACCCCTGTAGCTCCTCCTATACCAGGTCTTCCCAAGGCCTACAAGGACTATGCCGATGTTTTCTGTAAAAAACAAGCAGAGACTTTGCCACCTCATAGGCCTTATGACTGCCCAATTGACCTCCTTCCTGGTACTACTCCACCCCGGGCAGGATCTATGCTCTGTCCGCCCCTGAGACTCAAGCCATGTCTGACTACATCCAGGAAAATTTAAAGAGGGGATTCATTCGCAAGTCCTCATCCCCTGCCGGAGCGGGGTTCTTCTTTGTTTTGAAAAAAGACGGTACCCTACGGCCATGTATTGACTACCGCGGTTTAAATAAAATCACCATTAAAAAACGCTATCCCCTGCCTCTAATCTCGGAACTCTTTGACCACCTTTGTGGTACCAACATCTTCACTAAATTGGACTTAAGAGGCGCCTATAATCGGATTCGCATCAGGAAAGGGGATGAGTGGAAAACCACATTTAATACCAGAGACGGACACTTTGAATATCTTGATATACCCTTTGGGCTCTGCAACGCCCCTGCAGTCTTCCAGGACTTCGTTAATGAATTATTTCGGGACTTGTTATATACCTGTGTTGTGGTTTACCTGGACGACATCTTGATTTTCTCCTCTAGTCTAGAGGAACACCGTCGTCATGTCCGCCTAGTGCTCCAGAGACTCCGCGAAAATCAACTGTACGCCAAAATGGAGAAATGTCTCTTTGAATGCCAATCTCTTCCCTTCCTAGGTTACCTAGTCTCTGGCCAGGGACTTCAAATGGACCCAGACAAACTGTCAGCGGTTTTAGATTGGCCACGCCCTTCTGGACCCCGTGCTATCCAACGCTTCTTAGGATTTGCCAACTACTACCGACAGTTTATTCCTCATTTTCCCACCATTGTGGCTCCGATTGTGGCCCTAACCCGGAAGAATGCCAACCCTATGTCCTGGCCTCCCCAAGCGGATTAGGCCTTCAATCACCTAAAAACTTCCTTCGCTTCTGCTCCAGTACTGTCCAGACCTGATCCATCGAAACCCTTCTTGCTGGAAGTGGACACCTCCTCAGTCGGAGCCGGAGCCGTACTCCTTCAAAAAAACTCTACCGGACATAATATTACTTGTGATTTCTTTTCTAAAACCTTCTCTCCGGCGGAGAAAAATTACTCCATTGGTGATCGTGAACTTCTGGCCATCAAGTTAGCTCTCGAAGAATGGAGGCATCTACTGGAAGGTTCCAAACACCCCATTGTCATCTACACAGATCACAAGAATCTCTCGTATCTCCTGTCTGCCCAACATCTGAACCCTCGCCAGGCTAGGTGGTCGTTGTTTTTTGCCTGCTTTAACTTCGAGATTCCCTTTCGTCCTGCTGACAAAAACGTCAGGGCTGACGCCCTTTCACGTTCCTCTGATGCTTCCGAATCTGAAGCCCCTCTACAACACATAGTACCTCCTGAGTGCCTGGTCTCCTCTGCTCCTGCTTCTATTAGACAAACTCCTCCTGTGAAGACCTTTATCCCTCCACGCCAGCGCCTCAAGATCCTCCATTGGGGACATTCCTCGCACCTCGCTGGCCACGCTGGCGTCAAGAAATCCATCCAACTTATTTCTCGTTTATATTGGTGGCCTACACTGGAGGGTGATGTCGCTGATTTCATTCGGGCCTGTACAGTTTGTTCCCTGGACAAGACCCCTCGCCAGAAGCCTGCTGGACTCCTCCTTCCTTTACCTGTTCCTGAGCAGCCATGGTCTCAAATTGCCATGGATTTTATTACGGATCTGCCTGTATCCCATGGCAACACCGTCATCTGGGTGGTCGTTGATCGTTTCTCCAAGATGGCACATTTCATTCAGCTTCCAGGTCTTCCTTCTGCGCCACAGTTGGCGAAGCAATTTTTTATGCAGATGTCTTCGCTGTTAAGGAAATCCTCACGTCCAAAATGGTCAGAGGTAAAAAAATAATTCTCGTAGATTGGGAGAATTGTGGCCCCGAAGAAAGGTCTTGGGAACCCGAGGATAATATCCTTGACAAGGAGCTCATTCGCAAGTTTTTGGGTTCCAAAAAGAGGGGGAGACCCAAGGGGGGGGGGGTACTGTTATGCCGAGCGCTCTGGGTCCCTGCTTCTCCCCGGAGCGCTCGCGGCGCTCACCTTCTTGCAGCGCCCCGGTCAGACTCGCTGACCGGGAGCGCTGCAATAATGCCACCGGCGGGGATGCGTCCCACGTATCGGGACGCGCTTGCTCGCGGCTCACATCCCGGTATCCTCACCCGTCCTGTTCCCCGACGGCTCTGTCCCGGCGCGCTGCCCCACTCCCTAGGGCGCGCGCGGGCTCTCTGCGATTTAAAGGGCCAGTGCGCCACTGATTGGCGCCTTGCCCAATTAGTGCTCACACCTGTGCCCTCTCTATATTACCTCACTTCCCATTCCCAGTATTGCCGGATCTTGTTGCCTTGTGCCAGAGAAAGTGTTTCCTTCTATGTCCCAAGCCAGTGTTCCAGACCCTCTGCCGTTGCCCCTGACTACGATCCTTGCTGCCTGCCCTGACCTTCTGCTACGTCCGACCTTGCTCTTGCCTAATCCCTTGTACCGCACCTGTCTCAGCCATCAGTTGGGGTTGAGTCGCTATCGGGTGGAACGACCTGGGGTTTACCTGCCGCTGCAATCTCCACGTCTTCCCACTCGTCCTCGACAGGTTCTTCGCCGAGGGTCATTCGCAACAGTACATCGGCATTGACATTTGACTTGCCGCTTCTGTACTTGATGGTGAAGTTGTAGTTGGCTAATCTTGAGGACCAACCCTGCTTGATGGCACCCAGTTTGGCAGTATTCAGATGGGCCAACGGGTTATTATCCATGTAGATAGTGAATGGCGTGGCAGCCAAGTAGTCTTTAAACCTCTCAGTTACGGCCCATACGAGGGCGAGGAGTTCAAGTTTGAAGGAGCTGTAATTGGCATCGTTCTTCTCTGCTCCGCCCAGATTATGACTAGCATAGGCTATCACTCCCTCTTGCCCTTCTTGAACTTGGGACAGGACAGCTCCCAGACCTTCAAAGCTGGCATCAGTATACAACCGGAACGGCTGACTGTAGTCTGTCAACAGGTGTTTAAGAGCTCAGAATGCAGTCTCTTGCTCTTCGGCCCTTCACTGTGCGCGGGGTAGGCCAGTTCTTGACAATCTCTACCTTCTCAGGATTAGGCTGGACTCCCTCGGCACTGACAACATGACCTAGGCAGTGTACCTGAGGTTTGAGCTGATGACACTTTGATGGCTTAATCTTCAGCCCATGTTTGATCAAGAATTGGAGGACGGCTGACAGGTGACTAAGGTGTCTGCAGGTTTCAAAATGGTCTCAAAACGAGGCCCTTCTTTAGGAAACAAATTGTCACCTAGTATGTTTGGCACTAGAGCACCTTCTAGCAATCCAACCTGGCTACACAGTCCAGGTAACTGGAAATGTGGCCATAACACGTGTGTTGCCTGTAAACACATGCATGTATCGAGGGATTTCAGGTCATATAGTAACAACCAACAATATTGTATGAAAGAATACATTAATTGTAATTTGAAATACGTGGTATATTTGGCCTCCTGCGAGACATGCATGTGTCAATATGTGGGATGTACGTCCACACCATTGAAAGTGAGAATTAGACGACATTTGTCTGACTGTACAAATTTACAGTTTAACATCTCAGCACTATCCAAACATTTTAGGGATGTACATCAGGGCAATACAGAGTCCTTCAGAGTGGTGGGAATAGAACGTATCAAAAAAAATGTCACGGGGTGGTGGTTTGAGGAGATCTCTCCTAAAGCGGGATTTTTTTACTGGGCACCCGGCAACCAGCTGGACTTAATTTAAGACATGATCTTATTCTTACATATTATTATATCATGTCCCTTATCACGCCGTGCACTCATGACATAGTGCTCCAATGCCAACTGCAACATTATTTAGCATAGTCATTATATGGGTTGCATTGGGTTTAATATATTGGAGTTCTGTGCCCTGGATGCACGGTGTGAATCAGATCATATACGTAGAAATTCTATAGGTTAACCTCATTATGATATTATTCATCTATTCATGACATAACTAATTTGGAAAAGATAGTATTTATGTCCTGCCATGTTTATTTTCACTTTTTGCCTTTATGTATGTAATTTAAAATATTTGTAATCCAGTGCCATGTTTTACTTCCATCTGCGGAGGCAGTCACATGACCAAATGCTATACTATAAATTGTTTTACTACTTGGTGTGTTTTATGCCATGACTAAGGGTCTTGTCACCCGAAACGCGTAGGCTTACGCTCTGTTCTGTTCATGTATCTGTTTTTATGCCAATAAACCACATTGCAACGGATACTGTGTGCTGGACGTTCTACCTTGTCTACTAAGGTGTTCCTGGTAGAACTTGGAGTACACGATGAAATCATCTAGGTACAGCAGAACACTTTGAAATTTTTGATGGCCCAGGCACCCCTCCATTAGACGCTGGAAAGTAGCAGGGGCATTGCACAGCCCAAATGGCATACTCTTGAACTCGAACAGTCCCATGGGTGTCACGAAGGCTGTCTTCTCTCGGCCTTCCTCAGCCATAGGCACTTTCCAATACGCACTGTTTAAGTCCAGGGTGGAGAAGTAAACAGCCGACTCGAAGGGCTGTAAGTGACTCTTCGATTCTTGGAAGAGAATAAGCGTCCTTATGTGTGACATTGTTCAGTTTCCTGTAGTCAACACCAAAACGGATTGTCCCATCTTTCTTCTTGACCAAGAAAAGGAGCGCCGCCCGGGGACTCTGACTCTCTTGAATAACGTCATTGTCATCCATGTCCACCAGCATCTTCTTAACGGTTTGATACATACCTGGTGCGACTGGACGGTGTCTTTCTTTGATAGGTGGGCTGTCGCCTGTCAGGATCCTGTGCTGGATCATGGATGTGCGTCCAAAGTCTGTGGGTTGTTTACTGAAACCTCGTGGTACCTCTTGGCAACATTGATGACTCCATTGACTTGATCTCTCAGAGTGGTCTCGTCTCCCACTCGGAGTTGTGCCCACCGAGGCTCAAGGGGTCACTTGGGCCGCCCGCTGTCAGGCCACCTTGCTTTCTTTTAAGATGTCCCTTGACTCTAAAAGAAGACAGAATTACTAGCTGGACTTCTGTCGCATTGGCATGCAATTTCTCTTTGACACAGTTCAGACTGGGGGGGACTTGTGGCTTTGTGGCATATAGCACACACCCGAATCCTGTTCGTGACGCCAAAATAGAGTTGTGGTTCACCACAAGATGTGATGTGAGGTGTAAGGAGGCAGATGTTATGGCCCCAGGGGTAGGTGGTATTAACCCCTTCTTGTCGTGACGCCGGGGTGTGGTTTGGCCTTATGACCACCCGAACGTAGTACCGCTAATCCTAGGTTAGGCAGGTGCAATAAAGAGTCCAAGGCCAGGTTAAGGGTAACGGTAGCTTTACTGAGGTAAGACAGATGGTACAGTCTATGCAGTTCAGCCAATATTTCAAAGAGGTGGCCAGTGACACTGGGAGACCTTGCAGGCTTGCTGGGACTTGCAGTGACTTGACAGACTATAAGGCAGGCCACGGTGACTATAGATGACTTGACTTGACTTGAGATGATGACACATCTGGCCCCCCCTCTCCCCTCCTCTCTCTGCTGCGCACTCTGGATTTTATCTTAGTTTCGGGCTTAGAAACATAAAATAATATCACCAGAATGACTAAATAATACCATCATACTGTAAGGAAATAAAAGCCACTATACTCAGACCAGTATCACTAACAACACCACAATACAAGGGACATATAATTCCGCCACACCATGACCACTGACTAACACCGCTATATTGTTATTGAATAAAAAACACTAGATCAATAACCCCTATAGGAGTAGATTTGAGCTGTACACAGGTGCTGCAGACCATATAAGTCATTATAGTTACTCACAGGGGCGTCTTCTCTGATCAGAGTCGTTCACTTTTCCCTTTCTTCTCCATCTGTCCTGGGTCATCATGAAGATTTCTCCTGATCACAATTCATCTTCACCGAACCTGCCAGACAAACATTTTAGGCTTCTTGCTACAGCAAAATCCTCAACTCTATACAAACCCCTATATGTATTACACTGCCCCAGTGTATTACACTGCCCCATATAGTATTAGATCCCTCTGTGCAGCATTACCCCATAGTATATTATACCCCTCACATTACCCCATAGTATATTATGCCCCTCACATTACCCCATAGTATATTATGCCCCTCGCATTGCCCTCCATTGTATATTATGCCCTTCGTTTTGCCCTCATTGTATATTATCCTCTCATTTTGTCCTCATTGTATATTATCCCCCTCATATTGCTCCCTGTCTATATTACCCCCCTCATATTGCTCCCCTTTCTATATTATCCCCCTCATATTGCCCCATCGTATATTATCCCCCTAAAATTGCCCCCATCGTATATTATCACCTCATAACATGAAAAAAAATCACTCACCTCTCCTTCGTTCCCCATCAGCTGCTGTTGCTCCTCTTCTCTCTGCTCACTGTGCCAACAGCCACTTGCTAAGCGACTGCCACACAGGAAGCCCGGGCTGGAGTGACAGGATGAAGCTGCTGGCTCCTTCCTGTCACTCCAGCCACCGGCGCATCTTGAATGCTGTGTGCGTCTTACAGGCCGGGCAAGAGTAGTGCTTTTTTTCTTTTTTAAGCGGCGAGCGGGCAATAGGGCGGGGACTGGGGAGATGGAGCTGCACCCCCATATAGAGGGATGCAGCCTACGCCTGGCACCAGAGGTGGACACAGACAGCAGAGGGCCCCTGTGCAAAGAATATACCTGCCCCCCCCCTCCCTATGCCATAAAAGTGCACTGCAACTCACATTAATCTGCATTATGTAGGCAGCAGTTTCCCCACATTAGGTAGCATAGTTCCCCCACATTAGGTAGCGAAGCATAGTTTCCCCACATTAGGTAGCGTAGCATAGCCCACATTAGGTAGCGTAACATAGTTTCCCCAAATTAGGTAGCATAGCATAGTTTCCCCACATTAGGTAGCATAGTTTCCCCACATTAGGTAGCGTAGCATAGTTTCCCCACAATAGGCAGCATAGTTTCCCCACATTAGGTAGCGTAGCAAAGTTTCCCCACATTAGGTAGCGTAGCATAGTTTCCCCACATTAGGTAGCATAGCACAGTTTCCCCACATTAGGTAGCATAGCATAGTTTCCCACATTAGGTAGCATAGTTTCCCCGCATTAGGTAGCGTAGCATAAATTCCCCACATTAGGTAGTGTAGCACAGATTCCCCACATTAGGTAGTATAGCACAGATTCCCCACATTAGGAAGCGTAGCATAAATTCCCCACATTAGGTAGCACAAATTCCCCACATTAGGTAGTGTAGCATAGATTCCCCACATTAGGTAGTGTAGCATAGATTCCCCACATTAGGTAGTGTAGCATAAATTCCCCACATAAGGAAGCACCCCCCCCCCCCCCAACACACACACACACTCACACTTACACTCTCTCCCGGTGCGGCACTTGCGATGATGTCCCTCACTGCGCGCACCTCCGCCAGCAAGTCCCCACAGGCAGATGTAAGTACCAGTTTAGTGACGGGGCAAGACTGGTTTCCCCGTCATATGTGCACCGTGTCCCCCGGTAGGGCCGGCCCAGTGTTTGAGGGGGCCCGCCGCCTTTTCAAAGGATTCTGACTGATTGACTGACTGTACGTAGTGAGTCAATCAGTCAGCGAGCAGTGCACAGTGGCGGGCCTCCAGCGGTCAGTGAGTGACAGACACAGTCTCTCACTGGCAAGCTAAAAAAAAGGACATGGCTGGTCGGGTCTCCGTGAAGCTCCGGGCCCCTTACAGGTGTATGGGTTGTACTCCCCTGATTATGGCCCTGAAGGCAATGGCTTCATTGCTTTAGGAAGAATTGATAAAACTGAGGTTATGTAATTTGAAAAAAAAACATTGGTCAGCAGGGACTCGTATAACTCTCTGAACCCATTATTTTATCTGATGAAATACCCGAGGCCCTTTGAGTACCCATGACACAGCTCTCTGCCATATTATATCTCTTCTTTGTGCATTGCTGATTGGAGACAGAGTACAGAAAGCAACTGTTTCATTTTATGAACCCAAGAAAAGACATTTCAGAAAACTGTTTACACTTACTAGTAGGATAAAGCAACCAAACTAAAAACTCTCCATTTCTTGTAAACTGCAGGCTAATATTTTTTTTTTCAAATTCTGAGGTATTTTAGTGAAACACTCAATATAAAATACAGAGCATTCGAAAACAAATCTAATAAAATTAAACAAAGAGACTTGTTCGTCATGGTGAAATAGTAAATGCTCTAACAACAGTAACAAATAACTGAGCAGGAAAAAGCAGTATAAGCTAAAGATACCATGGAGATGTAGCAAACAAGCACATGAGTAAAGGCCAGAGCTAGACGTAGGATGTTACCAGCCTGAGGCCTAGGGACTGTCACGATGCCGGCTGGCAGGTAGTGGATCCTCTGTGCCAGAGAGGGATTGGCGTGGACCGTGCTAGTGGATCGGTTCTAAGTCACTACTGGTTTTCACCAGAGCCCGCCGCAAAGCGGGATGGTCTTGCTGCGGCGGTAGTGACCAGGTCGTATCCACTAGCAACGGCTCAACCTCTCTGGCTGCTGAAGATAGGCGCGGTACAAGGGAGTAGACAGAAGCAAGGTCGGACGTAGCAGAAGGTCGGGGCAGGCAGCAAGGATCGTAGTCAGGGGCAACGGCAGGAGGTCTGGAACACAGGCTAGGAACACACAAGGAAACGCTTTCACTGGCACGATGGCAACAAGATCCGGCAAGGGAGTGCAAGGGAGGTGAGGTGATATAGGGAAGTGCACAGGTGATCAGACTAATTGGAACCACTGCGCCAATCAGCGGCGCAGTGGCCCTTTAAATCGCAAAGACCCGGCGCGCGCGCGCCCTAGGGAGCGGGGCCGCGCGCGCCGGGACAGGACCGACGGAGAGCGAGTCAGGTACGGGAGCCGGGGTGCGCATCGCGAGCGGGCGCTACCCGCATCGCGAATCGCATCCCGGCTGGAGGCGGTATCGCAGCGCCCCGGGTCAGTGGATCTGACCGGAGCGCTGCAGTGAGGAGAGTGTAGCGAGCGCTCCGGGGAGGAGCGGGGACCCGGAGCGCTCGGCGTAACAGTACCCCCCCCCTTGGGTCTCCCCCTCTTCTTAGAGCCTGAGAACCTGAGGAGCAGACTTTTGTCTAGGATATTGTCCTCAGGTTCCCAGGATCTCTCTTCTGGACCACAACCCTCCCAATCCACTAAAAAAAAGGTTTTCCCTCTGACCTTTTTGGATGCCAGAATCTCTTTGACGGAGAAGATGTCCGAGGAGCCGGAAACAGGAGTGGGAGGAACAGATTTGGGAGAGAAACGGTTGATGATAAGTGGTTTAAGAAGAGAAACGTGAAAGGCATTAGGAATACGAAGAGAAGGAGGAAGAAGAAGTTTGTAAGAGACAGGATTAATCTGGCACAAAATTTTGAAAGGACCAAGATAGCGTGGTCCCAACTTGTAGCTAGGGACACGGAAGCGGACATATTTAGCGGAGAGCCATACCTTGTCTCCAGGGGAAAAAATGGGAGGAGCTCTTCTTTTCTTATCCGCGAACTTCTTCATGCGTGATGAAGCCTGTAAGAGAGAATTTTGGGTCTCTCTCCATATGATGGAAAGGTCACGAGAAATTTCATCCACAGCGGGCAGACCAGAGGGCAAGGGGGTAGGGAGGGGGGGAAGAGGGTGACGGCCGTACACCACGAAAAATGGGGATTTGGAGGAAGATTCAGAGACTCTGAAGTTATACGAGAATTCAGCCCATGGTAGAAGATCTGCCCAGTCATCCTGGCGGGAGGAAACAAAATGTCGTAAATAATCACCCAAGACCTGGTTAATTCTTTCTACTTGTCCATTGGATTGAGGATGATATGCAGAAGAAAAATTTAATTTAATCTTGAGTTGTTTACAGAGAGCCCTCCAGAATTTAGACACGAATTGGACGCCTCTATCCGAGACAATCTGCGTAGGCAACCCGTGAAGACGAAAAATGTGTACAAAAAATTGTTTAGCCAACTGAGGCGCTGAAGGAAGACCAGGAAGAGGGATGAAATGTGCCATTTTGGAGAATCGATCAACGACCACCCAAATAACAGTGTTGCCACGGGAAGGGGGTAAGTCAGTGATAAAATCCATACCAATCAGAGACCAAGGCTGTTCGGGGACAGGCAGAGGATGAAGAAAACCAGCGGGCTTCTGGCGAGGAGTCTTATCCCGGGCACAGATAGTGCAGGCTCGCACAAAGTCCACAACATCCGTCTCCAGAGTCGGCCACCAATAGAAGCGAGAGATGAGTTGCACAGATTTCTTTATGCCCGCATGACCTGCGAGATGGGAGGAGTGACCCCACTTGAGGATTCCGAGGCGTTGGTGTGGAGAAACAAAGGTCTTTCCTGGAGGAGTTTGCCTGATGGAGGCTGGAGAAGTGGAAATCAGGCAGTCAGGAGGAATGATGTGTTGCGGAGAGAGTTCAATTTCAGAAGCATCCGAGGAACGAGAGAGAGCATCGGCCCTAATGTTCTTATCGGCAGGCCGAAAGTGAATTTCAAAATTAAATCGGGCAAAGAACAGAGACCACCTGGCCTGGCGAGGATTCAGCCGTTGGGCAGACTGGAGGTAGGAGAGGTTCTTGTGATCGGTGTAAATAATAACTGGAAACCTTGATCCCTCCAGCAGATGCCTCCATTCCTCAAGTGCTAATTTAATGGCTAGAAGCTCTCGATCCCCGATGGAGTAGTTCCTCTCCGCCGGAGAGAAGGTCCTAGAAAAAAAACCACAAGTAACAGCATGCCCGGAAGAATTTTTTTGTAGAAGGACAGCTCCAGCTCCCACTGAGGAGGCATCAACCTCCAATAGGAAGGGTTTGGATGGGTCAGGTCTGGAGAGCACGGGAGCCGAAGAAAAGGCAGACTTGAGCCGTTTAAAGGCGTCTTCCGCTTGAGGAGGCCAAGACTTGGGATCGGCATTTTTTTTGGTTAAAGCCACGATAGGAGCCACAACGGTAGAAAAATGTGGAATAAATTGCCTGTAATAATTGGCGAACCCCAAAAAACGTTGGATAGCACGGAGTCCGGAGGGGCGTGGCCCATCTAAGACGGCAGAGAGTTTGTCTGGATCCATTTGTAGTCCCTGGCCAGAGACCAAGTATCCTAGGAAAGGAAGAGATTGGCATTCAAACAGACATTTCTCTATTTTGGCATAGAGTTGATTGTCACGAAGTCTCTGAAGAACCATACGGACATGCTGGCGGTGTTCTTCTAGATTGGCAGAAAAAATCAGGATATCGTCCAGATATACAACAACACAGGAGTATAAGAGATCACGAAAAATTTCATTAACAAAGTCTTGGAAGACGGCAGGGGCGTTGCACAGGCCAAAGGGCATGACCAGATACTCAAAGTGTCCATCTCTGGTGTTAAATGCCGTTTTCCATTCATCCCCCTCTCTGATGCGGATGAGATTATAAGCACCTCTTAAGTCCAGTTTGGTAAAGATGTGGGCACCTTGGAGGCGATCAAAGAGTTCAGAGATGAGGGGTAGGGGGTAGCGGTTCTTAACCGTGATTTTATTAAGACCGCGGTAGTCAATGCAAGGACGTAGGGAGCCATCTTTTTTGGACACAAAGAAAAATCCGGCTCCGGCAGGAGAGGAGGATTTACGGATAAAGCCCTTTTTTAAATTTTCCTGGACGTATTCAGACATGGCAAGAGTCTCTGGGGCGGACAGAGGATAAATTCTGCCCCGGGGTGGAGTAGTGCCCGGGAGGAGGTCGATAGGACAATCATAAGGCCTGTGAGGAGGTAGAGTCTCAGCTTGTTTTTTGCAAAAAACATCCGCAAAGTCCATATAGGCCTTAGGGAGGCCGGTTACAGGAGGAACCACAGAGTCACGGCAAGGGTTACTGGGAACCGGTTTTAGGCAGTCCTTGGAACAAGAGGGCCCCCAACTCTTGATCTCCCCAGTGGACCAATCCAGGGTTGGGGAATGAAGTTGAAGCCAGGGAAGTCCAAGGAGAATTTCAGAAGTGCAATTGGGGAGGACCAAAAGTTCAATCCTCTCGTGATGAGATCCGATGCACATTAGAAGGGGCTCCGTGCGGAAACGTATGGTACAGTCCAATCTTTCATTGTTTACACAATTGATGTAGAGGGGTCTGGCGAGAATGGTCACTGGGATGTTGAACCTGTTGACGAGAGAGGCCAAAATAAAATTTCCTGTAGATCCGGAGTCCAAGAAGGCCATAGTAGAGAAGGAGAAGGCAGAGGCAGATATCCGCACAGGCACAGTAAGACGTGGAGAAGCAGAGTAGACATCAAGGACTGTCTCACCTTTGTGCGGAGTCAGCGTACGTCTTTCCAGGCGGGGAGGACGGATAGGACAATCCTTCAGGAAGTGTTCGGTACTAGCACAGTACAGGCAGAGATTCTCCATGCGGCGTCGTGTCCTCTCTTGAGGTGTCAGGCGAGACCGGTCGACCTGCATGGCCTCCACGGCGGGAGGCACAGGAACAGATTGCAGGGGACCAGAGGAGAGAGGGGCCGGGGAGAAGAAACGCCTCGTGCGAACAGAGTCCATATCCTGGCGGAGCTCCTGACGCCTTTCAGAAAAACGCATGTCAATGCGAGTGGCTAGGTGAATGAGTTCATGTAGATTAGCAGGGATTTCTCGTGCGGCCAGAACATCTTTAACGTTGCTGGATAGGCCTTTTTTAAAGGTCGCGCAGAGGGCCTCATTATTCCAGGATAATTCTGAAGCAAGAGTACGGAATTGTACGGCATACTCGCCAACGGAAGAATTACCCTGGACCAGGTTCAACAGGGCAGTCTCAGCAGAAGAGGCTCGGGCAGGTTCCTCAAAGACACTTCGGATTTCCGAGAAGAAGGAGTGTACAGAGGCAGTGACGGGGTCATTGCGGTCCCAGAGCGGTGTGGCCCAAGACAGGGCTTTTCCAGACAGAAGGCTGACTACGAAAGCCACCTTAGACCTTTCAGTGGGAAACTGGTCCGACATCATCTCCAAGTGCAGGGAACATTGGGAAAGAAAGCCACGGCAAAACTTAGAGTCCCCATCAAATTTATCCGGCAAGGATAGGCGTAGACCAGAAGCGGCCACTCGCTGCGGAGGAGGTGCAGGAGCTGGCGGAGGAGATGATTGCTGAAGCTGTGGTAGTAACTGCTGTAGCATAACGGTCAGTTGAGACAGCTGTTGGCCTTGTTGCGCTATCTGTTGTGACTGCTGGGCGACCACCGTGGTGAGGTCAGCGACAACTGGCAGAGGAACTTCAGCGGGATCCATGGCCGGATCTACTGTCACGATGCCGGCTGGCAGGTAGTGGATCCTCTGTGCCAGAGAGGGATTGGCGTGGACCGTGCTAGTGGATCGGTTCTAAGTCACTACTGGTTTTCACCAGAGCCCGCCGCAAAGCGGGATGGTCTTGCTGCGGCGGTAGTGACCAGGTCGTATCCACTAGCAACGGCTCAACCTCTCTGGCTGCTGAAGATAGGCGCGGTACAAGGGAGTAGACAGAAGCAAGGTCGGACGTAGCAGAAGGTCGGGGCAGGCAGCAAGGATCGTAGTCAGGGGCAACGGCAGGAGGTCTGGAACACAGGCTAGGAACACACAAGGAAACGCTTTCACTGGCACGATGGCAACAAGATCCGGCAAGGGAGTGCAAGGGAGGTGAGGTGATATAGGGAAGTGCACAGGTGATCAGACTAATTGGAACCACTGCGCCAATCAGCGGCGCAGTGGCCCTTTAAATCGCAAAGACCCGGCGCGCGCGCGCCCTAGGGAGCGGGGCCGCGCGCGCCGGGACAGGACCGACGGAGAGCGAGTCAGGTACGGGAGCCGGGGTGCGCATCGCGAGCGGGCGCTACCCGCATCGCGAATCGCATCCCGGCTGGAGGCGGTATCGCAGCGCCCCGGGTCAGTGGATCTGACCGGAGCGCTGCAGTGAGGAGAGTGTAGCGAGCGCTCCGGGGAGGAGCGGGGACCCGGAGCGCTCGGCGTAACAGGGACAATACGCTAAAGATCCAGTATAGAAGATGTAAAGAAGACGGCACTCACCATACAATAGTGTGGGCAGTTGGTGCTTAATAGACATCCAGAGGCAGATACAGTAAGGACGGGGGGTATGCGGGACAGACTGTTTCACGCAAGACGCGCGCTTCCTCAAGCCGGGATATGGCATCCATACCTGCACGAGCTCGGTATATGCATGTGGAGCCGGAATTATGTCAGCGCAATACAGCCAAAGGGAAGCATTATGGATCGCTAAGCTAGATGTGACCGGAGCTATAGGGCTCAATGATCGCAACAAGCTCAATGCCTTCCTGTAATAATCATATGTATTACTTAGCAGTCCCCATTGCTGTGTTTGTATTAACACAGTCTGTTCATTATTTTGCACATTTTTGTACACTTTACTTCTATATTTACCTGGCTGTCTTGCGCTGACATCATTTCTGTCTCCACCTGCATATTCCGAGCTTGTGCAGTTCTGGATGCCGTATCCGGCTTGAGGAAGCACGCATGTCTTGTGAAACAGTCTGTCCCGCATACCCCCCGTCCTCACTGTCTCTGCCTCTGGATGTCTATCAAGCACCAACTGCCGCATTAAAGTCTTCACTATTGTATGGTGAGTACCGTCTTCTTTACAACTTCTATACTGGATTTTATGCACTTGATAGACAGAGCCCCACAGAAATACATAGCAGGTGAGGATTTCACCAGTGGTAACCAGTGGCAAAGAAAACATGTATACCTAGTGGCGTCAGTGCTGAAGCTGTTCTCTCTTCACCCTGACAATACGCTAAAGAATACTTCAGATGGAATAAAACCATGAGCAAATAGCAAGTAGCAAGAGCAGGAAACAACAAAAAACCTAAGAGAAGTGAAAAAGGGAAAAAAGGGGAGACAGAAGTAAGAGAAAGGGTGGAGAGATCAGGGGAGAACCAAGCATGCAATATGTTGGGAAAGGTCTAGGAAGGACTGCTTCCAGCAACCACAGCGCACCGTGGGTGCCAAGAAATACATGAGAAGAGCAAGGGGGCGTAACACCCCACCCCACCGAAGCACACACAGACTAAGCCACTGCACCATAGCGGCCCAAGGAACAGAAATCTGACCAGGATAGCCAAGTGGAAGCTACCTGTCCACATCACTTGGGGCAACTAAAAGTAATTCTTCCATTCGCTGAGTCAGGGCCACCTCAGCAAACTATTCATCTAATGTGGGCGCAGAAGAAGATCGCCAATGCTGGGGAGTGACAGTTCTAGCTGCCTGGAGGAGATGGCGAAGTAGAGAACGTTTGTAGTTCGACACAGCCAGAGGCAACATAAATAACAAAACAGCGCCAGGTTCTCGGGGAACCGATGAAGTCGGCTACCATTTTAAGGACAGAATCCCAAAATAGTGCAAGGTCAGAACAGCCACACCAAATGAGTGTTATTGTGCCCTCAACTGATCCACAGCACCAACGAAATTCCGGTACAGAAGGGTACCAGCGATGAAGCACTGTCAGCACCCGATGCCATCGGGAGAGGATCTTGAAGCTAGTCTCCTGAGGCTTGGTCGCAATGACTTCCTTTTGAGTTGAGCAGAAGTATCTGGCCCACTGCTAAGGAGTGTACTGTTTACCCAATTCAGCCTCCCATGCCACACAGTAGGAAGGGAGGAGCTGCGATCTGGAAGGGAGCAGAATACCGTAAATGGTTGAAATGGAATGCTAAGGGCAGGACAAGGCCTTACAAAGGTGCTCAAAGGAGGTGAGGACAAACCAGGGGCAAAGTCTGTATGATTCCAAGACGGGGAGGAGGGGGCCCAAGCGATCAACCACTTCTACCAGAAGTGTGCAGAGAGGCCAAGATGTGCCGCGCGGAGAAGGAAAGAGGCAAAGTGTTGTGGACCAAGGGTGACCACATCCAGGGGAGAGTGGAGAGAGACCTTGGGCACAGGGCCTGTGCAAAACAAACCCAGAGCTTGTGAGTGGTGTTATGAGACATGTCCAGCACCCGCAAATGAACAAGGGCTAGATAATATAGCCTGCCATCGGGCAGCCAAGCCCCTCCCATAAGCTTGTGTCTAGACAAAATTAGTCTAATAATTCTGGGGCGGGGGAGGACCATACAAAGTGCTAAAACACCTCTGAATTTGTTTTCTAAACGAAGTGGGGATGTGGACCGGAAGGGTCTGGTCTACAATAACCTCGGCATTAACATCATCTTAAGCTTGTTGATCCTTTCGAACCAGGAAAATTCCCCACGGCCCCAGGAGGCTACATCAATTAGGAAGTGGGCCAACAGGGGAGAAAAATTAAGGTGGAACAGGGTGGTCAGATCGGACAGGATAAAAGTCCCCAAGTATGACATTTTCGGGGAAGGCCAGGCAAATGGAAACAAGGAGTGAAGGGAGTCCAATATATTCCCTGGCAATGAAACTTCCAGCATCTCTGACTTGGAAAAATTGATTTTAAAGAGAGCCGAGCCATTATGAGGGGACCATTTATATTCATGGCACCAATAGCAATTCCACAAATGCCGGGATCAGCTCTAATGGAGGCCAGTAAATGTTTCATCACCAGGACATACAGAAGGGGGGAGGGGGGCCAACCTTGCCTGGTGCCATTATGTATGGAAAAGGGATCTGACAGGGATTCATTAGTGGGGGGGGGGGGTTAGACATGCCCCTTTTCCATGATGGTCATGCCCCTTTGTAGGGTATTCTGAGTAAAGTGGAGAGTTAGTATTTTTTTTTTTTATTTTGTTGGAAACTCTGGCGCACAGACATGCGACACAAAAAAACCTGCAAAATCTACTCAGAAAATCTTTATTAAATAAGGCCCTATGTGTTTGGAAAGATTGGTGGCTCTTTGCAATCAGGACAAATTCATTCATGTATCAAAGAACAATACAAAGATCTGTCTAATGATCTATTTGTACCCAGGCAAGTAACAAAATAACAATATACGCATACAGGGAAGAAGGTTTCAAAAACAATGTGGAAAATTTTAACCTAGAAGCATTTTAATTTCTTTGTCATTTCAGAACAGTTACCTCATATACAAACCTCAATGATTTTGTTGTTGCCATCTTTTATGTCTTATATCTCAAATGAACACTCCAGTACAGTTGGCTAAGGTAGATAGAGCTTTTCCATTTTTGCAGCCTCACTATATACCATGGGGTAGATTTATTATTGTTGTCTTTGGAAAGTGAGTTTTTTTTTTTTTTTTTGCTTTGATTTTGACATATGTGTGACATATTTATTATACTATCAAAGGGGATTGATCAATTTGGCTTACATAAGCAAAAATCCAATAAATGACTTCAGAATACCACTTTGTAACACCATTTCCTCTCCTCTGCAACTTTTTGGGGGAGATTTATCAAAACCAGTGCTGAGGAAAAGTTGCCCAGTTGCCCATAGCCACGAATAAGATCCCTTCTTTCATTTATCAGAGGCCTTGTTAAAAATGAAAGAAGCAGTCTGATTGGTTTCCTCAACTCTTAAGTCGCAGTTTGAAACAAATGTGGGGAGGGCCAATAACAATAACAATGGCCCTCCCCACATCATGTGACTAGTAGTATTGCAGCACTAAGGGACAGTAGCCTGCTTTGTAAGACAGGTTCAGATGGTGTTTTGGAGGGGTTGTGACTTTTTGTGTGACATTGGTACTTGATAAATTTGTGACTAGAAATATAAAAGAGAGCGCTCCATAGCGTAAAACCGACTGGGTAGATATTGGTAGAAGAATTCTTTTTAAAGCCTCTTACCCCAGATGGTTGTGTGAGCTCACACGCAACAATGGACAGCGTGTAAGGATTGTTAGAGCCCGGTCTGCAGCCTCCCAACCAAGTAGATAGAGACAAATGGACTTCAAAGGTGCAGTGGGTCTTTTGCGACGCTGACTCGGAACAGGCACATCAGGTGAGTATAAAAGATTTATAAAAATGCAATGCGTTTCACCAGGCATGGTAATCACAGGAAGGGGGGACTTATATACAGAGAAAAAGTTAACTCTTTAACAACTTTTGTATCAGGAATAAAAGATTATAAAGTTGAAATCTCCCAGTTTGAGTGCCAAATGTAAGCGGGAAAAAAATGCTCTAAATACTTTGACAAATCTTCCCCTATATGTTTGACATACTGGCCACAATTTTACACTGATTTTACAGCTGTTTTCGGTATTGCAATGTAAATAGGGACTATAGTTTTAATCAGGGCTCAAGTCCTGCAGGAACCTGCACTTTTTCCACAGCAGGAACACCGTTCCCATTAGCAGTAGTTCTGCAGGACCAGCCCTTGAGTGAAAATCCTGGGTGAGTTCCTGCACTTTTCTTCCCAGGACTTGACCCCTGGTTTTAATAGAATAAACAAACGATATATAAAAACTTTTTAATATATGTTATAACATCCAGAGTTGCTTAAACAGTCTAGCTCACGGTGCTACATTAAAGGAGTTCTGTACTGAAAGATAACTTATCCCCTATCTAAAGGATAGGAGATAAGTTATAGATCTCCTGAACGGGGCATGGCAGCCTTTTTGAAGGGGGAGTGCGGACCCCACACGGAGCGGCAGCTGACAGACCCCCTCCATGCATCCTACAGAGATACATGGAGGGGAAATGTCGGCCACGGCTTCCAGCAGGGGTCGGAACGGCTGCTTCAGGTAGACTGCTGGGCCGCTTTCAAGAGATTGCGGGGGGTCCCAGCACTCGGACCCCGCAATCTATCATTTATGCTTTATCCTTCCGATAGGGGGCAAATTATTTTTCACTGCACTACTCCTTTAACCCCTTCATGACCCAGCCCATTTTCACCTTCAGGACCTGGGCATTTTTTGAAAATCTGACCAATGTCACTTTAAGCATTAATGACTCTGGAATGCTTTTACTTATCATTCTGATTCCGAGATTGTTTTTTCGTGACATATTCTACTTTATGTTATTGGTAAAATGTCACTGATATTTGCATCCTTTCTTGGTAAAAAATCTAAAAATGTCATGAAAATTTAGAAAATTTTGCATTTTTCTAACTTTGAAAGTCTCTGCTTGAAAGGAAAATGGATATTCCAAATAAATTACATATTGATTCACATATACAATATGTCTACTTTATGTTTGCATAAAAAAATTGACAAGTTTTTACTTTTGGAAGACACCAGAGGACTTCAAAGTTCCGCAGCAATTTTCGAATTTTTCTCAAAATTTTCAAAATCGTAATATTTCAGGGCCCAGTTCAGGTTGAAAGTGGATTTTAAGGGTCTTCATATTAGATATACCCCATAAATAAAACCCCATAAAACCCCATTATAAAAACTGCACCCCCCAAAGTATTCAAAATGACATTCAGTAAGTGTTTTAACCCTTTAGGTGTTTCACAGGAATAGCAGCAAAGTGAAGGAGAAAATTCTAAATCTTCATTTTTTACACTCGCATGTTCTTGTAGACCCAATTTTTGAATTTTTACAAGGGGTAAAAGGAGAGAAATCACCCTAAAATTTGTAACCCAATTTCTCTCGAGTAAGGAAATACCTCATATGCGTATGTAAAGTGTTCGACGGGCGCAGTAGAGGGCTCAGAAGGGAAGGAGCGACAATGGGATTTTGGAGAGTGAGTTTTTCTGAAAGGGTTTTTGGGGGGCATGTCCCATTTAGGAAGCCCCTATGGTGCCAGAACAGTGGACCCCCCCCCACATGTGACCCCATTTTGGAAACTATACCCCTCATGGAATTTAATGGAGTGCAGTGAGTATTTACACCCCACTGGCGTTTGACAGATATTTGAAACAGTGGACTGTGCAAATGAAAATTTTTATTTTTCATTTTCACAGACCACTGTTCCAAAAATGTGTCATACACCAGTGGGGTGTAAATGCTCACTGCACCCCTTATTACATTCTGTGAGGGGTGTAGTTTCCAAAATGGGGTCACATATGGATATTTATTGTTTTGCGTTTGTCAGAACTGCTGTAACAATCAGCCACCCCTGTGCAAATCGCCTCAAATGTACATGGTGCACTCTCCTTTCTGGGCCTTGTTGTGCGCCCCCAGAGCACTTTACGCCCACATATGGGGTATCTCCGTACTCGGGAGAAATTGCATTACAAATTTAGAGGGTCTTTTTTCCCTTTTACCTCTTGTGAAAATGAAAAGTATAGGGCAACACCAGCATGTCAGTGTAAAAAAATTTTTTTTTTACACTAACATGCTGGTGTAGACCCCAACTTCACCTTTTCATAAGGGGTTAAAGAATAAAAAGCCCCCCAAAATTTGTAAGGCAATTTCTCCCGAGTACGGTGATACCCCATATGTGTCCCAAAACTGTTGCCCTGAAATACGACAGGGCTCCAAAGTGAGAGAGTGCCATGCGCATTTGAGGCCTGAATTAGGGATTTGAATAGGGGTGGACATAGGGGTATTCTATGCCAATGATTCCCAAACAGGGTGCCTCCAGCTGTTGCAAAACTCCCAGCATGCCTGGACAGTCAATGGCTGTCTGGCAATACTGGGAGTTATTATTTTGCAACAGCTGGAGGCTCCGATTTGGAAACAGTAGCGTACCAGACGTTTTTAATTTTTTTGGGGAGGGGGGCTGTGTAGGGGTATGTGTATATGTAGTGTTTTTTACTTTTTATTTTAGGTTAGTGTCAGTGTAGTGTAGTGTTTTTAGGGTACAGTCACATGGGCAGAGGTTCACAGCAAGTTTGCCGCTGGGAGTTTGAGCTGCAGCGCAAAATTTGCGCCATCTCAAACTTGCAGCACTCACTGTAAACCTCCGCCCATGTGAGTGTACCCTGTACATTCACATTGGGGGGAGGGGCCAAACATCCAGCTGTTGCAAACTCCGAGCATGCCCTTTGGCTATCCGTGCATGCTGGGAGTTGTAGTTTTGCAACAGCTGGAGGCACACTGGTTTGGAAACACTAAGTTAAGTAATAAACTTTCAAGTGTTTTGCAACCAAACTTAGTGTTTCCAAACCAGTGTGCCTCCAGCTGTTGCAAAACTACAACTCCCAGCATGCATGGTCTGTCAGTGCATGCTGGGAGTTATAGTTTTGCAACAATTGCAACAGCTGGAGGCACTGAGGTAGGAAACGGACAATGTTTCCCAACTAGTGTGCCTCCAGTTGTTGCAAAACTACAACTCCCAGCATGCCCAGACTGCCCAGGCATGCTGGAAGTTGTATTTCGGCAATATCTGAAGGATCAGATGTTGCCGAACTACAACTTCCAGCATGCTTGGGCAGTCTGGGCATGATGGGAGTTGTAGTTTTGCGACATCTGGAGGTCCACAGTTTGGAGACCACTGTATAATGGTCTCCAATCTGTGCTCTTCCAGATGTTAGAGAACTACAACTCCCAGCATGCCTGGACAGACTGAGCATGCTGGGAGTTGTAGTTTTGCAACATCTGGAAGAGCACAGATTGGAGACCATTATACAGTGGTCTCCAAACTGTGGACCTCCAGATGTTGCAAAACTACAACTCCCAGCATGCCCAGAAAGCCAAAGGCTGTCTGGGCATGCTGGGAGTTGCAGTTTTGAAACTTCCAGAGGCAGCAGTGAGATCGCTTTACGGCGATCTCACTGCTGCCAATGAAGATGCCGCCCTGCTGCAGCAAACTCACCGCCGGGACGCAGCGCCGCCGGGACCGCCTGGAGGACGCCGCTCGCGCCGGGACTGCTCGGGACTTCGCATGGCCGGGTAAGTGACACCGGGGGACGGGTAAGGGACACTTAGCAGAGCGGTGTGTGTCCCGATCCCCGTGATCGGGACTCACACACCGCGCTGCTAAGTATTCTGATAGCGAAACGCTGCTATCAGCTAGTTAGATTTGACTAGCTGATAGCAGCGATCGCTGGGGGGGGTGGGGGGGAGGGTGGGTGATGAAAGCCCCCGTGGTCGCATGGTAAGATGGCTGGCTATCAGTGATAGCCACCATCTTACCGGGCGCTGCGGGATGCCGCGAGTAGCCGCAAAAATGTTAATGACGTACCTGTATGTCATGGGTCGGGAACACCTTGCCACCCATGACGTACAGGTATGTCATAGGTCGGGAAGGGGTTAATTATACAGCTCCATTTAAACTAGGGGTGGGTGGGAGTAGTGCAACAGTTTGAAAGAGCAACATGGTACTCTGGTGCAGCAGTAGATAGGTAAGTATGATCCATTGTGTGCTGTCTAGTGAAGATCATGATAGCTATTCTTTTTTTGTTGGCCTTTAATTTGCTGTCTCCTGTACTGCCCTATATTAGCCATGAAACATTTTACCTTGATTTTTAATTTAAAGCAGTATTCACATATGAAACTTCTGTGGCATATCCATGGAATTTTCTCAGATGAAAATGCCCCTTTACATTTTATTCTGCCCTCGAGAGTGGTTCAAGCTGACAATGTGGTGCACTCATGGTATAGAGAGTTAGCAGTTACAGTCATGGCCATAAATGTTGGCACCCCTGAAATTTTTCAAGAAAATTAAGTATTTCTCACAGAAAAGGATTGCAGTAACACGTTTTGCTGTACACGTTTATTGGACAAAATTATTGGCAACCTTTTTAAAAATTGTGGAAAAATAAGATTGTTTAAAGCATGTGATGCTCCTTTAAACTGACCTGGGGCAAGTAACAGGTGTGGGCAATAAAAAAAAAAATCACACCTGAAAGCAGATAAAAAGGAGAGAAGTTCACTTAGTCTTTGCATTGTGGGCCACACTAAGCATGGATCACAGAAAGAGGAGAAGAGAACTGTCTGAGGACTTGAGAACCAAAATTGTGGAAAAATATCAATACACTCAAGGTTACAAGTCCATCTCCAGAGATCTAGATTTGCCTTTGTCCACAGTGCGCAACATTATCAAGAAGTTTGCAACCGGTGAACTTCCGGTTCCGGCGCGGCCTGATGTAGACGGCGCGCGCTTGTGCTCCTCCACCCCCGACTCCTACCAGCTAAGTACCGCTGCACTAACGGGCTTCAGAAGTCCCCGAACACCACCCAACAACTCTGCCGGACCGAGGGGATGGACAGGTACCTCCAACGTGGCGGCTCCTCCGGTCCATCGCAGCCCGCGCCTCCCCAGCACACGCCACAAAGCGCACCTGTCATGGCGGCGGCAGCGGGACAGAAGCTGCGACCCGCTTTGGGAGTCCCCACGCTGCCACCAATGAATGATACCCGCGTGGGGACGCCGGGGACTGACGGGGCGACACCGCATGGCGGCTCCCAACAACCGCCACCACCTACAGTCCCAGAAATGGCGCAGCCCGACTCTGCAGTAATGGCGGCGGCCGCATCGGGGGAGACATCACGGCCACCACGAACAGAGGGGCAATTAAACTCTGAGGTAACCGCAATGGAAGTCAGCCTGCCAGCTGACCCACACTTGGGACCACACACTGCCACCGTGGGCCCCTCACTCCCCGGGACTACTATTGCAGCCCCTCAACTTTCCTCAGGGCCGGCCTTTTCCATAGACTACCAGCACCTGGCGAATGAAATGGCGTTGCGTATTACCCCAACTGTACGAAATATAGTGGAGGAGGTCCTAAAAGCAACTCTCCAACATACTGGCCGCCTGTCAGAATTGGAGCACAGAACCTCCCAATTGGAGGATACCGACACGGCTGCAGCTAAACGCCTACATGACATGGAATTAGAGATGACCCGCATTGGCGAGAAAATGGAAGACCTAGAAAATCGCTCTAGGCGCAATAATTTACGTATAGTGGGGGTTAAGGAGACAGTAGCACCTCTTGACCTGCAACGCTTTTGTGAGCGAGATCTTCCTAAGTCGCTTGGCCTGTCTCATCCCTGCAGGGTGGAACGAGCCCACAGAATTGGCCCATCTTCACACCCCCAGCCTAACCGACCATCTTCCACTCCGGAGGCCCGCCCCCGTCAAGTCATTCTGCGACTACTGGACTACAACGACAAAGTTGATATTCTGAGGGCGTACCGCCGTCTGACACAACCCCTGGAAATTCATGGAATGCGCCTGTTGATTTTTGAGGACTTCTCGGTAGAAGTGGCGAAACGAAGGAGGGCCTTCAGCACTGTTTGCACTAAGCTATTTCAGGCGAAATATAGATTCCAACTGCAGTATCCAGCCACCCTGAGGGTGTTCCATCCTGACGGCTCTACTACCACTTTCAAGACTCCAGAGGAAGCATCTTCATCAATAGACCAGCTGCTGTCCTCTTCCTCCACGTCATCCTCCCGTCCACCGGCTCTGACACCCACTCGTCGTTCAAGGTCACCAAGGAGGAATCATCGTTCCCGCTCAGCACCTAGAGAATCGCAATTCTCCGCAAGCCAAAGACACCGACGTAGACGTCATCGCACTCCAGGTCGTGGCTATGACAGCGACAGGCGATCTTCACCTGACTGACCACAGCTGTTCCTTGTTCCTTGTTCCTGATGACTTCACCTTCTTGCCTTTGAGCCTTCTGCTGGGACTACGGGAATGATGAACCGGACGTCCAGGTTTTCTCTTTATTTTTATCTTCCTCGCCTGTATGGCGCTGTTATACAGAAGGTTTCCAGTGTTGCCATATTCCAACCCGGCTTTGGTGCTGTAATGTTGCACGGCCGCACGGCAGGGTTGGCCTTTCACCTGCCTGACTGAGGGACTCGACCATCTTAGAAGGGGTCGGGGGGAGGGGGGGAGCATGGGCGTCCTGAAATGTGTGATATTACTTTGATGCCTATGTCGGCCGAAAAAAGGAAGTCCATCATCCAAAAGGAAGGTGTCGCTAAATTAGCAACACTTTCTAGGATATTCTACAGGATGGTTAACTGTTATTTGCTTGTATACTGTTTTTGTTTTGTTTGTTCTTTCCCACAGCTCGGAACCTCTAGTGAAAACTACTGCCCAGTTTATTATCGGGCACCTATCCTGCCTTACAGATACTTTACACGGTATTACTTATTCAGAGTCATGTTTGGTATGCCCCCATTGCTGCTGTGCCATTTCATATCTACTTACACATATAATATCTGCACAGCCCTCCATGAGGGATTGTCTTGATTTACCATGCCTAACATAATATCGTGGAATGTCAAGGGTCTTTGCTCCCCCCAAAAACGAAGACTTTTTATACGATACTTGAAACGATTCCACCTGGACATTGTCCTCCTCCAAGAAACCCACCTAGCTGACTCAGATTTCTTTAGGTTACAGCAGCAATGGGTGGGGCAGATGTTTGGTTCTCAGGCCCAGGATGGGAAAGCAGGAGTGGTTAACTTGATCCACAAATCTTTTGCATTTAGTCTTATATCACACGACACTGATGATGAAGGCAGGGTCTCACATTTACGACTTGACCACAATGGAGAGATCTTTAGCATTTATAACATATACGGTCCCAATGGGGAAAATAAGTCCTTTTTTCACGCTCTAGCGGACAGAATTCACGACGATAACACGACGAACAAAATAGTGGGGGGCGACTTTAACACAGTCCTCGACCCCCTAGTGGACAGGAAGGGCCCGACATCTCAAGCAATCCCCATATGTAGCAGGGACGGTGTATTGCCCCCTTTCTTAGACCAATTGGGACTGCTAGATGTGTGGAGAATGTCTCACCCGGATGATAGGGAATTCACCCATTTCTCCAATGCCCACTCTTCCTGGTCTCGTATAGACTATCTACTGACATCTCCGGAACTTTACCATAAAGTTAGCTCAGTAGACATTGGAGAACTGGCGTTGTCAGACCATACCCCTCTCTGTCTACGGCTCTTGCCCTCCTACCCCAAAGGGACAGATATTCTTTGGCGTTACCCCTCACTGCTGGCCAAGGATGATACCTTCCTAGAATTACTTAGGGGTTGGTGGTTAGAATATACCGTATATAATGGGGAACACCGCTCAGACCCAACCCTGTTCTGGGAATCGGGGAAGGCAGTATTGAGGGGAAAATTGATGGCACACGTGGCCCACCTAAAACGCACCTCTCTGAAAAATCTGAATGAAGCCAGTGCTCGACTAAGGGATGTCTATGCCACCTTCGTAGCCCACCCTACTATTCAGAACCGGGAGGAATGGAAATCGGCTAGAGCCAATTTTGAATTATGGTGGGATAGAAGGGAACGCCTAGGGAGGTCCCACTTTGAAGTAGATCTCTTTAGACACGGCAACAAATCGGGACGTCTACTGGCCCGTATAGCTAGGGGAAAGATACCCACCCCTCACATAACAGCACTTAAAGACTCCTCGGGAGTCACGCACAAAAACCCTCACTCCATTAACAAATTGCTGTCCTCCTATTATAGCTCGCTCTATGAATACTCTCCCTCTGACCTTTCGGCGGGTGAGGCCTTCTTGAAACGGGTCCAACTTCCCACACTGACGGAAGAACAGAGGGAGATTCTTAATGCACCGGTGTCGGTGGAGGAAATACAGGGAGTTATCGGTCATCTCCATAATGGGAAGGCCTCGGGCCCTGACGGGTATTCAGGCGAATTTTATAAAGCCCTATCAGAGCAGATTGCCCCAGTCTTAAGGGATATGTTTCAGGCATTCATGTCTACGGCATCGTTGCCCACAGAAGCCTCTCTTGCACACATAAAGGTTTTGCCTAAACCGGGTAAGGACCTAACTGACCCAGGCTCCTATCGTCCGATATCTCTAATTAACCAAGACATCAAGATTCTATCAAAAATTTTAGCTGACCGTCTTTCTCGATTCATGCCAGCTTTAATCGGTTCCCATCAAGTGGGCTTTATTAGGAACAGATCAGCTACCATGAATTTGAGAACGGTTATGGTGGTTCTAGATCGCCTACAGCATCAGCCCCAGAGGGGTGAAGCTCCTGCCTTGCTCACTTTGGATGCTGAAAAAGCTTTCGATAATGTAAAATGGGATTGGCTGGGACTGGTGCTGGATGCGATTGGTATTCAAGGGTCATTTAGGAATTACATTTCTGGGATTTATGCAACCCTCATGGCTAGAATACACACACCTGGTATCCTATCCACACCCTTCCCTCTCTTTAAGGGCACCAGACAGGGTTGCCCACTCTCTTCCCTACTCTTTAATTTAGCGTTAGAACCCCTGGCGCTCTCCCTACTGTCTGAAAATATTTATCCTGGCATTAAGGTGGGGGAAGAAAGAAGTTAAATTGACAATGTTCGCAGATGATATTTTATTGTTCCTTGATGGCCCGACTGCTTCCCTAGGACGCATTCTTGAACATCTGAGAACATTTGGGGCGTTCTCGGGTTACAAAATAAATGTGTCTAAATCGGAACTTTTACCCCTAGGTCCTTTCCATCACCATTGGCTTCCAGAAATATCAGGTATGGGAGTCCGCATTGCTGACTCCTCCATCACCTACCTAGGTATCAAAATAGGGAGAACGCCCGACACCATATATAGTTTAAACTATACTCCCCTCTTCTCCAAGATTAAAGCTGAATTGCGTAAATGGGAAAAACTCCCCCTGAACTTTATGGGGAGTAGTGCACTCATTAAAATGGTTAGCTTTGCGCGTCTCCTATACCCCCTGCAAACCCTACCACTTCTGTTAAAACATACTGACGTGAAAGGCTTAAACTCAGCATTCACCAAATTTATCTGGGCGGGGAAGAGGCCCAGAATCGCACTAAACAAACTGATGCTCAATAGGTCTGATGGGGGACTGAATTTTCCCAATGTAAGAGGATACAATCTATCATGTCTTTTTCGATTTGTTAATGACTGGATACATGGATCCTCTTACCATGCTCTTTACGATCTAGAGAGTGAATTGGCAGCCCCATGGAACCTAGCAGTCCTCTTACATACTACATACTCTAAACTCCCCTCCATAGTGAAACGCTCTGTACTGCTGAGGGATACGGTGGCATCTTGGAAGGAGGTCAGGAAGTTATATGGACTGCCTTACCTCTTATCCAAACATCTACCACAGGCGAAACATCCAGAATTTCCCCCAAGACTTCCTCCTGGGGTGCTTGGCCTTTGGTCGGACAAAGGCCTCACGAAGGCCAAGCACTTTATGGACGTTACTCAGAAACGTTGGCTCCGACCAACCGCACTGCTCTCCCTACACAACCTTCCCCCGTCTCATGCATTCCCTATACAACAGATATGCTCCTTCTTCTTTGGTCGATTGCGTAACCTGTCCAAAGAGGCCACAAAGAACGAACTAGACTATCTCATTGGTTCGGAGCCCCGTAAATTGTCCATCTCCATGATATACACATCCTTTAGGAAAGTACTACTGAAATTTACACCCTCTTCTATTTTTTCAGCGTGGACCTCATGGGTACCAGGAGATGATATTTCGGAATGCATCTTGAATGGGTGGAATATCATCCGTAAATGTATTATCAATGAGAGATGGCGTGAAACCTACTACAAAATGGCTCACAAAGCCTTATATGGGTTTAACATACTGCCTTCCCCGGATTTCCCCGATCGTATCACGGCCTGCCCTAAATGTGCTACCCCTTTGACGAATATGTGGCATGGAGTTTGGACGTGCCCCCATACGGAAAGATATTGGCAAATGATTATATCATATATCAGAGAGAAATGGGAAATGTCACTACCACATACGCCAAGAGCCCTATTGTTTCATCAGTTTAGACCACCTGACTTGACCGACCAAGGCCCCACCAAAACACCCCAACTAGTTCACATTGTCCTCTTAGTGGCACTTAGGTGTATCTTCGCAGCCTGGCTCTCCCCTTCTGTTCCCACCATCTCCATGGTCATATCGCAACTTAAACTGTTATGTGGGATAGATAGGCTTGATACTGAACGACACATGAGCACAAACACAGCAAAATATTTCACCAAATGGCAAGATTTTATTGTTGCACACTACACATCAGCTGAAATCGAGGACATAGTTAAGCCCTTTAGCTCGACAGACTGGTACTGTCGTGGGGTTCTGAGTGATTCACTGGGGCCATTACGACTTACCTCTTGACCTTGACTTCTAGCATACTACGAGCATGGCACGCCTAATTTGAGCGAGGCGAATGAATATTGTGATACTGCCGCGCATTTCCACTTGGGTTCTCCATTAGCTGTGTGGAGTTTACAGTTTCTGGTTTGTAATTTATTGATTGTTCTTATGGCTCTTATTCGACGATATTCCGCACTTAACCATCAATGTGTGATGTCTGTTTATAACAATGAAAATTCAATAAAATTTGTTTAAAAAAAAAAAAAAATGAAGTTTGCAACCTATGGCACTGTAGCTAATTTCCCTTTGGCCTGGACAGAAGAGAAAAATTGATGAAAGGTATCAACGCAGGCAGGGCCGTTTGAAGGAATTTGGGGGCCCCAAGCAAAAGAGAAATGGAGGCCCCCTCCCCACCTTACGCACGCCAAAAAGATTATATATACGGGACCATATAGAGATTATATACCAGCTGTACACAGGATATATACCCCATATAAGTGTTTACAGCTACATGGAGGAACTCACAGGTCATGTCTTTTCTGATCAGCGTCGTCCTCTTTCCTTTTCTTCCCCGTCTGACTCAGACCGCCATGATGTCTTCTTCCAGCCAAAACTTCATCTCTCTTCATCTGCAGAACAAACATCTTAGACTCTGCATTTTTCCAGTGCTCTCCTTAAAGGGGTACTCCGATGAAAAACTTTTTTTTAATCAACTGGTGCCAGAAAGTTAAACAGATTTGTAAATTACTTCTATTAAAAAAAATCTTAATCTTTCCTGTACTCATTAGCTGCTGAATACTACAGAGGAAATTATTTTATTTTTGAAACACAGAACTGTCTGCTGACATCACGAGCACAGTGCTCTCTGCTGACATCTCTGTCCATTTTAGGAACTGTCCAGAACAGCATATGTTTGCTATGGGGATTTCCTTTTACTCTGGCAGTTCCTAAAATGGACAGAGATGTTAGCAGACAGTTCTGTGTTTCAAACGGAAAAGAATTTCCACTGTAGTATTCAGCAGCTAACAAGTACAGGAAGGATTAAGATTTTTTTAATAGAAGTAATTTACAAATCTGTTTAACTTTCTGGCACCAGTTGTTAAACGGAGTACCCCTTCAACACTACACAATCTCCTCATCTATAGGCCTGTAATAATGCCTCCTTGGTTTCCAACTCAGTAACAGAGCATGGTGCCCAACAGTCCCCAACCATGGTGCCTGCAGCTGTTGCAAAACTACAGCGCCCAGACGACCTCTGGCTTTCCGGGCATGCTGGGAGTCATAGTTTTGCACCCTGGTTGGGAAACACTGATGTAGGTAGTTAGGTAGCCAGGTACATAGCTAGTAGGGCTGCACGATAAGGGGAAACTCTGCGATTGCGATTATGGACCTAAATATTGCAATTTCAATATTATAAACAAATAGTGAAATCTTCCCATTTCATGTCCAATTTCCCCCCATTTTACATCTATTCCCCCATTTTATATGCACCACTCATTTCACATCTTCCCTGTTTCATTTCTATCCCCCCTAATCACATTCTCCCCATTTCATTTCTATCCCCCCATGTCACATTCTCCCCTTCCTATCCCTACCCCGTCTCATCTTCCCCCATGTCACATTCTCCCCCCATGTTAACACCCCCCCCCAACCCAGTAGACAGGAAGTACCCCCAAATTAGATCCCCAGTAGGCAGGTAGTACCCCCAGATTGACCCCCTCCCCCCAGTAGGCAGGTAGTACCCCCAGATTAACCTCCAGTAGGCAGGTAGTACCCCCAGATTACCCCCCCCCCAGTAGACAGATAGTAGCCCCATATTAGACCCCACCCCCCCTAGTAGGCAGGTAGTACCCCAGATTAACCCTCTCCCCCCCAGTAGGCATGAAGTACCCCCAGATAAACCCCCTCACCCCCCCCCCAGTAGGAAGGTAGTGCCCCCAGATTAACCCCCTCTCCCCCCTAGTAGGAAGGTAGTACCCACAGATTAACCCCCTCCCCCCAGTAGGCAGTACCCCCAGAAGAGGGGGTTAATCTGGGGGTACTACCTTCCTACTGGGGGAAGAGGGGGTTAATCTGGGGGTTCTACCTGCCTACTGGGGGGGGGGCAGATTAACCCCCTCTCCCCCCTCAGTAGGAAGGTAGTACCGCCAGATTAACCCCCTCCCCTCCCCCCAGACCCAGTAGGCAGGTAGATAGTAGTACTAGTACCCCTAGGAATTGAGTGCAAAACCTTCACTTTCACTCACTGTCAGAGAAGTTGCACTTACTTGCACACCTAAAGCCACGCGCAGTAATGTCGGCAGTTCGTGTACCACCCACTGTCATGTCACGCTCTAGGGCTGGCGTCAGGACGCCGGCCCCTGAATTCTGGGACTCAGCGTGATGTCAGGTGACATAGGAGGCCCGGGCCGACGGACGGTAAGCCGGAGGGGGCACAAAAAGTAGCCGGAGGCAGCGACTTCCAGTCTCTGCCTCCCTCTCCAGGCAGGCTCTCGCACTGCTGGCCCGGCAGGCCGACAGGGCGAGCTGCCTGCCGAATGGGATAGCGCAAGAGGACAGGCAAACACCGGCTCTGCTCAGGGGCCCCGGGCTGGCTCGGGGCCCCAAGCAATTGCTTGGTTTGCCTGTCCTGTTGCGACGGGCCTGAACGCAGGATAGGCAGCCCCAAACAAGTTCCAAAGATATTCAAGCTGTCCTGCAGGCTCAGGGAGCATCAATGTCAGCGCAAACTATCCGTCGACATTTAAATTAAATGAAACGCTATGGCAGGAGACCCAGGAAGAATCCACTGCTGACACAGAGACATAAAAAAGCAAGACTACATTTTGCCAAAATGAACTTGAGTAAGCCAAAATCCTTCTGGGAAAATGTCTTTTGGACAGATGAGACCATGATAGAGCTTTTTGGTAAAGCACATCATTCTACTGTTTACCAAAAACGGAATGAGGCCTACAAAGAAATGGACACAGTACCTACAGTGAAATATGGTGGAGGTTCAATGACGTTTTGGGGTTGTTTTGCTGCCGCTGGCACTGGGTGCCTTGAATGTGTGCAAGGCATCATGAAATCTGAGGATTACCAACGGATTTTGGGTCGCACTGTACAGCCAAGTGTCAGAAAGCTGGGTTTGCATCCGAGATCTTGGATTTTCCAGCAGGACAATGACCCCAAACATATGTCCAGAAATGGATGGCAACAAAGCGCTGGAGAGTTCTGAAGTGGCCAGCAATGAGTCCAGATCTAAATCTCATTGAACACCTGTGTAGAGATGTTAAAATTGCTGTTGGGAAAATGCGCCCTTCCAATAAGAGAGACCTGGAGCAGTTTGCAAAGGAAGAGTGGTCCAACATTCCGGCTGAGAGGTATAAGAAGATTATTGATGGTTATAGGAAGCGACTGATTTCAGTTATTTTTTCCAAAGGGTATGCAACCAAATATTAAAGGGGTTTTCCAGTAATTTTTTTTATTTGACTATGCTACAGGGGCTGTAAAGTTAGTGTAGTTCATAATATAGTGTCTGTACCTGTGTGTGATGGTTTTCTCACAATTCTTCTGTGATATTTATTTTTACCAGCATACAAAATGACTGTTGTCTCAGATTTTTCCCAGGTTGCAATGCGGCCGAGACCTGACTAACTAGTCAGCTGATGACAGGGAGTCTGTCTGCTTCAATGGGTGGAGTGATTGCTTGGTGGGAGAGAGATCAATCTGTAACTAATGCAACAGCTGTAGGCACCCTGATTGAAAACCACAGGTCTTTGAATGGATGCAGCTCATTTATGTTTCAATGGGGTGGCTGACGTGTGGCAGGGAGGAAGATGGAATTGTGGGATTTGTAGTCAAAAAGGAAAAGTCAAACAGGAAATACCAGTTCACAAACAGCTATCCACAGTGTTCTGGTAATCTCACAACATAGCCATTTAGCCCCAAGACAAGTGCAGATCCTTCCTAAGCATGTCCATTACTGCCTTCCAGGTACGTACTAAAATCACCTTATGGTGGATAACCCCTTTAAGTTAAGGGTGCCTGGCAGGGAGCAGTGCTGAGCTTGTCTGTGTCCTGGCTGCAGTCTGAGATTTAGGACTCCAGCATGAGTCTGAAATCTATATAAAAAAAAAGGTTTGGTCCCCTTCTGCTATTAAGTACTTAGGAGTGTCCCTCTCTCCCTTCTATTCCTCTCTATACTTTGTGAACTTTCCTTCTTTGTTTCGCGAGCTGCGTTCTTTAATGGAAAAATGGAGGTCACAATACATTTCCTTTTTTGGGCGCATTGCAGCGGTTTAAATGACTATACTACCCAAGCTGCTCTACTTTTTTGAGACGTTACCGGTGTGGGTTTCCTTAGCTACGCTGCGTTCGTTTCAGTCAGCTATTTTTCGGTTTATATGGGACACTAAGAGACATAGACTCCCTATGTCTGTTATAATGGCGAGCCGTTTTCTGAGTGGCTGGGGGTGTCCAAAATATTACTGGGCAGCTCATCTGCATCATCTTGCCACCTGGTCATCTTATCATGCCTATAGTAAATGGATAGAGCTGGAGAAACTGTGGCTGGCACCCACACGTCCTAATTCTTTCCTGTGGTCCTTCCCGCTCCCCTGTACACCCACTTCTGGGCCCCATGTCATTCTCCCGATACGTTTGGACATATTGCTCTAGGCGGTTCTGACTTCTTTCCTCCTTCTCCCCTCTGCAATCTTTCCTATATCACCCTGAATTCCCCCCTGGAGGCACTTCTCCTATGGTTCGGGAATGGGGTTCGCAATGCTCGTTTTGTTGGGCAGACGTGGTGGACCCTATCACGCGTGCCCTTTTACCTTTTGAGGGTTTGATGTCCCATTGGGATCTCCCCGCTTCTGAACTGACCCACTATAAGCAGCTTTGGCATTACTTGTCCTCGCAGCGGGGCTCGCTGACTGTGTCACTCCCCACGAGCGTTGAGAGGCTGTGTAGGAGTGGGCCTCAGATGAGGGGACTACTTTCGAGCATTTATTCCCTCTTAAACACCCCTCTGGATGATGCCTCCCTATCTCATCGCTATATATGGGACGCTGGGAAGATGCCCTCAACACTACTATTACGATTCCTCAGTGGAAGGTGATTTGGGATAGGGCCTCTCGGGCATCCATTTGTACGGCCTACAAGGAAACACAATATAAGATGATAATGGATTGGTACCACACTCCTGTTTTTGCTTAATAAATTGAACCCCGATATCCCTCCACAGTGCTGGAGATGTGTTGTGGGATTGGGAGATGTGTTCCACATATTTTGGTCCTGCCCACTGATCACTCCATTTTGGGTAGTGGTTCAGCAGTGGTTCAGCAATTGCTCCAAAATTTCTTGGGAGTTGTGGTGCCTTTAGACCCGTTAGTCTTTTACACTTGTCTACTAGGGCCTTGGCCAAGAGACCGTATAAATTGTTCCTGCATGTTGTTTTAGCAGCCAAGACTCTGATAGCCTGTCTGAAGGTGAACTAATAGCCAGAATTCGGGAGATCCGCTCCCTGGAATCTATTACTGCCTCTCTGAATAATACCATCCCGTAGTTTCTTTCGGTTTGGGACCCATGGGACAGATGGAGGCAACCTCCATGACTTTTAAACTCTTTTTTTGGACCTCCCCTCCTCTTTCTTCTCTTGCTCTATCTTTTTTTTTTATGAAAGGTATCCTTTAAATGGGCACTGTCACCAACTTTATTTTTTGATATGTTGTAGTACTTATGCACTACAACATATCTCTAATATACTTTTATTATTATTTTTTTCATTAAAAAGGTTTAATTTACATTTTAAAACCAGCCACTGAAAAAGGACTGATTTTGGAGTGGCAATCAGTCCTTTTTCAGTTAGGCTGCACTCGCTCCCTGCCTGTCAATCAGACAGGCGGGAGCGAGCGCATTGGCTCCCCGGCCACTGGCTGGGAGGCCACTCCTCCTGCACATAGCCTCGTTGCCGCCGCTGTCCCTGCACGCCCGCTGCTGGACTCTGCAGTAACTGCAAGTGTAATGAGGGAACGGGGTATGCGGGGCGGGGTGGGGGGGTTGGGGGTTCGGAGGAGTGAACGGGCTAGTGCCGTAGCGGGGTGGGGGAGAACGGGCTAGCAAAAAAATAAAAAATAGGATGGTGGGAGCTACCCTTTAAGGAAAAAGAAAATATTAGAAGCAGCGAGACTTCATTACAGCTCTTGCAAACTGGAATATCTCGGCTTAGCAAAATGTATATGAATGTTTAGGGTGGATTTCCAAGTGGCAGATTGTGTAAGAGACAGAAATTTCTGCTACTGTCCTATTCATGTAAATGTAACATACAGAAATCCCCGTGCCTGTCAATGAAACAATCCCAAAGAGATGAATGGAACAGAGAGATTTCTACAACACAATCCACCTTTATGTAAATGTAAAGAAATGATGTTTTACTGTTGATCCAGTCTTATTAATATTTTTCCCCTATTTATTGGTTCAAGCATTATATTTTCTGTTTGCTCTGCTTTCAATCAATAATGGGGATACAAGGTTCTAATATTTACATACACCCTACTACTTTTATTCCCATTCCCAATTTCTGGTTGATCTTGATCATATGTTTTTTTTAACTATGCTTTGTAACTAACTGAAGACTCTTTGTTGATCCTGCATAGTCACCATACAGGAAGAATGTAAGATATTTGCATAGTCAGGAAGACTGTATGATATTTGATAAGAGAATAAGGCAAAATACTCTGCAGAATCAGTCATTGATTTCTATAGTGTTAATGTAAAGGTTGTGGAAAAGAGAATGTTTTTATAAATTTTACAGATATATCTGAAATTACAGACTTGTCACTAGTGCATGTGTACTAATAGCATTGCTACTTCTGTGATCTCTAATGTCCCATTGGTGCTTATCAATGTTCACACAATAAATTTTTTTTTCAGCACAAATATTTGTGGTATATTATTTGTCTATTTAGTCGAGTCTAAACAATGTGTACTTATTCCTGTGATGACGAGTACACAACCATTCTCCATTATAGTGACTGAGGGTGTAGGGGAACAGCTGCAAAGTCAACTGAGCATCGAGAGGTTGGACTTTCACCAATAAGACAATTATAGCATATATAGTCCATGTGCTGTAAAAAGGAAAACTCATTTAAAGGGGTATTCCAGGCAAAGCCTTTTTTTTTTTTTATAAAAAAAGGAAAGTTAAACAGATTTGTAAATTACTTAATCCTTCCAATAGTTATTAGCTTCTGAAGTTTTCTGTCTAACTGCTCAATGATGATGTCACGTCCCGGGAGCTGTGCATGATGGGAAAATATCCCCATAGGAACTGCACAGCTCCCGGGATGTGAGTCATCAGACAGCAGTTAGACAGAAAACAACAACTCAACTTCAGAAGCTAATAACTATTGGAAGGATTAAGATTTTTTAATAGAAGTAATTTACAAATCTGTTTAACTTTCCGGAGCCAGTTGATATATAAAAAAAAAGTTTTGGCCTGGAATACCCCTTTATCTGTCCTTAAAAAAAGTAGCTAGAACATGAACATTTATGTGAAGAATGATGCCAGGATCCACACAATAATGTATGTATAATGACCAAGAAAACCAGAGCATATAGGGGGACATTTTATCAAGACCTTTTTTTTTTTTTGGTTACTCGACTGAGCACTTTTTTGTGCAACTTTTGTGGGTAAGCAAAAAGTTGTAAAGAGCCATACCTAAGCAATTTTCAGTTTTCACTTTGCAGTGGTTACGTATTTAGGATTTACAAGTCTTCTCCAGGTTCAGCCTGGAGTACAAAACTACCGTACATGAGAAAATTAAAAAAGTCACAAAAAAAGTCTCACAAAAGTCTCACCTGTGACTTTTTGTTTTGCTTATGTGCTCCAAATTTATCAACCCCCTTGTGATAGTATATTAAATATGTAGCACATAAGCAAAACTAAAGCAAAAAAAATGACTTCAGAATTAGCTAACCAAAGGAACAATGATAAACGTCCCCCATAGATAGTATAGAAAGAAATAAAAATGTGCATACTTTCTCAAAAATGCTGGTCATACATTTTCTACTTTCTTGAACCATACTATATTACTTTGACTTAATGAAGTCAAGAAGGAAAAAGACAGTGTAAAATGTACGTAAAAATATAACATAAACCACATGTTAAAATTTTGTCATGAGAGAGTAGCTTTTAAAATACAGGTATCTTAGAGATGCCTGTCAGCATTTCAAACAGGGGTAAAGAACCTTGGTTTTAGTGTTAAAGGGGTATTCTTGCCCCTAAAAACGCATCCCCTACTCACAGGATAATGACAGGAGAATAAGTGTCTTATCGCAGGGGTTCTCCCTATAGTCTCTAGAATGGAGACCTGTATGTCCCAGCAGAATGGACCAGTGGGTCAGCATGCGTTCCATTTCATGTGTATGGTAGCGTGGAGATAACCAAATGCTATAATCTGGTATTTCCAGTGCTCCCAAAGACAATGAATGGAGCACATGCAGACCTACTGCTCTGGTCATAAAGGAAAGCCTGGTCCTGTTCTAAAGATTATAGGAGAGCTGACCATTGGGAAAGCAGTTCCCATAGAGAATAAATGGAGCTAAGGTGCGCACATATGGCCGCTGATTCTTTCTCAGGGGAAACTCTGTTCTCCATCCTGAAGATTGCAGAGGTCCCAGTATTCTGATAAGATAGTTACCCCTATCTTGAGTATAGAGCATAACTTGTATTTGTAAGCAAACCCCTTTATTGTCATTTCCCCATCTCAGATGTTTAAAGCATATAATAAATGCCTGAGGGGGGTGAAATTTTAGGGCTCCCATCAAAATACAGAAACAAAGAGAAGCGTGCATATGTGTTCTCTTCCTTGTCTTCTTTCTGGAGCAGCAAGATATCAGCAGACTTTCATTATCCAAATATATGGCAGACCTACCGTGTGTTTCTCCGAAAATAATACCGGGTCTTATATTAATTTTAGTCACGAAAAACACACTAGGGCTTATTTTCAGGGTAGGGCTTATTTACGGTATGTACATTGAACAACATACCGTACATTGCCCCCCAACGCCCCCCCCCCACCCCCAGCCCAGCGCTGCACCCCTTATCGGGGGACTAATCGTACCGTATGTCACCCGCGAGCGCTGCTTCTCTCCCCCCCCTGCCAAATAGTTATCAGCCGCTGCGCTGTACTCTGTATTCTTGTGCATTCTGTATTGTATTCTAGTAGCATTATATATGACAGTGGGCTCATCTTACATGACAGTGGGCTCATCTTACATGACAGTGGGCTCATCTTACATGACAGTGGGCTCAGCCTATCATCGGCAGAAGCGCGACATCGCTGCGGCCGGTGATAGGCTGAAGGCTCTGAGACGTCCCAACACCAGGAAGCAGCAAGAGCAGCTGAGAACGGTGATGCCAGTTCCTTAGCAACAGGGGAACAGAGGATGAAGGTAAGTTAAAGTTTGTTTTTTAATATTTGCATTGGCATTGCCTAGGTCTTATTTTCAGGGTAGGGCTTATATTGCAGCCCACCCTGATAATCCAGCTAGGGCTTACATGGAAAAAGGCATTAGAAGCCACTCTCAAAATATCTTAAGGCCTTCATTGATATCTATGGGGAAAATACGCTGCTGGTGGCATTTTGGTGGCCGCACACAATGACCTCTAAGGTGCCAAGTTGTGCACCCCTTTTATTGATGCACCATTATGTCGTAGATAGTACAATCATCAACAAAGTGAGGACTATAAGTCAAAACTCAGTATTGAATTTGGAATAGACAGCGGAGGATTCACTTCTGTATAGAATTTATCATTTCATAATAAGCTCTGCAAATATTTAGTCTTCTGATTCCAGATTGAAGGTTCAGCACACTGTATTTTGACTCATGAAATTGTAATTTAGAGAATGACATAAGAAATCAGATATGCCTCAATAGGTGTGGTGGCCAGGTCATGCCTTGGGGCTTTTTACAATCAGGACTAATGAACCTTTAGGTTTAACCTGTAATTTACAGACAATCCTATTTGGGTTGTCAATAATCTCATTAAGTTGTCTTCCCAGGAAGTTTAAATTGAGCATATTGATCGTTGTTTAACACCAAAGTAATAATTGTCACTTGCTTTCTACTGGTACAAACTATGGTTTTACTTTTACTTTTTAGAACATCTTCTCAAAGCCATTATTGTTAGGTATATTTTGCAATGTCTTTTCACTGGATCTGTACCATTGAGTATCCATACAGGGTTGAAATAAGTAGGGTCTGTGGCCTCCTAAGCATCCTTATTTGTTCAGAGAAATGCAAGTAAGCCCTGTTCAATCACTGCAGCATCTTGATAGTAGTGATTGGGTGCAAGCTATTAGTTATGGCATATCATTAGGGTACTGGCAGGAACTGCTTTAATAACCATCAGAAGTTTCCCAAAAATTAATTCAGGCTTGTACTAATACACAACAAATCTTAGAAAGAGCTGGAGAATAAAGAATGGGCAAAGGACAGAAGAGCCGCCTTAACCAGAGATGATACAACAAGTAAATTGCAGACCACCTCAGACTCTCATTAAAGGGGTTCTCCGGTGCTTAAACATCTTATCCCCTATCCAAAGGATAGGGGATAAGATGCCTGATCGCGGGAGTCCCGCAGCTGGGGACCCCCGGGATCATGCACGCGGCACCCCGTTTGTAATCAGTCCCCGGAGCGTGTTCGCTTCGGGACTGATTACCGGCGATTACAGGGCAGGTGGCGTATGACGTCACCCCTACGCTGGCGTGTGACGTCACGCTCCGCCCCGCAATGCAAGCCTACGGGAGGGGGCATGATAGCTATCATGCCCCCTCCTGTAGGCTTGGATTGAGGGGCGGAGCGTGACGTCACACGCCGCCCTGTAGTCGCCGGTAATCAGTCCCGGAGCGAACACGCTTCAGGGACTGATTACAAACGGGGTGCCGCGTGCATGATCCCGGGGGTCCCCAGCGGCGGGACTCCCGTGATCAGGCATCTTATCCCCTATCCTTTGGATAGGGGATAAGATGTTTAAGCACCGGAGAACCCCTTTAACGGGCCTGGACTGGGCCCGGGCATTTTAGACTAAGCAGCCCACCAATTTGGGGTCTAAATGCTGTGATGCCCAGTGATCACTTCGGTTCATCATTCCTAGAGACTCAGGCATTATGGGAGTTGTAGTTTTGTAACAGCTGGAGAGCCAAAGATTGCAGTACAGTTTACCCTTCATTACTGCAGAATTTACAAGTGACTACAGCTCTGATGGGACAGTCAGGAAGAATACACAATGGTATCAGTGACTTATAGGTGACATCTTCTTCATAGTCTTTATCTTCTTCATCTTGTCCAGGTACCAGGACTCCTTCAAGCTACATCTTTCCTCTGCAGAGTTTGACGCCCAGACATCATTGGCTTTGTATGAAGACCATAATCATTATAACCCTGCCAAACTCTACACCCCCTGAATATAACCCTGCCTGACACTGCATCCCTGAAAATAATATTGCACGTACCATTCCCCTGAATATTACCCTGCCCCTCCACTAAACCCTTCTGCCTCTTCAGAACCCTCTCTCTCCGCAGATCCCCTATGTCTCCACAGACCCTTCTGCCCTCCAGACAACAATCCCCCCCCCCCCCCAGACCCCTCTGTCCACCCCTAATACCCCTATGCTCACAGTACACAGGCAGCGTGGTGGGCTGTAGACAGTTACCAGCGGCATTTGAGCATGGTAAAATCTCAGGAACAGAAGGCCATATGAAAAACTGAAACGTGTGTGATCAGGGTCCCCTAAGCTATTTATTAAAAGTAGAATTCAAATTGTGTTTGATTGGTTGCAGGTCCACTTACATGGTATATACGTTGTTAAATCTTGCATACTATTTATTTATGTATGCTTCATATCTCATGTGACAAATGGAAATACAGGTTAAAAATACTTAACAAAGCATGAGGATCGGAATGAGTGGTATACCTAGTCTGAGCCCTGTCTTCTGGGACATTTGTTTCCCTTAAAATGGATACAAGCAATCATTTCTGACTCTTGTTTTTACAGCTGTATAACTTCAATGGGAATTAGGTTATGTTTTTTTTTTCTTTTTACATTATTTTTCTTGCTGTGTTTTTCTCCATTGAAGTCAGTACAAATTGCCATAGAAATGTCATTTCTTAGCATCCATATATGTATTTGCTGCATGGTGTGATTTTTTAAAGGCTTTTCTAATAGATTGTAGCAGCGGTAAAATCTCCATGTGGCCTCATCACATTCCAGGTCAAATTCTGAGGCATGAGGGAATATATCACTTCCATTTTTTACTCATTGGAGCCAGAAACTAAACCTTTCTAACCTTTTTAACTTGTTTCTATTTTCTGATTGATTTTCTGATTTTATTTTCGTTAGAGATATGCTTCCGGCAAGCCCTATGGACGTAAGAAACAATAGACTAGAGGTGACCCTAGTGACAGTTTTTTTGCATTTCATTTTAAGTAAGGATGTCCCAGTACCATTTCTTAAGACCAAGTATAAGTACCGATACTTTTTTTTCAAGTACTTACCAATACTAATGTCCTTTTTTTTCCATTCCTTGTGACAGCAAATGTGGCGTTTGACTTTGTGAAGCCCTATACAAATGTCACACACTCACGGACAATCATTATTAAGTTATGCCCTCGTAATTAGGTAGGGAAACCACCTATTAGGTTAAAGCCCCCAGTAGCTATGTAGAGAATCCCCCTATTGGGTAGAAGCCCCCAGTAGTTAGGAAGGGAAGTACCCCTATTATGTTAAAGTCCTCAGTAGGCAAGAACGTAGGGAATCCACCCTTTTTAGGTAGAAGCCCCTTGAAAATTGTCAGGTAGGGAACTCTTCCCTTTTAGGTAGAAACCCCCAGAAGGTAGGCATGTAGGGAATCCCCCTACTAGGGTAAAGCCTACAGTAAATAGGTGGGTGGGTAGGGAACCCTCCCTTTTTTAGGTAAAAGCCCTCAGTAGTTGGGTAGTCAGTTAGGTAGGGAACCTCAGATTAGGTAGATACCACAAAGTAATTTTCCCCAATAAGCCTCCTTCAGAAGAAAATAATAACCTTTCCCTAGCTCCTGCACTGAGGTTTCTGCATCCTCCGCTCTATTAGAGGCGCCGCACCTTCTCCTTTCCACCGTTATCTAGTATATACAGTCATGGCCGTAAATGTTGCCGCCCCTGAAATTTTTCAAGAAAATTTAGTATTTCTCACAGAAAAGGATTGCAGTAACACGTTTTGCTATACACATGTTTATTCCCTTTGTGTGTATTGGAACTAAACCAAGAAAGGGAGAAAAAAAAGCAAAATATCAACAATCTCAAGGTTACAAGTCCATTTCCAGAGATCTAGATTTGCCTTTGTCCACAGTGCATAACATTATCAAGAAGTTTGCAACCAATGGCACTGTAGCTAATCTCCCTGGGCATGGACGGAAGAGAAAAATTGATGAACGGTGTCAATGTAGGAAAGTCCGGATGGTGAATAAGCAGCCCCAAACAAGTTCCAAAGATATTCAAGCTGTCCTGCATGCTCAGGGAGCATCAGTGTCAGCACGAACTATCTGTCAATATTTAAATTAAACACTATGGCAGGAGACCCAGGAGGTCCCCACTGCTGACACAGAGACATGAAAAAGCAAGACTACATTTTTTGGGTGGCTTGAATGTGTGCAAGGCATCATGAAATCTGAGGATCACCAACGTATTTTGGGTCGCACTGTACAACCCAGTGTCAGAAAGCTGTGGTTGCATCCAAGATCTTCCAGCAGGACAATGACCCCAAACATACATAAAAAAGCACCCAGAAATGGATGGCCACAAAGCGCTGGAGAGTTCTGAAGTGGCCAGCAATGAGTCCAGATCTAAATCTCATTGAACACCTGTGGAGAGATTTGAAAATTGCTGTTAGGAAAAGGCGCCCTTCCAATAAGAGAGACCTGGAGCAGTTTGCAAAGGAAGAGTGGTAATATTCCGGCTGAGAGGGGTAAAGGGTGCGCAACCAAATATTAAGTTAAGGGTGACAATTATTTTGTCCAGACAATTTTTGGAGTTTGGTGTGACATTATGTCCAATTTGTTTTTTTTCCTCCCTTTTTTTATTTAGTTCCAATACACACAAAGGGAATAAACATGTGTATAGCAAAACATGTGTTACTGCAATCCTTTTCTGTGAGAAATACTTCATTTTCTAGAAAAATTGCAGGGGTGCCAACATTTACGGCTATGACTGTATAACAAAGCGAACGTTGTAGTGGCCTCAGCACTGGAACAGAGGGAATGTTAGAGGGATTTTGTATATGGTCTGCAGGTATCAGGACATTAGCATGAGTGCAAGAATTACTATCTGTACATCCCTAAACTTTAGTATATTATTATAGGAGTAGCCATCTAGCCTGATTTTCTTTACCAGAATTCATACATATTGTAAGGAACTTTGGGGAGTGACTAATATTTTCCAGTTTGTTATATTATGGCCGAGGCAATATGTGTGTGCATAGGACATCACTAACTTGGAGTGGAAGGGAACAAGTTTTTTTTTTAACCTTGTGCCTATTTTTTCTCTGCAGTTTCCTAGTAGCATCAGTTTCTAACAAAAGTCACCCTATGCACTGACTGGTTTATGTATATGGGAAGGTAACTATTAGGCCTTTTATGTAATATCATAAATGTATAAAGGGTGGGAAAGGGGGACTGATACAGTAAATTAATATTTTAGCAATATTGATGTATAACATAGAAATAAAACAAAAAATATAGGGGAAAAAAAACTGACAAAGACCATGAATTTTAATACAGCAGTAGCATGGGCATAACATGTACTGGAGTATCTACTGGTGTCACCTGGTGGTTTCACTTGGTATTGCATGAAGTGGACTTAAAAGATTTGGAAATATTGTATCCCTCTTGTTTTATCAATAGATCTGTTATTAAAGGGGTACTCCAGTGAAAACCTTTTTTCTTTTAAATCAACTGGTGGCAGAAAGTTAAACATATTTGTAAATTACTTCTATTAAAAAATCTTAATCCTTCCAGTTCTTATTAGCTGCTGAATGCTACAGAGGAAATTCCTTTCTTTTTGGAACACTGATGACATCACGAACACAGTGCTCTCTGCTGACATCTCTGTCCATTTTAGAAACCATGCATAGCAGATGCATAACAGATGTATGCTAAGGGCAGCATGGTGGCTCAGTGGTTAGCACTGCTGCCTTGCAGTGCTGGGGACTTGGGTTCAAATCCCACTAAGGACAACAATAAATAAAGTGTTATTATTATTATAATAACGTCAGCAGAGAGAACTGTGGTTGTGATGTCATCAGAGAGCATTCCAAAAAGAAAAGAATTTCCTCCGTAGTATTCAGCAGCAAATAAGTACAGGAAGGATTACTATTTTTTAATAGAAGTAATTTACAAATATGTTTAACTTTTTGCCACCAGTTGATTTAAAAGAAAAAAGGTTTTCACCGGAGTACCCCTTTAAAGATATGTGTTTGCCACTTTCAACGCAGCCCATATCCATATTTCAGCATTTAAGCTTTCTGGATGGATATGTAATGGCTTCATGATAGGACAATCACCCTTTGATGAAATAACAGCTACATAACATTTCCACTTATATGTTTGATCACCAGGAGGGTGGCTGGCACCATACAAGGCCATCTAAGACTGTTTCTGCGCATTAGTGAAGTGCACGAGGGCTTACAGCTCAATGCTACAAAGCAGGTAGTATAACAGTTCTTCGATAGAACATAAATGTGGGTACATCTAATATGTGGGTAACAAACACTGTAGTTACTAAAAATGTGGAAATGTGGCTGCAGAGGGAAGGCACAGACTGAATACCTATGTCTTGTCCATGTGTGGTGTCCCAGCACCAAAGGCTGTCCTGTGGGCTGCGGACTATCTTGGGCAGACCTGCGGCACGGGTGTTGAGCCCACTAAAAGACTGGTTGTTATAGTTAATATGTTTGAGCACTTTACAAAATGTTATTTATATTTCTAATGTACAATGTGATATTTGTTATTTATCTGTGTTGTATCTTTGAGAGAGAGGAGCAGTGCAAGCCCATGTGACCCTGCCTGCCTAGTGGGAACCCCTAAATTGTTAGCTATATAGAGTAGTAGGGGAGGAGTTGCCCCAGTCTAGCCCTAGATCTAAGCCTGAGGACAAGTGTGGTAAAGGTGTGAGTTGTGTGTGGAGAAGCTCTGAGGGAAGTCCAGAACAAATCTCTTCTCAAATTCTATCCAGCCATTCTGCAAGGGATCCCCTGTACAACGGAAAGTCAAGCCCTGGCAGAGAAAGTCACAGGACCTTGTCAGAACCCTAGCAGCCTGGAAAATCTTTAGTTTCATATCAAGTCAGTATTAATTCATTGGGTGAAAAGCAGCATAAGTCCTGGCAAGGCAACAAGGCTCCCAAGGGGTTACACTGCATCCTCCCCACTCTGCACCATACTGTTGGCATATAATAACATCTGCACCCTGCTCAGTAAATGGCAGCTATCCGTAACCCGATGTCGGTGTGTTTCTTTACTCCCCGTGTCTGGCCCAGGAGAAGCTGTCTCCCACCTTGGACCGTGTATAGGCTAACAGTGTCCTGGCGTCACAAAGTGATCAGGTATTTCTAGCACCCTCGTGTCACCACAAATGTACAGGGTTACCTAAATTGTATCTCTAGGATAGCATTTTAACAAACAGTGTTATACGGATAAAGAACATATATTTTTATAACTTATCCAATGTATCAGAATAGTGATGCAAACCCCCTATTTAGTTGTGGGGCTATCTTTGCTTCTTGTCTTCTTTATCCTCTTACCATCTCTTGAAGGTGAGAAAGTGAAATGTTTCTGCACACAAAAAATGAATGTCGAATCGGCATTTCAGACAACAATGGTGCCTATTAGACCCAATTAAAGTTAAGTGCCATTGTTACTCTCTCTAGGTACACCACTGCTGTATAACAAGACAAATTATTCATTGAGGGCTCTAGGAAAGCATGAGAGTTGTAATAAAGATCATTAAGGTAATCTCTCTGCTTTCCAAAATGTAGATTTAAAACAAGTCACTAAACATAAATTATTTGTCAAGTCAGGGGTAGGGGTCAGCACAAATCTACACCCACCCCAAACCACAGTCCCTACCTACTTGGCTGATCTGCCATAAACAAATCCCCCCCCCCCCCCCCCAACTAGGCAACGTTCCCTACACGTTAACAAAGACCTGTGGAGACAGTTTTGGTAGGGTTATATTGTTAAGTATCACCAGAGCATCCAATATCCCTACTGTGGAATGAGCTTCACTGTAGCCAAGCTATTCACAACATCCCACTTCGTTTTATAGGATATGTGCCTCTTCTTCCATGCAGACTTCATGGAAAATCACCCTTTTTTCCCCCTTTTTTTATAATGTCATCTAACAGACCAATTGTATAATAAAATACTCCTATATTACCCTTATTAAGATTAAAATAATTTTGATGGAGATTTTCCATGCCCTTTGCATGTAACTTACCTTATAAAATTATAAAAATCCTTCTTAATGTTTTCCTTATTGCATCAGCTTTTTAGCTATGTACAATTTCATGGTTTGACTGTTAATAAAATTAAATACTGTATGTGAATACACTGGAAAATTATTATATTTTCTCCGGTACCCGCTTCTCCATTTTCTCATAGTTTTCGTGATGTGAGCTTTAGAAAAAGCCACCATGAGAAAGATGAAACACTGTTGAGAGCATGCAACTTTACATGCTCTGTCCTGGGTGAGCGGGGCCTCTCACTCAGTTTGAGAGGAAATACCGTAGTCATGTTTGACCTTACATATGTATTTTCCCACAGAACTTATGGTCACTGCGCTTTTCAAGGCTACATGGTTTCCCAGCAGTACACTGCATTGACTGGTCCGGCCTTGTCATGGGTCCATAGGACCTAGGCAGCACTTTGACAGGGGGCAGCAAAGTGCCACCCAAGATAATTTTTTTTGCATTGTTAAATTAAGGTTCTGGGGTACATATTTATATAGGAGTGTGTGGTATATATTTATAAAGGTCTGGTGTGTGAATTTTTTTAAAGAGGTCTGGGGTATATATTTATATAAGGGTCTAGTATATCTATGTATATGGGTGTCTGAGGTATATATTTATAAAGGTCTGGTGTGTGAATTTATATAGGGTTCTGGTATACATAATAATAAAAGGGTCTAGTGTATGAATTTATATAGGGGTTTGGGGTATATATTTATCAAAGGGTCTAGTGTATGAATTTATATAGGGGTTTGGGGTATATATTTATCAAAGGGTCTAGTGTATGAATTTATATAGGGGTTTGGGGTATATATTTATCAAAGGGTCTAGTGTATGAATTTATATAGGGGTTTGGGGTATATATTTATCAAAGGGTCTGGTGCATGAATTTATATAGGGGTTTGGGGTATATATTTATCAAAGGGTCTAGTGTATGAATTTATATAGGGGTTTGGGGTATATATTTATCAAAGGGTCTGGTGTATGAATTTATATAGGGGTTTGGGGTATATATTTATCAAAGGGTCTGGTGTATGAATTTATATAGGGGTTTGGGGTATATATTTATCAAAGGGTCTAGTGTATGAATTTATATAGGGGTTTGGGGTATATATTTATCAAAGGGTCTGGTGTATGAATTTATATAGGGGTTTGGGGTATATATTTATCAAAGGGTCTAGTGTATGAATTTATATAGGGGTTTGGGGTATATATTTATCAAAGGGTCTAGTGTATGAATTTATATAGGGGTTTGGGGTATATATTTATCAAAAGGTCTGGTGTATGAATTTATATAGGGGTTTGGGGTATATATTTATCAAAGGGTCTAGTGTATGAATTTATATAGGGTTTTGGGGTATATATTTATCAAAGGGTCTGGTGTATGAATTTATATAGGGGTTTGGGTATATATTTATCAAAGGGTCTGGTGTATGAATTTAAATAGGGGTTTGGGTTATATATTTATCAAAGGGTCTAGTGTATGAATTTTGATGGCGAGTTTGGCAAAGAAAAAGGAGCGGGAATTACTCCAATCAGAGAACACATGACTTTGTAAGTCGCTGTCACCTTTCCAGACCTGTCTGTTCTGGTTAATAATTGCATTGCCCAGAAGATAGCAATTCTAAAGTATAAGAGAATTTATATGGGGTCTGGGGTATACATTTATGCTTTAATTCATTATTTATAAGACCAAGCCACCTTTTTCCATTGAACCATGTTTTAGTCCTACAGGCAAATTTTAAGGGTCAGCATGGACTGTCTGCAGTTATGCAGCCCTGCATAGAACAAACTGTGATGCACAATTACATACATATATAGGGAGATTTATCAAAACCTGTGTAGAGTAGAATTCGTTTTTCAGAGGCCTTTTTAAAAATGGAAGAAGCAATCTGATTGGTTGCAATGGGCAACTGGTAAACTTTCCTTCTACACAGGTTTTAATAAATCTCCGCGTGTGTTCTGACACCTTTTTATAATAGCCAGGAACAACTTTTTTCAGCAAAATGTACTATAGTAGTTCTGTAGGATCAGACCAGAGCAGCTACCATTTGCTCCACACATGCATGAATGAGCCTTGGGTGCCCATAACCATGATGCAAGTTTCCACTTGTCCTTCCTTGGGTCACTTTTGGTAGGTGCTAACTACTACATACCAGGAACAGGAACAAGACCGGCTGTCTTGGAAAGGCTCTGACACAATTGACTAGGTGTCATAATTTAGTCATTGTCAGTGAGCGTCAATAAATATATATGGTGTGCACAAAGGGGGAGATTTATCAAAACCTGTGCAGAGGAAGAGTGGTGCAGTTGCCCATAGCAACCAATCAGATTGCTTCTTTCATTTTCCACAGGCCTCTTTAGAGGCCTGTGGAAAATGAAAGGCGCAACCTGATTGGTTGCTATGGGCAACTGCACCACTCTTCCTCTGTACAGGTTTTGACAAATCTCCCCCAAAATCTCTTTTGTTCTTAGATATGGCCATGTCTGCTACACTTTTAGTCCTAATAAGGTTTTTAGTCAAAATGCAAAATAATGTCTTTGTCATTTTAATATATTTTTATTTTCAAATAGAAAAATATACCAAGTCAACTTGTACTGTTAAGACTATATACTCACACACAGAGCAGGCAAGGGTTTAGGAATCTTCTGCTGGGACAGTTATGGGGACATATGAGACCAACAGGCCCTAAAGTGCTGACAAAGGGTTCTTGGGCACAATTGCACCATGTTAGCCATAGCAACACAATTAGGACTAAATATTATTTGCTTATCCTTTTATTTGGCACATAAGGGATTTCATGTTTATTAGTTGTTAGAAGTCTTGTTACAACCAAAATTCTGAGCCTGTCTCTAGAAACACCTAGCAATGTGGTAATGATGCTTCTAATATGTATCTGCCATGCTCTTGGTGTTTTGATATCTCTATAGAAACAGAACTACTTCTTCAATCACCTATGTGGTATCTGCCACAAAATTACATTTAAGAACACTCAGACATTTAGTGATGATATATAGCATGTTAATAATCTACTTAGGTACCATGCAAATAGCCATATGTAAGCAAAATAAAAGCACATGCCATGCAGTGGGCAGCCATATCCACCCTACCCATTGGGACATACAAGACAAGGATAACATCATCTGTTTATTGGGCACACTTTCAACGCCACCTCCCATGCCTAACTATGGTTTATTTAAGTGGTAGGTTCACTTGTCATTTGCCTAAATAGCAATATGACATTTACCTCCAGTCTGGGTGTACACAATTTTATGTATAAGGAAACTGTATTGTGTTCAATACTATACACACCCTAACACATTGGCCGAATTGCTCTTTTAACAAGAAGAGGCAATTCTGTGCTAAAGCAGGGAAGCAGATTTCCCTAAAGATTTTATGCTTCAGATCAGATCGATCAGAATTACTCCTGCTTGCTACAGTAGCGTCAACAGGTTAAAGACGCTAAAAAGCTTAACTTGGCTGGTATCAAGGGCAGGGACATTTTTTTGTTGTTGCTCAGAAGTCAAGTTATCTGCTTTTGACGGATGTACTCTATAATGCATTAGGCATATTTTAAAGGTACAGTTTTTTCATTGCACTGGTGAATGTAACCCCCCCCCCCCCCAAAAAAAAAAATTCAACCATTAGAGTCTTGATAAAAATATCTATCTATGCAGCTTAATGTGTCTAGATTTATACAGACTTACGTGTTTCCATGGTTATAGACTACAAGCAAGCTTTATGTGTAGTCTGATCATGCAGTCACAGATTCCTCTACTTCTTTAGCCCCCTCTTTGTGCTAGCCTACAGATAGAAGGGATTTATAAGTAAGTAAAGCAGGTCTTACACATATGATTAAAGTTGGCTGGCCGAATGCACCAATTTTGGCAAGATTGGCCAACCATCTACTGTGTATGGGACTTTCCAACAGCACAAGTTATTGCCAAGAATGCGCTGGACTGTTGGAATTTAACATGTCAGATCCCTGTGTTCTCAGGGAGTTAAACTACCATCAGAGATGTCTGGCAGCAGCTTTCTGTCCTCTACCCATTCAGAGTACGTTAATGCTTAGCTTATTATAGGAGGTTGGAAGAGATAGCTGTTGGCCTGATGTATAGCCAGCTTGACACATGACTGCAAGAACAGACCACATATAGTTTATTTTTATTCTATAACCATGGATATACATATGTTTGTACAGGAGCTATAGAAATGTTCTCATTTTTATGTAAGATATATAGGAGCAATTAATGGATGCAAAGTGGCATATATATTTATAAGGGTCACCATATATTACCCAACACTGTACTGTAGGCTAGTAAATGCATTACAACTTTGGTAGCAAAATGACTTTGCCTATCCCTGTGCGTAGCTTCAAGCAACAGACAGAATGTGTAATGGACATTGCTTATCTATCAAGCACCACACATATCACATGAATTCATCCAGGACATACCAAACAGCATATAGAAACATTTCTACTATGAAGAACTAGACAGAGTTCTTGTTACCTTAGGCACTGGCAGAGACAGGCGGATTCATATGTGTAATATTTAGTAAATTATATCTATACTTAAAATCCAGCAAGGTTATGAGAGAGCTGAAATCCTGTACACAATGGAACTGTGTAGCTTTGTGTGTAACTTCCTGTGCGTGTGTGTTATACATTGTCAGTCTCATATCATCATTTGTTGAGAAGTTGATTCACCACCTTCCTCTTTCATGAGATCAGGACTCTGTAAGATGTTCTGTTACCGAATAGGAAGAAAGTCCCAGGAGACTGTGGGATGGGGAAGGTAGTGAGGTGCATGCAGGGTGCTCAACAGAGCCATGAAAATGGATAAGAGGCTATTTTTGCATGTCACATTGCAACAGAAGAACTATGGAGGGGTCACTCTTTGCTGCCTCTTTAAACTCTTCCAGGGTGATTTGATCATCTCTGTCCTTGTCCATCTTTGTGAAGATTTTGTCAACTCTCTGTTGTGGAGTTAGGCCATCCTGGTTCATACGCATCATGATGACAGTACCGACCATTTTATAAATGGCCTAAGGGTTAAACAGGGAGAGAGAGAAGATAATAATTTATTAGGCAATTATTCTCTAAGACATATATATATATAGCTAATAGCTCTATTCTGTAACACTGCAACTATTTATAGCAGGGATGAATTACTCTGCAAAAATGCTCTATTGGGAATACTCACAATAGAAGATCCATTCTACTTTCCTATTATCTCCTTTTATTGTTTCCACATTGTAAGTTCCGGCTCTTAAAACCAGTGCAGAATGAAAAAGGAACCATAACATTCATGGATTAGAGATGACTGCTTTATACTACAGATCAAAATGTTGACCCTTTGGCTTAAAATGGGGTGCGTCTTGGTTCGGTCAAGGCGCCCATAACATCTATGAATGACTTTACTATCTGCTGTCATTGGCCAGCAAATACTGCCTAGGAAACAGTATAATCTTTGCTCATAATAGGAAGCACCCCGCTTCCATCCTCTCATTTTCATCTATTAAATCCATGTTTGATCATGTAATGTGTTAGATCTGATGAAGGTTTGTTTGTTAACATATTAAAAGTGTGTTACCATATTTTCACAAAATACTATAGAAATCTGTGCTACTTCTAAAGGCTTAACCTTTTGTGGTATTATCATTATGAGAGTACAGATTCTAGCTAGCTAGGAATGAGCCCATAGCAGCAGTGTCCATTGAAACAACTACACTCAGCTTGGTCAAAGCTCTGATGGGAGTTGTACCACTAGCACAACGACAAAAGGTGAGTGCAGTTGCACACACACTGAGAACCAGTGTTGCTAAAATCCTGGACATAAAGCGTCATCTGTCTTTCTATTTTTTATGTAAGAACAGCTCTGAATGATCTGTTTTTCCTTGCCAACCCTATGGAGTCTCTAAGCACAGATGTTAACAGAGCCTTAATGGCAAAATTATTGAGGATAGTTACATTGTGCTGGGAATGTTTTCTTGCAAAATAAAAATATCAAAACTTTTCTATACACTAATTCCAATAATAAGTTAGCTGGATATATGTCTGACTAGGACCAAACATTTTATTTTGGCTAAGGGTTAATGACATACGAGTGTTGTGTGCGCTGCCCTTGTACAGAAGCATACACAGCCATATGAATCTGTATTACAGATCTGTAGTCACTCTTTGTCCCCCTGCACAGTGCTTTCATGAAGCAGCAGATTCTCCCCTCAAAACATTTTTTATGGAAAATACCATTATATATATATATATATATATATATATGTACTGTCCCAGTATAGAACATAGTCCTGTACTACGCAAAGAAAAAAGCTAGCTGTCAGGCACTGCGGAGCAATTATTACCAGCCAGTCATGCAGGATAATCAAATGCCGGTGTGACATCCGCTGCTATTGTGGGATCTAAGGCGGTGCGGCTTCAATAGTAATGTAAAGAATATATTCCAAATACTTCAAAAGCAGAAGACAAAATGAATCGCACTCACCAACGGTGTAGTCCCGAAATTGCAGAGCTTTATTCCATGTAAAGATGAAGCAACATATCTAGGAATGGAAGTTCCATGGAGTAGGGAGTGAGAGCAGCCGCTCTCAAGATGCAGGGGCACACTAAGGGGTGGCAACTAGTTTTGCGTCAGCCGAAGCTTCTTATGACCAGGTGCCACACACCTGGCCGGATGAAGCGCCGGCTGACGCGAAACTAGTTGCCACCCTGTGGTGCGATTCATTTCGTCTTCTGCTTTTGCTGTATATATAGTCATGTACTACACTTAGGCCCTGTCAGATTGAGTCTCTCAGTGTCCTGGGGGCTCTCCTGCAGTGTCTCCGCCATAATGAAGTTAGTCTTACTATGTCTAGCCATTACTAGGTTATGTATTATGTGTATATAGAGTATAAAGGACCTTTGGTGGACCAATGTAAATGTCTAAAGGACCTTTGGAGATATCACATGTTATGTTATCACATGTTACCCAGAGGTGCACCAGTTAAACACATGACCTGCAGCTTGACCTATGGGCTTCTAGTTCAGCCCCCCTTTATAAGGAAGGGAGGTGCTGTAATCTCTCCTCTTTTGGCTCTTTTGCTGTTGAGCAACAGAAAAAAACGAATGTCTCGGTGCTAGTGTCCAGCTACCTTGAAGGCCTCAAATCTACCATCACTTCCAGTAAGTCAAGTCTATGTCTGCTGTCACCACCTATGGTCCAGTCAAGCCTAAAGTTAATTATCTAAAGTCTATTACAAGTACAACTAGTCCCAGCAAGCTGCAAGGTCCATCTGTGTTCCTGGCCACCTCTCTGAGATTCTGGCTGAGCTATAGAGACTATAACAACTGTCTGACCTCAGTAAAGCCTCTGTTAAACCATAACCTGGTCGTGGACTATCATTTCACTGCCTAGCCATTGGGATAGTGGAGATACAATTTGGGTGGTTCCCGATACCCAAAAACCACTCTGGCATCACGAACATTAGCGCTAATAACATCTTGCCCCTGGGGTTAATACCACCTGTCCATCCCCCTACATCGTGGTGCCGCCATTCAACATGGCTCACCACATATATCATGCAATGGAACATGCCACAATTTTTTCTTCTGTAATCTCACAGAATCCATACTGTGCCACTGTATTGCTGACTTATATGATATACATCCATTCTAAATCTGGGTACATGAAGCATAAAGAAGTTTACTGCAATTATAATACTGATGGGATGATTTTAGGATAGGCCATCAATGTTAGATCTATGGGAGTCCAGATTCTGACATCACCTGTGATCAGCCCCTTAAATGGGACAGAGCTGAAGTAAGCTACATCACCAGGTGCAGCAACTAATAACTGAGCTGCGCCTGTAGGTAGAGCGCATAATAGGCTTCTAGCAAACATATGGCCAGTGTTTTAAGAGAAATGCATTCTCCCAGATATTTTTTCTAAAGAAAGTTACTCGATAAGTTTTTCTGCAGAAGATTTCTGCAGTTCTGTTTTTTTGTTTTTGTTTTTTTTGTATGAAGCTTATATCTCCTAGAAAGCAAATCAGCATCAGTTGACACCTTCAACTCTTTCCTTAGGCATAAATTGCTGACAGCTTTCAGTGAACTCTGTGCTGAAGACCCAGTCACCTATTGTAAAGCTAAAATTGACAATATCTGTTCTGAAATTATCTCCCAGTCCCTAGTATCTTAGATTTCATTCTCCCCCACACTTCTTCTTCATCACTCTCAGCTTTGGAGCCAGTAATAGAGGAGGGAGTCTCTAAGCTACTCTTTTAGGCTATGTTCACACAATGGAAAGATTTCCGTGCGGACATTCTACCATCAGCGAAGCGCATGCCAGTGCTAGGACCGGTCGGAAATACACTGTCTCATAGACGGCAATGCATTTCCGTGCGGACTCTGTAGAAAGAATAGACATGTCTATTCATTCTGTGGACTCCAGAATCGGGAAAATCCATTGTGTGCACAGTGCAGTAGAATTCATTTCAAATCAATGGGACTCTGCTGCTGCGGATTGTCCATGAAGAATTCTTCTGTGAAATTCTGCATGGAAACTACATTATGTGAACATAGGCAACTCTCAACCCACCATCTGCACTTGATTCTGTTCCCTCACACCTTCTCAAGTCTCTCTCTCCTGCTGTCACTACTCATCTAACTAAAATATTCAACCTCTATCTTTCCTGTGGTATCTTTCCCTCTTCCTTCAAACACTCTGTCATAAACCCTTTACTAAATAACAACATCTCTGGACTTTATCCTATCCAGCTAGCATATTGAAACAGCAAAAAAACAGAGAGGGTGCTCCGTAGCGCATTACCACTGGATGATAAATGGGTGAACAAAGGTGTGGACAATGCTCACACAGGCAGTTACACTCGCCAAGTGTAACAATGGATCGTAGCATGTGATAGTGTATGCCGGCAGCCGATCTGCCTCGCCGAAAATCTGCATAAACCAAGGAGCCTCCAGGAAAACGGCGGATGTCAAAAGGCGCTGGACATACTTGTAGGGTAGAAAACACTTTAAGCACCCATTATGCAACGCGTTTCACAGATTAAATGCTTCATCAGCTGATGAAGCATTTAATCTTTGAAACGCGTTGCATGATGGGTGATTAAAGTGTTTTCTACCCTACGAGTATGTCCAGCGCCTTTTGACATCCGCCGTTTTCCTGGAGGCTCTTTAGCTAGAATATTGGGCAGATTAGATGGGCTGAATATCTGCCAACACATTCTATGTTTCTATGGACCCGCCTCTAATCTCCCCTTCATCTCTTAAGGTGTGTGTGGGTAGGGGAGACTATTTAGGGGAGAGGGGAGACTATACAGGGAATGTTATAAGCCTAAAGAGATGTGTTATTAAGCAGACTTAAAACAATTTGCTAAATTGTGGGGGGTTTTAATTTCACCTCATAAATTTATTCAGATTTTTGTTGTTGTTGCGTTGTAGATATTATGGTAAAATGAGTAATCTCATTACAATTGGTCCTGCATAAAAAAGGCCCTTATATGGCTTTGTAGATGGAAAATGTAAAGATTTATGGCTTTTAAAAGGTAAGGAGGAAAAAAGTTAAAACGCAAAAATGAAATTTTGCTGTGTCCTTGTTTTGTACCGATCTCCTTCCAACATAACAGACAGGATTACAATGAAAGATGACACCAGTAGATAGATAACACTGGATCCATCTCCATTCACAATAGCAGAAGCTCAGAGTTCAGCCTCCCCCCTCTCTGTGGAATGACCTCTTCAGAGGTCACAGAGCATGCCTAGTACACTATCCCATTCATGTAAATGGGGTTTGAGACAGATTATTCTGTCTATGTCCATGGGGCTTGCCACAAAACATATCTAAATGCTTTTTAAAAATTGATCAGGCAAGATGGCAAAAACTTACTATATGAATAGAAACAGATAAAAAAAAAACATAATTCCTTCTCACATAATTCCTTCTTTTTTTCCCGCCAGTATCATTATTCCATGCAATCCTCACTTTTATGTTTCATACCTCAATAATCTCCAGCATTTCCAGTCTTGTAATCTTCCCATCTCCATCTAAATCGTACATTTCAAATGCCCAGTTTAACTTCTGCTCAAAACTTCCACGTGATGTGACACTTAAAGCACAGATGAATTCCCGAAAATCGATTGTACCATCTCCATTTTTGTCAAATGTACGAAAGGCATGCTGAGCAAATTTGGAAGCATCACCATATGGAAAAAACTGTAAAAATAATGTAAGAAATATATTTTTTTCCTCAAAAAAGATTCTAGTGATGTCGTCAAGTCTATGGTTATGGACATACAGGATTATGAACAGCATAAATACCTTAATATAGAGCTGCTGGAATTCTTGTAGGTTAAGGATACCGGATGGACAATCCTTTAGAAATCCTTTATACCAATGCTTCAATTCTTGCTCTGTGAATTCTGTGCTCTGCACTAGGTCTTGTAGCATCTCTGGAGCTAGCTTGCTGTTTGGTTTTCCCATTTCGGCAGTATATAGGCTTAAAAACAAAATCATGTGTAAAGGTAAATGCAAAGATTATTGTTTGTCACTAGCTCTAGAATGTAAAATGGGTGTCCAGCATTAGAATCAATGTGATACTGCCTTAATCTTGTACTCGGGTGGGTCTGGTTTTGCATCTCCATTTGAATGAACAAGGCTAAGGTGCAATGCCAGCCACAGCCCTTGAACAAGAGGAGCACTAATTCTAAAAAAAAGACCATTAGTTCTAATTCAGAACAATATTTTATAAACCAGATTTTGCACATAAATCAAAGCAACCAGAAGTGACCACCTGACAAGAAAGTCATGCTAGTCACGCTACTGGGATTATGTATTAAATGGGAAAATACCGGCAACAACTGACATGGAAAAGGATTTAGGATTTTCAGTTAACTGTAAATTTAACTGTTAATGATAGAAATAACGATCGGCACTACCAACCAAGGCTCACAGCCCTACATGTATTGCAGGCTAGGGCAAACAAAAGGAAGGTCCCAGACTTGCTGTGCACCGTTCCTGGACTAAAGGTACTAACACCCCTAATGAAAGGTTTCACAGATATGCAAGCAGTCCAGCATGAAGATACAAACAGGGGAGCACTCACGAGGTCCACTCACGGTTGCGGTGCCAAGAAATTCTTTATTCGGGTGCGAGTTAAAAGTAACAGCTGGACGCCAGGTCCCCATAGCTCAGGTAAGCCGCTTTCACGCCAACACACAGGGCGCTTCTTCAGATCAAGGTGGTCTGAAGAAGCGCCCTGTGTGTTGGCGTGAAAGCGGCTTACCTCAGCTACGGGGACCTGGCGTCCAGCTGTTACTTTTAACTCGCAACCGAATAAAGAATTTCTTGGCACCGTAACCGTGAGTGGACCTCGTGAGTGCTCCCCTGTTTGTATCTTCATGCTGGTAAATTTAACTGTAGCAACAAATGTCAGGCATCTGCTGCCAAGGCAAATACAATCATGGGGTGCATCTATATGGGCATAGATGCCCACGACAAGGAAATAATTCTACCGCTGTACAAATCACTAGTCAGACCACACATAGAATACTGTGTACAGTACTGGGCACCAGTGTACAAGAAAGATACAGTGGAGCTGGAGAGGGTTCAAAGACGGGCAACCAGAGTAATACGGGGAATGGGAGGATTACAGTACCCAGAAAGATTATCAGAATTAGGGTTATTTAGTTTAGAAAAAAGAAGGCTTAGGGGAGACCTAATACCTATGTATAAATATATCAGGGGACAGTACAGAGATCTCTCCCATGATCTATTTATACCCAGGACTGTATCTATAACAAGGGAGCATTCTCCACGTTTAGAGGAAAGAAGGTTTCTACACTAGCACAGAGGGGGGTTCTTTACTGTAAGAGCAGTGAGACTATGGAAGTGGTCATGGTAAACGCAATAAAAGAGTTCAAAAGGGGTCTGGATGCATTTCTGGAGAATAATAACATTACAGGTTATGGATAATAGATTTGTTCGGACAGACCGTTGATCCAGGGATCTATTCTGATGCCATATTGGAGTTGGGAAGGAATTTTTACCCCTAGTATATGTTTTTTTTTTTTTTGCCTTCCTCTGGATCAACTCAGTAGGGACACAATAGGGATATAGGTTAGAAACATAGAAACCTAGAATGTGTTGGCAGATAAGAACCATTTGGCCCATCTATTCTACCCAATAATCTGAATCCTATCAATAGTCTCTGGCCCTATTGAACTTGATGGAGCTGTCATCAGGCTTTTAGGGTATTGTAGGGCTATTAGGGTAAGTAAATGCATGGCTGTATAGGCCTTTTGACGGAAAATCTGTACTTATTAGTTGAATGACTTCTCCAGTGCTGAGATATCAGAGTTTAAAAGATATTCAAATTAGGCTCTAGAGCCAATGTCCATTCCCCATAGACTGCTAGATTACAGGGGAGATGCGGGAATTTCAGTACAGCCTAGTAGCTGTAAATGGAGGGGGTGGGGGTGGAGTAGAGGAGGTGACCAGTGCACAAAGGAGAGTGACTTACTGGTGAGGGAGCCGAACTGTACTGGGCTCTAGCAGCAAAGGGGTACACCCAGTGGGCTCCAAAGCCTAATTTGCATATCTTTTTAAACTCTGATATCTCGGTGCTGGAGGAGTCCATTAACTAACAAGAGGTATGTATGGATTCAGGGTGAAATGCCCTATACAGCCATGCCCTTATGTTATACCCTAAAACATGCTGACAGGTCCACTTTAAGGCCCATAGATCAGTATGATGGATCAGGAAGGCTGGAGTTTGATTTTTTTTTTTTTTTTTTTATCTAGCCTTGTAAATTCCAATGTAATACTGTTCTACGTTTTGGAACAGGTAAACATGTGTTAAGTCAGATGTGGAAACGTGGAATACATTTTTTTCATAAACTGTGCTGCATTTTGAGGATTCCACGCTAATTTTGTGGTGGTATTTTTTGTGTGGTTTTTGCCCATAGGAACATGCACTTACTTGGTATAACTTTGCCAGTATTATGCTATGTTATGATATCTTGTGAATATATGTTGCCCTGTGCCCAGTAAAATTGTTAAATCATAAAAGGCCACTAAAGAACAGAGCATCCAAGATATGATAAGACAGGAATATATTATGAAGGGTAATGTCTGATAATTTTACATCCTTGCTTACTAATCTCTCATGGGAAACAGCTTTGCTCTAGTATTATATTGTTAGATATCTTGATCCTTTTTTATCCCTGGGCAATCCTAATCCTTTACTAACTACTGTTACACTTAGTAACATAATACTCTATATTCCTAGGTTTCATATTGAAATAAGCCTTAATAAATACCTGTGGGAATATGTTTTATTGCATTAATTAAAGGGGTTTTCCTATCTTGAACATTTATGGCATCAAGCAGGATGTCTGTAAACTCTCGTGAGCGGGGCCCTTACTCCTCTATTCCAAATATAGTGTTATATTGTAATGTCTGATACGTGCCTTTATTTGTACCCTTAAAATTATAAAGTGTTGCAGAATCTGTTAGCCCTAAATAAATAAATATTACTGTTACTATTATTTTTATCATTTTACACAGTTACGTAACTCCCATAGAGGTTAATGGGAGTTTCACAAACAGCATACTACTGTGGGTTACTCTGTTTACACAGCTTCTGAATAAATAAATTAATAAATAAATGTAAAAATGGCATGCTCAATCAATTGTGATTTTTTCATGCTTAGTTCATGCAAAGTACTGGAAAAAACACTGATTAATAAATGCAGACCAATGACTTTTTATTAAGCATTATAGTGATCCAATGGTCAAATGTACAACCAAACAATTGCCATCTTTTCTGGCCCCACCATAAACAGACAAGAATATGTGTTTACTGCCATACCTTCTTTTTTTACTTCTTTTTTGCAAGCTTCAAAAAGACTTTAAAGAGTATTTTAGGGTGAGTTCACACTGTATTTATCCAGTACATCAAAAAAGGTATGCCCGTGTATACTGGGGTGTACTACAGCAGTTCCCATTAATTTCAATTACCTGAACTTAATCACCTAGGGGGAGATGTATCAAAGCATTTAGTAGACTTTTTTGCTTAAAATTGGCGCAAAAAAGTGCAGTGTCCTAAGTAAAAAATAAAAATCTTGCTTACCAAAGCAAAAAGTGATTTTTGACTTGCAGTGGTCAGAGATTTATCAAGTGCGAAAGTCACAAAAAAGTCGCATCGCATGAAAAAAACCTACTAAATTTACTCCAGCTCAGACATGGAGCAGAAAAAGCCTCTACCAAAGCAAAAAAAGAAAAAGTGCTCATGTGAAAGAAATTTATCAACAGGCTGAAACCAGTTGATAAATACGTCGCACATAAGCGAAAAAATTCTAAGAAAGAAATAACTAAAAAAAGAATACATAAGCAAACATTGATAAATGTCCCCCCTAGTGACTTCCAATTCGTATTGGCATATGCCAATTTTATGGAAAACAAGAGTATAGCATACCACACTCCCCCCCCCCCCCCAGTCAAATTAGCATATACCAAATGGTCCAAACATAGTCACTAGGTGTCAAAAAAGGGATAATGAGTGATACCAAAGATGTGCTGCAATTCACTTTACAGATGAAAAGTATGTACCCAGCCATAATAAAAATGGGCACTGTCAGATTTAAAAACTTTTTATATGTTGTACATTTTAGATTCTGGGAAGTTTCTTTTTGTGTGTTACAGTCCTGGTCCTGCCTTTTTTTGTTGTATGGTTACTTTCTACCTACTGCTGCTTCTTGTTTTTTCTTCTCCTTAATGAAAATGATCTCATGGAATCTTAAAGGCCTGAGGTCTCCTCATAAATGAGGGATGGTCTTGTGTCACCTGAAGCTAATTTCTCTGGATATTGCACTGCTCCAAGACATGCACCTTGCTGAGTCTGACTTCTTTTGCATGAAAAAGTGGTGGGTTGGTTGGGATGAGGGGTTCCCAGCGGTGGATTATAGGGCGGGCATTCTCATTTTGATTAATAGATCGCTTGCGGGTGACATCTCTGACGTACATCATGAAAAGGAGGGGAGAGTGTGCAGTCTTAGAGTTAAATCGAGGATGGACATCTCCTATATTTTGGCCCTATGTCTATGGCCCTAATACAGGTAATGGACTATTTTTGAACAGCTTGGCTCAGAGAATAATGGCCTTTTACCCATAAAATTGTAGCTGAAATTTCAATACCATGATGAATACCTTAGAAGATAGGTCAGGGGATATTATGTTGAGATTATATACGAGTCACATTGATTTGGTGCTCCAGAAATGGGCATCCCATTTCTCTTTGTTTGATGGCTGGAGAGTCCTTCACCCTGACGCTGGGGAGCATAGTCACTTTTCACATGCCCATAACTTCTTGTCCAGGATAGATCATTGCTTTATATCTACTTCATACTTTCCCAAGGTTTCATGGTTGTCCATTGAGGACTTGGTGGTCTCTGACCATGCCCCGGTGCTCCTATGTCTTTATGATTCCTTCCCTAGGAGTAGTGATATACTGTGGAGGTTTCTGATGGGCATGGCAAGAGATGAACAATTCTAAACACTACTGCGGGTCTCGTGGTGGGAGTTTCTACTCCCCAACTCTACTGGGACATGGTAATGCAGTGTTATGGGGCAGTATAATGGAGTATACAAGTACTCTACAAAAGTAAATCTCAGCACAGATAGCATATTTGGGGACAGCTCTGCCAAAGACGTACACTTCCTTCATTGTGAGATCCTCAAATGTTAAGAAACAAGCATTTTCCATGGCAAAATTGGCCTATGAGGTGTTTCTGGAGAGTTGAGATAACCAATTTCACTGGCTATGAACATGGCCTATATAAAAGTCCTCACTAAACCCAGAAAAGATCTCTTGTCCCCTGACGGTTACCTGCCAATTTCACTGATCAATAATGATCTTAAGATCATCTCAAAAACTATGGCTGACAGACTTGCATCTCTGTTACTGTGATTGATAACCCCCTCTCATGTGGGTTTGTGAAGGTTAAGTCAGCAGTTGCAAATATTCAGAAGGTCATAGCGGTGCTTGGTGATATTCAGTCTCGCCCTCAGGTGCATCCATCCCCAGCCATATTGTCGATAGCACAGACAAAGCATTTGACAATGTGCGCTGGGGTTGGCTGTGCCTTTTTGACATATCTAACCTCACTATACACCTCTCCCTTAGCTAGAGTTCACACCCCGTTTTTTTTTTTTTTTTTTTTATCTCCCTCTTTTACCACACATAAGGGCATGAGACAAGCATGTCCCCTGTCTCCACTGCTCTTTAATTTGCCTATTGAATCATTGTTGCGTTTTTTAGCAGTGGTGAGGTTTCTGATGTTAAGCACGCATTGTTTGCTGATAACCTGCTGTTTTTCTTAACAAACCCGGAACATGACTCACCTGTAATTTTTGATTACTTGTCTGATTTTGGGAAGGTATCAGGATTCAAATGGGCACTGTCATATATAAAAACTTTTTATATGTTACATCTTAGCAAAACAATAGTTTTTCCAATATACTTCTCTAAAAAAATAAAAAATCACATTTTATTAAAGAAAACTGCCTTTGAACATCCCTCCACTAGGGGTCCCCATACCTCCTGGGACACTGATGAGTCCCACAGCAGCATCAGCCTGTCCAAAGGTCATGGACAAGAGATGGCTGATGGACAAGGCTGCAGGAGGAACACAGCCTGCAGCAACACTGCTGTAACACAGAGTTTTACCAATTATGTGCCTTCAGCTGTTAAAAATTTACAACTCCAAGCATGCCTGGACAGTCAAAGGATGTCTGGCCATGCTGGGAGTTGTAGTTTCGCAAAAGCTGTAGGCACACAGCTGAAGGCAACACTGCTGTAAAAAAGACCTTGGCGCTAATTTAGGAAGATCTAAGTTATACACTCACTATATTGTCTTTGGTGGTAGAGTACAGGCAATCTCCAATAATCATTCCTCCTCTATGTGTAACATCGCTTCTTGGCCTTTTGGCTAATATTGAGTGTAGTACCTTTCCTGTTAGTTGGCGGTGTGGAAGACCACCAAGGCAAGGTAGGGAACCACACAGCGGGGCAGGTGTACCAGGGATGGTTGTGGAGAGCAGCAGCTATCCCTTATGAGACCTGTTCCTGCTGGATCTGGCCTCTCCCGGTAGAGTAAGAGCCGAGGTGCAAAAATGCCGTGGGAGTGGTGACCCCAGGGTGCCGGAATTCACTTGAGAGTTCGTCGTCCCACTTGAAGGATGGCACATAGCACACACTTTTTCTCTCACTCTTCTGGGCACTAACCCTTAGTATCCTGGCTTTCTGGCTAGGATCGAGTAATTTTTATAGATCTTGATGTCCAGGCTGTATCACACTGTGCACATTCTCTTAGTTATTTATTTTTGTCATTGTGTCCACGTTTTGTGTTCTATTTGTACACTAGGATTAGTCAGGGTGAAGTAGGTCTTCTGGGTGTCCCTCCTGTCAGTCTAGGGGAGGTGTGTGTGGCCATCAGGTTCCTCACCTCCCTGCCATGCTCCGGGCACACCTTGCTTCGGCAGGGGTGCCAAGCTGGTTTTACTGGCTCCTCTGTGACAACTTGGTTTTTGCCTGGTTGTTTACCAGGAGAAATTTCGGTCGCTAAGTAGCTTTGGAAAATGGGGACATTGTACCTGGAGCCTTGCAGGTGTCTTTTGGCACTGAGGTGGAGGATTTGGTTTATTGGGGGGGGGGGGACCCTCTCCTTTCGGAGAAGGGCTTGTGATGGACTTCATCCTCAAGCATGTTTTTTACTTGCACTTGGGTGGATTGAGAGCACGTACCTGGGCTCTTAAATAAAATAATAATAATTTTTAAAAAATGTACAGCATAAAACCGGAAAGGAAAGGGTTACAGAGCAGAGAGCAGTGATTGGCTGACTACTAGGCTTGCTCCCCAGTGAGTTAGAGCAGAGAGAGGGAGGGGGAGGAGGAGTCATGCACAGTGCAGGCAAGAGAGGGACACGCACCCTTCCTTGAAAAGACAGTGAGCAGCTTTATTATACAATTTTTTTGTTAAATATAGGTGTTAGAAAAATTACATGTACATGATCAGGATTAGGTACCGAGTAACATATGACTGTTTTTTTTTTGTTTTTTAAAACAAAACAACATCACAGAATGGGTTGAAGCTGTTACCAATAACGAGGGATAAATGTTCTCAAGGTAGAAGGAAAAAAAGCCTCAAAACTCAAATTCACAGAAGTAGTAGCTACCTTTAAAGGGGTATTCCTCTGCTCAGCGTTTGGAACAAACTGTTCCGAATACTGGAGCCAGTGTCGGGAGCTTGTGATGTCATAGCCCCGCCCCCTCTTTACATCACACCCCGCCCCCTCAATGCAAGGGGTTTAAAAACGTAATATGGCTAGGACCCTAATAGATGACGGGTACATCCCTTACAAATCCCTAAATATTCTGAAGCGTTTCCCCTGCTTGGTTACTGAGCAGGTTCATCAGGGACAGGGATAAGACTCATCATTATTAAAAATGAACAGATTTTACAACACAATCAGCTCAATGGCAATGAGTTGGTACCCTAGTGACTGTCAGATAGCAAGATTATTTGCGACTTGGGTGGGACATGTTGGAATGGTACCCCAGACAAATATGATACCTGTTTATTGCAATAGCACTGATGATGTTTGTGATGCATAAGTCAGTACCCCATATGTAAAGATGACTGGTGTAAGAGAAATCTGTAATACTATACTAGGCCAATTGGAAAAATAACAAAACAGTCTGTGACTGAATCACAACGGCAAATGTGGTAGTATATAGCCTGGTTTGAAGGTTTACCTCTAGATGGTGTAAAGTAATAACAGCAGATCAAACAATCTTAAATATGTGATAGCAGCAGACCTCTAGATAGTAAATTAATAGCAGTAGATCAAACAATTTTGATCGACAGATACAAATTGCAATATGTCCTCAATACCACGTTTACTATCACAAGGGAAACAGCATTGCTTAGAATATACTGAGCAGGGAGGTGAGGGAGGCTGGATGTCCCTCTAGTCACCAGAGTGATAAGTCTGCTGCTGGCTCGCTGATGGCAGCCTGCCATCTGCGGGCTGACAATTCAGTACTTTGGTGAATTTGAGTTACGCTTTAAAGTTAATGTTAACAAAAGTGTCCTGCTGGACCAGTCGCCAGCTGCTTCGCTCCCCTTACCGATAACAGTGTCTCGTACATCTCTCAGATACTTAGGGATATGGATTGGGCGCCTGCCAGGCATGTTATATACTCTTACCTATTCTCCCTTGATACAGAAACTGCTCGTGCATCTCACTAGGTGTTCCCCGCTTGCCTTACCACTTCTAGCTCATTTTATTTGCCATTTATTGAAATGGAAAAACTAAAATATTGCATTGACGTAAGTCAGTGTTTACCAATAGTGTTGCTCGCGAATATTCGCAATTCGAATATTATTCGCGAATATCGCATATTCGCGAATTCGCGAATTTCGCGAATATAGCGCTATATATTCGTAATTACGAATATTCGTTTATTTATTTATTTTTTTCTTCACAGTACACATCACAGTGATCATCCCTCTCTGCTTCCAGCTTGTGTGGTGTAAAGAAGGCTGTAATACTACTGTGTGAGACTGGCGTGCGAAAATTCGCATATGCGAAAATGTGCATATGCTAATTTTCGCATATGCGAATTTTCACATATGCTAATTTTCGCATGTACGTATTTTCGCATACGCGAAAATAAAGCGAGGGTATAACGAATATGCGAATATTCGCGAATATATGACGAATATTCGTCCATATATTCGCGAATATTCGCGAATTCGAATATGGCCTATGCCGCTCAACACTATTTACCAACGAGAGATACACTTTGTGCCATGATCAATACAGTGTTATTCATGCAGAGAGCCGGGGTGTCAGGCAGGAAATTACGAGTGGTCCCAGCTGTCAGACCCCCCGTGATCTGACACTTATCCCCTATGCTGCTGAAAGGGGATATGTTTTTTTATACTGAACTATTCCTTTAAATGGGCACTAAACTTAAATGTAATAGTTTGTACAATCACGCATACGGCGATACCAAATATGTTTATTTATATTATGTTCACATATTTTTATATATGGGAAAATGGAAAAGGGGGGTGATTTCAACTTTTAGTAAGAAAAAGGTTAAAGGAAAACTGTCAGCCTGTTCACCCACACTAAACCCAATACACTGGGTTATAGTGTGAGTTGACAGAAGTCCAACGAGGGATCACTTACTTAAATATGTCCAGTAGGTCCAGAGATATGTGCCCCAGAAGATCCTCTGCTAAATTCAGTAAATTGTGTGCTAGAGGCGGGCCCCAATGGCTCAATTTACATATTAATGGTCTGTGATTCCATGTCCTAGTGACGTGGAGTTGCTGGTCATGTGAGCACTTTGCTCTTTGCATAGAGCGCATGCGCCCACTGAGCGCTCACGTGACCAGCAATGCCACATCACTAGGAATATGTCAATTAATCCACCGGGGCCCTGTCTCTAGCGAGCTATTCACTGAATTCAGCAGAGGATTTTCTGGGGAATTTATCTCAGGACCTACTGGATGCATTTTAGTAAGTGGACATCTTTGGACTCCTATTCACCCACACTATAACTCAGTTTATTAGGTTTAGTGTGGGTGAATAGGCTGACAGTTTTCCTTTATTATATGTGTGTTAATTCTTTATAAAAACATTTTTTTAACACTTTAGTGGACCCCTTAGGAGACTTTTATGACAAATCAATATAGATTTCTCATACAGATCAATGCAGTTCTATTGAACTTTATTGATCTGTGTTCTCTGTGCTTGATTGATAGAGCCTGCTGTAGACAGGCTCTATCAATCAAAGAGCCAGGAAGCAAAGGTAAGCTCTCTGGCTACCTCAACAGTGGATAGAAGCACAAGCATCTTAATAAATGTTGCACATCACATAACATTTTTAAAGGTGTAATTCATAGTAAATATGCCAATGACAACATTGCCTTTCCCCTTTATATTATACATAGCCCGGGACATTTGTTCTTTTTAAGTGGTGGTCATGTATAATTGTGAAAGAAAGTCACTACTGGTAGATGGTAGGTGGTAAGCTGACATAAGTCATATTGGTAATTTCCTGACTGCTGAAGACTAACTTCACACTGCCATTGTGCTTCAACCCGTTCTGGGTCCATTTTTGGACTGAATGGACCCAGAACTGACACCGCAGAACTTTCTCAGCTGAACTCCTGTCCTTCTAACAGACTGGTCAATGAAGTTCCAATTACTGGAGCACAACGGCCATGTGAACAAGCCACTAAATTGATTTGTATTAAATTGTTAAGTCATTTCTACCCTGTGAGCTGGAACTGATAGGTCTATTTTCCTCATATCACCTAGTTGCTCCATGTTTCTTCATTGTGGAATGATGTGATTAAATATGTCATGATCCACATCATTAGATCCCATGAAAATTTTGGTGCAAAAAAATGTTTCCCATAGTGTCTTGTACAATAAAATCTAAAGATAAATTCCCTATGCCATTTATTTACCCCATGATCACACACTCACTTTTCATATGAATGTAGCGGCTTTGCAGTTTCAATGTGAGGATTTAGACAGGAATCCGGTTACCTGATGGTAAGAATCTACTGTCTACTGTTTCTGTGTCACCACAGTCTGGCATGTACAAACTATTTCCCTTTTCTGCTGTAAACTCCAATACAAAAATAAAAAAAATAGGGGGGTAGGGGGGGGGGGGGCAGAGTGAGCTGACCAAGGCTAGTGTACTGTCAGAATTATTTCAGAAACAGCAGGAAATCCAGCTATGTAAAAAAAAAGTTGGTGCAAAGACTTTTGTCTACACAAGCCAAAGGTACATTTTGATAAATGTAAGAGAACATAAAATAATACCTGTATGTTAAGTGGTGTTAGCAGTATAGAGACACTAATATAGTAACCTCCAGTTGTAGATTTAAGATATCCAGAGATCTGAGGAAGGAAATCGTAATTTCTGAAACGTGTTAGAACTTTTGACCTGTGTCAGTAATCATAGTGACATCTCTCCCAACCGGAGGTCTTTTGCTCTATTCTTCGGATTGTGATCAGCTGGCTGCAGATGCCGCCGGCCGGGGCAGTCTCCCAGCATATGATTACTGATCAACATGACATCACGCAGAATCTACAAGTAGCGGAGAATACGTGGAGAGAAGTGCAGTGAACAACTATTAAGGTGAATGCTGACACATTGTATTAAATACCTATAACAAAGGAAGTGTTTGTTTGTATAGGATTCACACAACAAAGTATCTATAACCCAGACCGTGGTAACCAGTATTAAAACATTACACTTGATATCTTGAATCCACAACTGGAGGTTATTATATTAGTGTCTCTATAGCACTAACACCACTTAACATACTGTTTACTTTGTTCCATAAATTAATGATTTAGCAGGGAGCCATTGAGGGGTGTTAAAGCAGCTACATTTAACCCATTAGCACTGGTGTTCAAAGTATTCTAGCTTTATAAAATACCTCCAGGATGATATATTTCTTCTGCAGTGACTAATGCATCATACTGTTTTTAAGTAAAAAAAAAAAAAAAAAAAAAACACAATAGGGAGACCAATATAACCACTATACGAGGGACAAATAAGTGCACCACAACATGACTACCATTACCACCATATAGTGACAGAATAATACTATCATACTGAATAAAACCAATATACCAGTATCACCAATTACACCACTATTCAAGTAACAAATAATTGCACGACACCATAACTACACATTACTCTCACATAGTGACTGAATAATACCACCATACTGATACTGAATAAAAACTGCACACAAACTAATTTTCCCCATACAGTGACCATATAGTGGTTTCCCCTGCTCTACACAGACTCTGCAGACCATATAACCAGGACTCAACACCACAGAATCTGTCAGAAAAACATTTTGGCTCTGCACATTTCCAGCGCATTTCCTGATTATCAGTGCCTCAAATAATGCCTCACTTGGTGCCCATCATGGTACGACTGTGTGGATTCAGTGGCGGTGGGTAGGTAATTTGCCCCCATTGGGTAGATGCCCCCATTACTTTGATAATCCCCCTGTAGGTAGGAAGATACCCCCCCCCCCAGTTGGTAGGTAGATAAGTATTTCCCATTCTACCCCATTAGGTATATGTCCCCAGTAGATAGGTAAGGATTCCCAATGGTAGATATTAGTTAATCTCCCCTGGTGTATACTCCTTGGTAGGTAGGTAATGGCCCCCAGTAGGTAAGTAAATAGTGTTGTTAGGTAGGTAGATTGTGCTAGTAGGTAGGTAGATATTGTAGATAGATGGTGCAGGAAGTGCCAGTATGTTGGTAGATTCTTTTGGTAGATAGTGATGGTAGGTAGGTAGGTAGATAGTGCCGGTAGGTAGGTATATAGTGTCAGTAGGTAGGTCGATAGTGAAGTTAGGTTGGTGTTCAGGTAGGTAGGTAGATGGTGCAGGAATGTAGGTATGCAGGTAGGTGATCCCACTACCCTTCCCCCTTCCTTAAATAAAATTCCCACTCACCTTCTCTCCATTCCAGCACTGACGCCAGGGCCTCCTCTTTCTACACCTCCTGAGGTGGCACATGACTTCTCAACATCCGGGTGCAGTACTGGAGCAGGGATTCATGTTCTCTGCTCCTGTACATTATTGAATGACGAAGCGGATTACTGATGATGTCGGTAGATAGGTAGGTAGATAGTGAAGTTAGGTAGGTGTGCAGGCAGGTAAGTAGGTAAATGGTGCAAGCATGTAGGTAGGCAGGTAGGTAATCCCACTACCTTTCATTAATAAAATTCCCACTCACCTTCTCTCCAATCCAGCGATAACACCAGGACCTCCTCTTTCTATTCCTCCTGAGGTGGCGCAGGACTTCTCCACAGAACTGAGCAGTGCTCTGCTTACTCTGCATACTGCATGTAATGATGTCATCTCATCATGTGCGGTGTGCAGGTTAAGCAAAGCACTGTCCTGGTGCAGTACTGGAGCTGGGATTCAATTTCCCTGCCCCTGTACAGTACTATGCGTACGTGGTACGTATCGCTGCTCATTTTACTTTCTTGGGAAGGGGGAGCATCACCTCTGATCCGAATCCCCTGCAAGTGGCTGGGGATTCTTATTTTTCCATACCCCCCACCCTCCCACTCTAGGAGCCCTGAGGTGTCTTGTGGTAGCTATTTAGAAATATAATAGTTGGTCTACACTTAAACTAGGAGAAGTTACTCAAAATAACCATCAGACTGCTTTTTTTTTTTTTTTTTTTCAGAGGCCTTTTCAAAATTTAAAGAAGCAATCTGATTGGTTGTTATGGGCAACTGCACCACTTTTTCTCTGCACAGCTTTTGAAAAATCTCCCCTTGATGAAACAAAATTCTACTCATTATACCCCCTTTTCTACATGTACTACATTATACACTTTTACATAGCCTGTTCTCCCACACTAAACCCAATATAGTGTGAGTGAACAGGAGTCCAAAGAGGAGTTACTTACAAAAATATGTCCAGTAGCTCCTGAGATATCTCTACCAGAAGATCCTTTGTTAAATTCAGCGAATTGCGCGCAAGAGGCTGGGCCTTGCTGGTTCAATTTACATGTTTATGGTCCACTAGGATGTGAAGTCGCTGGTCACCTGGGCGCTCTGCTCTGTGCATAGAGCGCATGCGCCAACTGACTATATTCTGAACTCAGGTCATAATGAGCAGAGCACTCACGTGACTAGCAACTCTACACCACTAGGACATGGAGTCACAGACCATTAATATGTAAATTGAGCTGGCTGGGCTCTGCCTCTAGAGCGCAATTCACTGAACTTGCAGAGGATTTTCTGGGGGATATATCTCAGGACCTACTGGATATATTTAAGTATGTGACCCCTCGTTGGACTTCTGTTCACCCAGTGTATTGGGTTTAGTGTGGGTGAACAGACTGACAGTTTTACTTTTAAAGTTTAGTGACATTGGCCCAGATTTATCAAACTGTGTGAGAGAAAAAAAACAGGGATTTTTCTACAGCAACCAATCACAGCTCAGCTACCGAGCTCTGGTAAAATGAAACCCAAGCTGTGATTGGTTGCTGTGGGGAAATCACTCCACTTTTTCTCTCTCACAGTTTGTTAAATCTGGGCCATTATTTCTGGTAATAACTCTAAGGCTCTAGATAAGATTAAGGCTAGGTTCACACTACGGAATTTCCGCCTGCAATTCTGTTTTGAAATTGCAGGCAGAAATTCTGCATACTAAAATGTATAGTGTAGTTAATGGGTTTCCGTTCACAAATTCACACTTCGGAATTTGTGAAGCGAAATTTGTGAACGGAAAATCCGCTTGGAAATTTCCGCCTGAAGAATGGCGTTGCTCATTCTTCAGGCAGAAATACTTGCAGAACACATTGCAGTCTATTGGAGACTGCAGTGTCCTACTGGCCGCACTTGGAATCCGCTTGGAATGTCTGCACAGACATTCCGCTACAGCAGAGTCCCGTTGAATTCAATGGGATTCTGCTGCTCTGTGCACACGGTGTAATTTCCATGCCAGATGTTTTCAGCACGGAAATTCCATTTTCATCGTCCGCACAAAGAATGAACACGTTCATTCTTTGTGCGGAGACTGCACGGAATGCATAGCCATCTATGACACAGCGCTTTCCTGTGCAGTCTTAGCGCCGGCAGATTATGATGCCGCACTACCGACATTCTGTAGTGTGAACATAGCCTAAGTGTTAATACCTTAGGGCTGCATTGCCTCTCTCTACTAATGTCACGCCAGCTCCTCCTTGTAACAGTAGCATTGCTATGCAGGGGGGGGGGGGCGTCCTGCAACAGGTGACATCCCCTGGTGGGGTAACACCCTGACTGACCCAGGTGCTGTCCCACCCAGCACATCCAGACAGAAATGAATAATCAAACTTACATCCATTCCCTCCTGCCCCCTGCTGACCTCTTACCTTTCCTACCTGACTACTCTGTATCAGGGACACACAGAGCAGCAAGAGAACAGCTCCGCAGAGGCTGCAAGACCTTCCGTGATCTATGACCATGTGATCAGTCACATGTGGGGGAGGAGTCAGACCAAGTATTTGTGGTAATGAACACCTAGGAAGGCGCAGGTATTGAATACTGTGGCTATAGAGTGCATGTAGAGAGCTGTGTGTGTGTATAGTACATGTAGCAGAGCTCTGTGTCTGTAGTGCATGTAGAGAGCTGTGTGTGTGTGTTTGTGGTGCATGTAGCAGAGCTGTGTGTGCAGTGCATGTAGAGAGCTGTGTTTGGAGTGCATGTAGCAGAGATGTGTGTTGTGCAGTGCATGTAGGAGAGCTGTGTGTTGTGCAGTGCATGTAGTAGAGCTGTGTGTTGTGCAGTGCATGTAGGAGAGCTGTGTGTTGTGCAGTGCATGTAGCAGGTCTGTGTGTGTGTGTGTGTGTGTGTGTGTGTGTGTGTGTGTGTGCAGTATATGTAGAGAGCTGTGTGTGCAGTGCATGTAGAGTGCTGTGTGCACAGTGCATGTATGAGAGCTGTGTGATGTGCAGTGCATGTAGGGGAGCTGTGTGTTGTGCAGTGCATGAAGGAGAGCTGTGTGTTGTGCAGTGCATGTAGTAGAGCTGTGTGTTGTGCAGTGCATGTAGGAGAGCTGTGTGTTGTGCAGTGCATGTAGCAGGGCTGTGTGTGTGTGTGTGTGTGCAGTATATGTAGAGAGCTGTGTGTGCAGTGCATGTAGAGTGCTGTGTGCACAGTGCATGTATGAGAGCTGTGTGATGTGCAGTGCATGTAGGGGAGCTGTGTGTTGTGCAGTGCATGAAGGAGAGCTGTGTGTTGTGCAGTGCATGTAGTAGAGCTGTGTGTTGTGCAGTGCATGTATGAGAGCTGTGTGTTGTGCAGTGCATGTAGGAGAGCTGTGTGTTGTGCAGTGCATGTAGGAGCGCTTTGTGGTGTGCAGTGCATGTAGCAGGGATGTGTGTGCGTGCATGCATGTAGGGGAGCTGTGTGTTGTGCAGTGCATGAAGGAGAGCTGTGTGTTGTGCAGTGCATGTAGTAGAGCTGTGTGTTGTGCAGTGCATGTATGAGAGCTGTGTGTTGTGCAGTGCATGTAGGAGAGCTGTGTGTTGTGCAGTGCATGTAGGAGAGCTGTGTGTTGAGCAGTGCATGTAGCAGGGCTGTGTGCAGGATATCTAGAGAGATGTGTGTTGTGCAGTGCATGTAGTAGAGCTGTGTGTGTGCAGTATATGTAGAGAGCTGTGTGTGCAGTGCATGTAGAGAGCTGTGTGTGCAGAGCATGTAGAGAGCTGTGTGTGCAGTGCATGGAGGAGAGCTGTGTGTGCAGTGCATGTAGGAGAGCTGTGTGTTGTGCAGTGCATGTAGGAGAGCTGTGTGTTGTGCAGTGCATGTAGCAGGGCTGTGTGTTGTGCAGTGCATGTAAGAGAGCTGTGTGTGTGCAGTATATGTAGAGAGCTGTGTGTGCAAATCATGTAGAGTGCTGTGTGCACAGTGCATGTAACAGACCTGTGTGTTGTGCAGTGCATGAAGGAGAGCTGTGTGTTGTGCAGTGCATGTAAGAGAGCTGTGTGTTGTGCAGTGCATGTAGGAGAGCTGTGTGTTGTGCAGTGCATGTAGCAGGGCTGTGTGTGTGTGCGCTGTATATCTAGAGAGCTGTGTGTTGTGCAGTGCATGTAGTAGAGCTGTGTGTGCAGTATATCTAGAGAGCTGTGTGTTGTGCAGTATATGTAGAGAGCTGTGTGTGCAGTGCATGTAGAGAGCTGTGTGTGCAGAGCGTGTAGAGAGCTGTGTGTGCAGTGCATGTAGGAGAGCTGTGTGTTGCGCAGTGCATGTAGGATAGCTGTGTGTTGTGTAGTGCATGTAGCAGGGCTGTATGTATGTGTGCAGTATATGTAGAGAGCTGTGTGTTGTGCAGTGCATGTAGTAGAGCTGTGTGTGCAGTATATGTAGAGAGCTGTGCGTGCAGTGCATGTAGGAGAGCTGTGTGATGTGCAGTGCATGTAGGGGAGCTGTGTGTTGTGCAGTGCATGTAGGAGAGCTGTGTGTTGTGCAGTGCATGTAGGAGAGCTTTGTGTTGTGCAGTGCATGTAGCAGGGATGTGTGTGTGCAGTGCATGTAGCAGATATGTGTGTGCAGTGCATGTAGCGTAGCTGTGTGTTGTGCAGTGCATGTAGCAGGGATGTGTGTGTGTGTGTGTGTGTGTGTGTGCAGTATATGTAGAGAGCTGTGTGTTGTGTAGTGCATGTAGGAGAGCTGTGTGTTGTGCAGTGCATGTAGCAGGGCTGTGTGCAGTATATGTAGAAAGCTGTGTGTTGTGTAGTGCATGTAGTAGAGCTGTGTGTGTGCAGTATATGTAGAGAGCTGTGCGTGCAGAGCATGTAGAGAGCTGTGTGTGCAGTGCATGTAGGAGAGCTGTGTGTTGTGCAGTGCATGTAGTAGAGCTGTGTGTTGTGCAGTGCATGTAGGAGAGCTGTGTGTTGTGCAGTGAATGTAGTAGAGCTATGTGTGCAGTATATGTAGAGAGCTGTGTGTTGTGCATTGTGCAATGCATGTAGGAGAGCTGTGTGTTGTGCAATGCATGTAGGGGAGCTTTGTGTTGTGCAGTGCATGTAGCAGGGATGTGTGTATGCATGTAGCATGGATGTGTGTGCAGTGCATGTAGGGTAGCTGTGCGTTGTGCAGTGCATGTAGCAGGGATGTGTGTGCATGCATGTAGCAGAGATGTGAGTGCAGTGCATGTAGGAGAGCTGTGTGTTGTGCAGTGCATGTAGTAGAGCTGTGTGTGCAGTATATCTAGAGAGCTGTGTGTTGTGCAGTATATGTAGAGAGCTGTGTGTGTAGTGCATGTAGAGAGCTGTGTGTGCAGAGCGTGTAGAGAGCTGTGTGTGCAGTGCATGTAGGAGAGCTGTGTGTTGCGCAGTGCATGTAGGAGAGCTGTGTGTTGTGTAGTGCATGTAGCAGGGCTGTATGTATGTGTGCAGTATATGTAGAGAGCTGTGTGTTGTGCAGTGCATGTAGTAGAGCTGTGTGTGCAGTATATGTAGAGAGCTGTGCGTGCAGTGCATGTAGGAGAGCTGTGTGTTGTGCAGTGCATGTAGGAGAGCTTTGTGTTGTGCAGTGCATGTAGCAGGGATGTGTGTGTGCATGCATGTAGCAGATATGTGTGTGCAGTGCATGTAGGGTAGCTGTGTGTTGTGCAGTGCATGTAGCAGGGATGTGTGTGTGCAGTATATGTAGAGAGCTGTGTGCTGTGTAGTGCATGTAGGAGAGCTGTGTGTTGTGCAGTGCATGTAGCAGGGCTGTGTGCAGTATATGTAGAAAGCTGTGTGTTGTGTAGTGCATGTAGTAGAGCTGTGTGTGTGCAGTATATGTAGAGAGCTGTGCGTGCAGAGCATGTAGAGAGCTGTGTGTGCAGTGCATGTAGGAGAGCTGTGTGTTGTGCAGTGCATGTAGTAGAGCTGTGTGTTGTGCAGTGCATGTATGAGAGCTGTGTGTTGTGCAGTGCATGTAGGAGAGCTGTGTGTTGTGCAGTGCATGTAGGAGAGCTGTGTGTTGTGCAGTGCATGTAGCAGGGCTGTGTGCAGGATATCTAGAGAGCTGTGTGTTGTGCAGTGCATGTAGTAGAGCTGTGTGTGTGCAGTATATGTAGAGAGCTGTGTGTGCAGTGCATGTAGAGAGCTGTGTGTGCAGTGCATGGAGGAGAGCTGTGTGTGCAGTGCATGGAGGAGAGCTGTGTGTTGTGCAGTGCATGTAGCAGGGCTGTGTGTTGTGCAGTGCATGTAGCAGGGCTGTGTGTGTGTGAGCAGTATATGTAAAGAGCTGTGTTGTGCAGTGCATGTAGTAGAGCTGTGTGTGTGCAGTATATGTAGAGAGCTGTGTGTGCAAATCATGTAGAGTGCTGTGTGCACAGTGCATGTAACAGACCTGTGTGTTGTGCAGTGCATGAAGGAGAGCTGTGTGTTGTGCAGTGCATGTAAGAGAGCTGTGTGTTGTGCAGTGCATGTAGCAGGGCTGTGTGTGTGTGAGCAGTATATGTAAAGAGCTGTGTTGTGCAGTGCATGTAGTAGAGCTGTGTGTGTGCAGTATATGTAGAGAGCTGTGTGTGCAAATCATGTAGAGTGCTGTGTGCACAGTGCATGTAACAGACCTGTGTGTTGTGCAGTGCATGAAGGAGAGCTGTGTGTTGTGCAGTGCATGTAAGAGAGCTGTGTGTTGTGCAGTGCATGTAGGAGAGCTGCGTGTTGTGCAGTGCATGTAGCAGGGCTGTGTGTGTGTGCGCTGTATATCTAGAGAGCTGTGTGTTGTGCAGTGCATGTAGTAGAGCTGTGTGTGCAGTATATCTAGAGAGCTGTGTGTTGTGCAGTATATGTAGAGAGCTGTGTGTGCAGTGCATGTAGAGAGCTGTGTGTGCAGAGCGTGTAGAGAGCTGTGTGTGCAGTGCATGTAGGAGAGCTGTGTGTTGCGCAGTGCATGTAGGAGAGCTGTGTGTTGTGTAGTGCATGTAGCAGGGCTGTATGTATGTGTGCAGTATATGTAGAGAGCTGTGTGTTGTGCAGTGCATGTAGTAGAGCTGTGTGTGCAGTATATGTAGAGAGCTGTGCGTGCAGTGCATGTAGGAGAGCTGTGTGTTGTGCAGTGCATGTAGGAGAGCTGTGTGTTGTGCAGTGCATGTAGGAGAGCTTTGTGTTGTGCAGTGCATGTAGCAGGGATGTGTGTGTGCATGCATGTAGCAGATATGTGTGTGCAGTGCATGTAGCGTAGCTGTGTGTTGTGCAGTGCATGTAGCAGGGATGTGTGTGTGTGCAGTATATGTAGAGAGCTGTGTGTTGTGTAGTGCATGTAGGAGAGCTGTGTGTTGTGCAGTGCATGTAGCAGGGCTGTGTGCAGTATATGTAGAAAGCTGTGTGTTGTGTAGTGCATGTAGTAAAGCTGTGTGTGTGCAGTATATGTAGAGAGCTGTGCGTGCAGAGCATGTAGAGAGCTGTGTGTGCAGTGCATGTAGGAGAGCTGTGTGTTGTGCAGTGCATGTAGGAGAGCTGTATGTTGTGCAGTGCATGTAGGAGAGCTGTGTGTTGTGCAGTGCATGTAGTAGAGCTGTGTGTGCAGTATATGTAGAGAGCTGTGTGTTGTGCAGTGCATGTAGTAGAGTTGTGCGTTGTGCAATGCATGTAGGAGAGCTGTGTGTTGTGCAATGCATGTAGGAGAGCTTTGTGTTGTGCAGTGCATGTAGCAGGGATGTGTGTATGCATGTAGCATGGATGTGTGTGCAGTGCATGTAGGGTAGCTGTGCGTTGTGCAGTGCATGTAGCAGGGATGTGTGTGCATGCATGTAGTAGAGATGTGAGTGCAGTGCATGTAGGAGAGCTGTGTGTTGTGCAGTGCATGTAGTAGAGCTGTGTGTGCAGTATATCTAGAGAGCTGTGTGTTGTGCATTATATGTAGAGAGCTGTGTGTGTAGTGCATGTAGAGAGCTGTGTGTGCAGAGCGTGTAGAGAGCTGTGTGTGCAGTGCATGTAGGAGAGCTGTGTGTTGCGCAGTGCATGTAGGAGAGCTGTGTGTTGTGTAGTGCATGTAGCAGGGCTGTATGTATGTGTGCAGTATATGTAGAGAGCTGTGTGTTGTGCAGTGCATGTAGTAGAGCTGTGTGTGCAGTATATGTAGAGAGCTGTGCGTGCAGTGCATGTAGGAGAGCTGTGTGTTGTGCAGTGCATGTAGGAGAGCTTTGTGTTGTGCAGTGCATGTAGCAGGGATGTGTGTGCATGCATGTAGCAGATATGTGTGTGCAGTGCATGTAGGGTAGCTGTGTGTTGTGCAGTGCATGTAGCAGGGATGTGTGTGTGTGTGTGCAGTATATGTAGAGAGCTGTGTGTTGTGTAGTGCATGTAGGAGAGCTGTGTGTTGTGCAGTGCATGTAGCAGGGCTGTGTGCAGTATATGTAGAAAGCTGTGTGTTGTGTAGTGCATGTAGTAGAGCTGTGTGTGTGCAGTATATGTAGAGAGCTGTGCGTGCAGAGCATGTAGAGAGCTGTGTGTGCAGTGCATGTAGGAGAGCTGTGTGTTGTGCAGTGCATGTAGGAGAGCTGTATGTTGTGCAGTGCATGTAGGAGAGCTGTGTGTTGTGCAGTGAATGTAGTAGAGCTGTGTGTGCAGTATATGTAGAGAGCTGTGTGTTGTGCAGTGCATGTAGTAGAGCTGTGCGTTGTGCAATGCATGTAGGAGAGCTGTGTGTTGTGCAATGCATGTAGGAGAGCTTTGTGTTGTGCAGTGCATGTAGCAGGGATGTGTGTATGCATGTAGCAGAGATGTGTGTGCAGTGCATGTAGGGTAGCTGTGCATTGTGCAGTGCATGTAGCAGGGATGTGTGTTCATGCATGTAGCAGAGATGTGAGTGCAGTGCATGTAGGAGAGCTGTGTGTTGTGCAGTGCATGTAGTAGAGCTGTGTGTGCAGTATATGTAGAGAGCTGTGCGTGCAGTGCATGTAGGAGAGCTGTGTGTTGTGCAGTGCATGTAGGAGAGCTTTGTGGTGTGCAGTGCATGTAGCAGGGATGTGTGTGCATGCATGTAGCAGAGATGTGTGTGCAGTGCATGTAGGAGAGCTGTGTGTTGTGCAGTGCATGTAGCAGGGATGTGTGTGCATGCATGTAGCAGAGATGTGAGTGCAGTGCATGTAGGAGAGCTGTGTGTTGTGCAGTGCATGTAGTAGAGCTGTGTGTGCAGTATATGTAGAGAGCTGTGCGTGCAGTGCATGTAGGAGAGCTGTGTGTTGTGCAGTGCATGTAGGAGCGCTTTGTGGTGTGCAGTGCATGTAGCAGGGATGTGTGTGCGTGCATGCATGTAGGGTAGCTGTGTGTTGTGCAGTGCATGTAGCAGGGATGTGTGTGCATGCATGTAGCAGAGATGTGTGTGCAGTGCATGTAGGAGAGCTGTGTGTTGTGCAGTGCATGTAGCAGGGCTGTGTGTGTGTGTGTGCGCAGTATATGTAGAGAGCTGTGTGTTGTGTAGTGCATGTAGGAGAGCTGTGTGTTGTGCAGTGCATGTAGCAGGGCTGTGTGCAGTATATGTAGAGAGATGTGTGTTGTGTAGTGCATGTAGTAGACCTGTGTGTGTACAGTATATGTAGAGAGCTGTGTGTGCAGAGCATCTAGAGAGCTGTGTGTGCAGTGCATGTATGAGAGCTGTGTGATGTGCAGTGCATGTAGGAGAGCTGTATGTTGTGCAGTGCATGTAGGAGAGCTGTGTGTTGTGCAGTGCATGTAGCAGGGCTGTGTGTGTGCGCAGTATATGTAGAGAGCTGTGTGTTGTGCAGTGCATGTAGTAGAGCTGTGTGTGTGTGCAGTATATATAGAGAGCTGCTTGTGCAGTGCATGTAGAGAGCTGTGTGTGCAGGGCATGTAGGAGAGCTGTGTGTTGTGCAGTGCATGTAGCAGGGCTGTGTGTGTGTGCGCAGTATATGTAGAGAGCTGTGTGTTGTGTAGTGCATGTAGGAGAGCTGTGTGTTGTGCAGTGCATGTAGCAGGGCTGTGTGCAGTATATGTAGAAAGATGTGTGTTGTGTAGTGCATGTAGTAGAGCTGTGTGTGTGCAGTATACGTAGAGAGCTGTGTGTGCAGAGCATTTAGAGAGCTGTGTGTGCAGTGCATGTAGGAGAGCTGTGTGTTGTGGAGTGCATGTAGGAGAGCTGTATGTTGTGCAGTGCATATAGGAGAGCTGTGTGTTGTGCAGTGCATGTAGCAGGGCTGTGTATGTATGTGTGCAGTATATCTAGAGAGCTGTGTGTTGTGCAGTGCATGTAGTAGAGCTGTGTGTGCAGTATATATAGAGAGCTGTTTGTGCAGTGCATGTAGAGAGCTGTGTGTGCAGTGCATGTAGGAGAGCTGTGTGTTGTGCAGTGCATGTAGCAGGGCTGTATGTGTGCAGTGCATGTAGTAGAGCTGTGTGTGTGTGTGCAGTATATATAGAGAGCTGTTTGTGCAGTGCATGTAGAGAGCTGTGTGTGCAGTGCATGTAGGAGAGCTGTGTGTTGTGCAGTGCATGTAGCAGGGCTGTATGTGTGCAGTGCATGTAGCAGAGATGTGCATATAGAGACCTGCATGTGTGGGGGTCTGCAGCACACTAACACCACTGGCGTTCGTCACAAGGGGCAAAATAAAATAATTTAGTTGGGGGTATGGGGGTGACACCATTTTCTACAGCACCAGGTGCATTAGGAAACTGAGCTTCCAGCTCCATCTCCATAGCACATGTCTCCATCATGAGACCCAGTGTAATTGGATTCAGTGGCAATCAGCCCCGTGCATATAATACAAAGTATGTGTTAGGGCGCTTTCACACTATAAAAATGCACCCGTTATGAATGCCGTTATAAAAAGAGGGGAAATCGGCAGTTATATGGCCGGTACAAAATCACTAACGACTATTAGAAAATCCCATTATAGTCTATGGGATTTTTCTAATAGCCGTTTTAACCCGTTATTAATAACGGCCATTATTTTGTGACGGGTAATAGTAACGGGAGAATTATTGCATGCGCTATTTCTCCTGTTCATTCGCCTGTCACAAAATAACGGCCGTTATTAATAACTGGCGATTACGGATTAAAACGGCTATTAGAAAAATCCCATAGACTAAAAGGGGATTTTCTAATAGCCGCTAGTGATTTTGTACCGGCCATATAACTGCCGATTTCCCCTCTTTATTATAACGGGCGTTCATAACGGTGCATTTTTATAGTGTGAAAGCGCCCTTAGGGAGTAACGCCAAATTCAAAATCGTGCACAGTGCTGCACTATAGTAATTTTTTATAAGGGTAAGATCACATGTGCCATATTTTGCTGCATATTTTCTGCAGCTTATTTTGCTACCCATTGACTTCCATGGGTAGGAAAATATGCAGCAGCAAATACGCAGCAAAATATGTCACGTGTCTAAAACTGTTGTGGTACACTTTAAGAGTGCATTCCCATCATGTTTGGACTCTTCAGCAGCCAGATTCAGCGGGAGAATTTCAAAGCCGCCTGCTGCTGTATCCCCGCCTGATCCGTGCTATACCCTATTCATTTAAGTGAGGCAAACTTGGCTCATTTTCTGACCATATCTGGCTATTGACCTGGAATGTAAACTCCAGCAGACCATAGTTTTCAGCTGGATCCAGGGGAGAATTTCAAAAACGCCTGCCTCCATATCCCTGCTGGATCCGTCTGCCAGAGAGAGGAAACGTGATGTGAATTCACCCTAAATGAGTAGAAATAATCATAACAAAATCGGAAAAACTGAAGCGGAAAATATGGAAGCAGAATTTCTGCAGCGGATTATGTTCGTTTGAACGTACCTTGATGAACCATAATAGGGGATTTATTAAAAGTGCCTAAAGAAAAACTGTATTGTTGCCCATAGCTACTAGTCACAGCTCAGCTTTCATTTTACCAGAGCAGTTTAAAAAATGAAAACAGAATTCTGGTTGCTAGGGGCAACAAAAACTGTTTTTCATTTAGCCAGTTTTGAAAAAAATGTCTTATTGCGTGTCTGGTACTACTCAATCCAAGGCTAAGAGCAGATCGCCTCTGCTGGTACAGTACAAAGCATATTGTGCACAGATTAGAAACGTCCCTCTTCCCTTCGTCTCTCCCACTCTCTCAGAAATGCAGCCTCAGCCCCATCTTCTGTCCTGTGTAAGTGTGAGCTGGTGCTGAGGTGGTTTCTATGGTAACTACTGCCTGGTACACACAGAGCTCCCAGAGTGCATTCTGAGGGTGTTTATATGCCTCACTTTCCCCGCAAAGCGTTGTCACCCCCCCCCCCCCCCTGTCATATTCACACTGAAAGCCCACACGGTTCTGTCAAGGGAGGGTCTAGTATTATGTTTGTTTATGTATATGTAGCAAAAATTATGCATAGGGCAATAGCACTATTTGTTTTTATGTTTCTATATTCATTGGTGGAGGCAAATGTATCTTGTGAAGCGATCAATATGCGTAGCATCAAGCTGACATAACGGTACCATGCATTTAGGTCTATTGGTATTTCTCACACCTGTTGCATTTACGTGTAGCCTGCTGTTTGGCGTTCCAGAAAACAATTGCGTTCTTTGGTTATGGATATACATTCTCCTTCCCCCAGAAGCCTATGAATATTAACATGATCTGTCTGTGGTGGGGACTGTTAACCAGTCGTGCGTCTGATCTATAAAATAAGCTGCATTGTATTGTACGAATCTTGGTGGAAAGCAAATGGTCGCTTAGAGTTCCAGTGTCAAATCACTTGTGCGGAGCATCCACGTACCAGCCATATGGCACAGTGCACACCCTCTTTTACACAACCACTTCTATGTATAGTGTTGAATATGAATGGACTCACCTCAACGATAGCTAGCCTTCTGTCTGATTCTCTCCCACAGCGTTGATCTTGTTCTCGTTCCTTGTGTCTGAGACGTCTCTAATGGTCACGATGAGCTGCTTTTGGGGGGCAATAAACAGAACCTGGATCACGATGTTTCCCAGTCACTCATTTGCATAGTCCCACCTCCTGTACAGAATAGCTTCTGTCATTGGTGGGCCTATCAATCATTCAGGTGTGATGCCTTTGTGGCTCAGTATTACACTGTTACAGGGGCAGGTTTGGCTATTGGTAGCTTAGGGGCTTGCAAATGACTGTTTAGTTCAGTAAGGGTATTAAGAAGCTGCACACATTCACTTGTTTCCATGGAAACAGAATCCATAAGAAAAATGTGCAGTGCTCCAATGGAATGATGCAATTGATATTCACATGTGTCCACATACAGAGCTACATGTATTTACAAATGCACCCAGATATAGCAACGCAGCACAACCCAGTGTGAACTACATGTATTTAGTGGGAGAGCCGTCATGTGAAAATGCATGCAGTAAAAGAATATTTCCCTGTTCCCTTTTATATAACTGGCATCTGTGATAAACAAGCTTTGTACGTGTACGTCCATATGATACTATGACGCAAGTCATAAACACAAAGCACTGCGGAGTATGGAAATGCAGATGATATTGGTCTCAAAATATGTAAGGCTCCGTTCACATTGGGAACAGAGGAACCATGATAGATCCGTAGCAGAAACCCTTGGATCATATTGACCTCTAATGGGTCTGTCAGATAAATTGTTTTGCGAGGTGGATAGAATAACACAGCAGAATAGACTATGAAAGCCATAAAACAGCAATGGAATTCTAATAAAGGAAAATGGAAGTTTTAACCTACATACTGCAGTTATTTTACCTCAGCTTGTCATAGTGGTGGGTCTCCACTGGTAGCTGCCACTCAATCCACTGGCTTTATCCAGTTGCCTGCTAACCTAGGTGCCTTACTCCATGTTCCAGCAAAGTCCTTTTTTATCTGCTGAAGCTCTGCTGGAGATATCAATGTCTCTATACTGGTGCATGATCATTGGCATCAGGTATGTAAAGAAGTCTCCAGCCTTTGGCACTGCACTTTCGTTTGCAGTTATTACCACATGTGATAACACGGGAGGTGCAAGATAAATTGTGCAAGATAAACTTGTCAATTCGTGATGCCAGGGCACCATTAGCCTATACACGGTCCAAGGTGGAGACAGCTTCTCCTGGGCCAGGCATGGGGCAATGAACACACTGATGCCGGGTTAAGGATAACTGTCTTTTACTGAGGCAGGTGTAGATGGTACAACACACAGTACGGAGCAGAGTAGAAGGGATGCAGTGTAACCCTTGAGAGCCCTGTTGCCTTGCTGGGACGTATGGTGCTTTTTACCCACTGAAATTAGATATACCTGAGACTTGAAGATATCCCAAGCTGACTAGGGTTCTGACAAGGTCCAGTTACTAACACCACCAGGGTATGACTCACTATCTGTATGGGGGAACACTTGCAGAATGGCAGGGCTGATTTGATTTAGAGTTTTTGCTCAGGCTTCCCTCTGGATTCAACAAACATACTTCTTCCACCTCCTTTCCACACTGTAGCTCACATGGAGTTCTGCTCACAGCAGAAACTGAAACTAAACTGGCTCTACTCCACCCACCCCCCCCCCCTACACTATATACAGGACAATTTGAGGGTTCACATTGGACAGACAGGGTCAACTGGTTACTCTGCATCTCCTTCTTAAAGGTACAGTGGATACATAATACAAAAATACAGTAAATATTATAAAGTGCATGAACATGGTAAACAGTATAACTGTGGGCCCAGGAGCAACAGGCATGCCCGAGGAGATCCGCAGCCCATAGGACAGCCTTTGGTGCTGGGACACCACACACTTGTTTTACTCTCTTCTTGTTTCTTGATTTTTATCTTGAGTTCCGCCTTGTTATTGGATCATACCCCTACCTTGCCCCATTGTTTGCCTGGTACCTGTTGTTCTACACCTGCCTCTGTTACTGACCACACTCCCCTTTCATCACAACATAGTATTTCCCCTGCATTTATACTGTACTTTTCTATTCCATTAATTATGAAAGCAATTATTAATGCTGGAATTTCTTCAGATTTGAAGTCAATTTGGATTTTTTCTTGCTAAAATGAGAAAAAATTGGCTTCTGCCTAATATATGTAACTATATATATATATATATATATATATATATATATATATATATATATCACTGTGACATCACAGTTACAGTTACAAGAGACAATGTGCACAGTGACATCAGTACAGGGATAATACGCACAGTGTTGTGACCCTAAAGGGGTGATACACACAGTGATGATGGTGCAGGGCTAATACACATGTGGTAACGGGGTGTGATGAGGGCAGATGTTGTTACCCTAGGGTAAGATGGCATTCACCCCTTGTATTCGTGATGCCAGGACATGGTTTATCCTCAATACCACCCAAAGGTATACATCCTGGGCTGGGCACAGGAGCAATAATGGCTCCAAAGCCAAGTTACGGATAACGGTATCTTTACTGAAGGTAGACAGATGGTAAAGTCTATACAGTTCAGCCAGGGCCCATGGAGGTGACCAGTGACTCAGAGACCTTAAGGGACTTGTAGTAGGACTGGACAATGTAATGCAGACCACTTTGAATAGACAGACGACAGGGACTGACTTGACTTGACTGAAGACTGACAAAGCTATGACTGTAGCTTACTTGCATTTGATGGTGGCTGCAGGACTTGACTTTGAGGCCTCCAACACTCTGGACACACACACAAAGACTCGACTTGACCTCTGCAAAGACTTGTAAGGAAAGAGGAAAGAGAGCAAAAGAGGGAGAGCTAGCTCCACCCAGGGCTTATATGGGGGAGACTAGCAGGGAGCCCATAGGCCACTCCTGGGGTCACCTCATCATTGATACCTCCTGGGTAACAATCACATGACATATCACATGGTACAATTCTTAAAGCAACAAGACATTTTATAATACATAACAATGCAGAACATATGCACAGGGGGGAGACAAGTACAAGGGAGCCCAGGGGACACTGAAGGGAGGCTGCCGGACAGGGCAGCAAGGGTACGGGGTAACACCTCCCGTACTGGGCCACCACACACACAGTGATGTCCTCCCTAGGAAAGAGGTTGGAGAGAGATACCGGGGAATGTCTGCTTGTGGATGAGGAATCCACTGTGGGGTCCAGGACTGCATTCCAATCTCCACATATCAGCAAATGTCCCTGTTTACACTTGTTCATTAGCCTTAGCTACCTATGGGGTGCATAAACAGAGACAATGGTGTAAAGTACATTATTGCAAGTGCAGACCAAAACAATGGGGGTCATATTCAAAACTCTTGACATCAAAAATTTTGCGTTTCGTTCCAAAATTTTGGCACGAAAAAGTTCACATCAGATATTCAAAGTTTTTTACATGAGAATTATCTAAGGTTTACACTAGTCACATCAGTTTTGCAGAAGGGTGTGTGGCTATGTAAATGTCATGTTTTACATGATATTTTCAAAGGGGTGAGAGTCCATTTTACACCTAAAATTTCACACCAGCTTTTTGCTAGTGCAGAAATCACAGAAGTGGTTGTATATTTTTTTTTCTTTAGTTTTTTTTTAGGAAAAGGTGTTATTTAAAGGGGTATTCCAGTTATTTTTTTTTTATTATTTGACTATGCTACAGGGGCTGTAAAGTTAGTTTAGTTCATAATATAGTGTCTGTACGTGTGTGTGACGGTTTTCTCACAATTCTTCTGTGATTTTATCCCCAATATTTATTTTTACCAGCATACAAAATGACTGTTGTCTCAGATTTTCCCCAGGTTGCAATGCGGCCGAGACCTGACACACTAGTCAGCTGATGACAGAAGCCTGTCTACTTCAATGGGTGGAGCGATCACTTGGTGGGAGAGAGAACAATCTTCAACTAATGCAACAGCTGTAGGCACCCTGATTGAAAACCACAGGTCTTTTGAATGGATGCAGCTCATTTATGTTTCAATGGGTGGGGTGGCTGATGTGTGGGAAGGAGGAAGATGGAATTGTGGGATTTATAGTCAAAAAAAGAAAAGTCAAACAGGAAATACCAGTTCACAAACAGCTAGCCACAGTGTTATGGTAATCTCACAACATAGCCATTTAGCCCCAAGACAAGCACAGATCCTTCCTAAGCATGTCCATTACTGCCTGCCAGGTACGTACTAAAATCACCTTATGGTGGATAACCCCTTTAATCAATTATTGAAAAAGAAATAATTATTATTGGAAAATGTTATGAAAAAAAAAACATGGTCTCTGCACCTAAACTCACATTTAAGCCCTAGAAATGTTTTATGTACAGTTATATATATATATATATATATATATATATATATATATATACAGTTATCGCTTGTCTGGGCACTAGTGATCATGGAATATTACATGAGATGCTTTGGCCAGAATTTTCCGGGATGTAAAGTTTTGTTGAAGAGAAAGTTCCCACTAAGCCGGACGGACAAGACAGCAAGATGTCAGGAAGTCATAGTCCATCTGAGCGATGAGAGTGGATTGTCAACGGCATCTATTGGAAGCAGGTTCTACCGTCTGCCATTCGAGGTGGACATGAGCAGGTGAGTTTGAAGCTTTAGTGGGAGGGACAGCCACCTGGATACCACATTTAGGGTACGTTCCCACACGGCGTATTTTGCTGCGTATTTGCTGCGTATTTGGTGCTGCGTATTTTCCTACCCATTGACTTCAACATAGAAAATAAACTACGCAGCAGCAAATACGCAGCAAATACGCCGTGTGGGAATGTACCCTTAAGGAGTAGATTCGATCCATCTTTATGGTCTATTCACACGTACAGTATTCTGCGCAGATTTGATGCGCAGGATTTTCTGCTGCAGATTTCAATGTAGACTAAATGACTGAACACAGCTTCAAATCCTGCACATCAAATCTGCATAGAATACTGTGTGAATAGACCCTTAGGGTACGTTCACACGAGCAGATTTTTTTGCGGGTTTTCTGCTGTGTACTTGAATGTGGGCGAGCTCTTCTCGGCTGTCTGCAGCAGATTCTGACGCAGTCCCTATTGACTTCATTGGGGCTTGCGGCGGATTTCCCGCAGCGTAAATTCTGCTGCGGAAAATCTGCTGTGGACAGCCGAGAAGAGCCCGCCCCCTTTCAAATACGCAGCGGAAAACGCTCAAAAAAATCTGCCCGTGTGAATGTACCCATAAGGGTACAGATCACATGTGTTTCATCCTGGAAATGTATAAGCAGGTTGGTCAGGTAGCCCCATTTGCATGGTATCTTGCAGTCTCTTAGCGCTTGCCTAATGGGATTCAGGTTTCTGCGTTGAAGGGTGACTACAGACAATCACGCAATTCAGAGAAACATCATGGAACTTGGCTGGCAAGGAGTCCCAATTTCTGGTGCGGAACATTAGAGCATCCTTAATGTGTTAAAAATGTATGCCGTAGAAATTGTTTAACTTCTTGGATCTCCCATGCATGTTTCCCCTCCTTCTTGTCGCCATTATGTACCGGTGATGTTCCCAAGTTATCCGGTGGAAAACAGAGCGTAATCACAAGACTAGTTGCACTGTCAGTCGCTGTGAAAGCGTCGCTGGCTCAAGAGCTGTGCGGCTATGTGGCCATTCCAGTCAGTTGCCAAGCCACGCCCGCACACAGTGATGACACAGTGCAGAGATAATACAATGATGTAACAGTGCAGAAATAATACACACAGTGATGTCACAGTACAGGGATAATTCACACAGGGATGTCACACTACAGGGATAATCCACTGTGATGACACAGTGCAGAGATAATACAATGATGTAACAGTGCAGAAATAATACACACAGTGATGTCACAGTACAGGGATAATTCACACAGTGATGTCACACTACAGGGATAATCCACTGTGATGACACAGTGCAGAGATAATACGATGATGTCACAGTGCAGAGATAATACACACAGTGATGTCACAGTACAGGGACAATGCACACAGTGATGTCACAGTACAGGGATAATACATTGTGATGACACAGTGAAGAGATAATACATGCAGTGATGTCACAGTACAGGGATAATTCACACAGGGATGTCACATTACAGGGATAATACACACAGTGATGTCACAGTACAGGGATAATACACACAGTGATGTCACAGTACAGGGATAATACACACAGTGATGTCACAGTACAGGGATAATACACAGTGATGTCACATTACAGGGATAATACACGCTGTGATGTTACAGTACAGGGATAATACACACAGTGATGTCACAGTACAGGGACAATACACACAGTGATAACACAGTACAGGGATAATACACAGTGATGTCACAATACAGGGATAATACACACTGTGATGTTACAGTACAGGGATAATACACACAGTGATGTCACAGTACAGGGATAATACACACTGTGATGTTACAGTACAGGGATCATTGTGATGACACAGTGAAGAGATAATATGATGATGTCACAGAGCAGAGATAATACACGCAGTGATGTCACAGTACAGGGACAATTCACACAGTGATGTCACAGTACAGGGATAATACATTGTGATGACACAATGAAGAGATAATACATTGTGATGACACAATGAAGAGATAATATGATGATGTCACAGTGCAGAGATAATACATGCAGTGATGTCACAGTACAGGAATAATTCACACAGTGATGTCACAATACAGGGATAATACACACTGTGATGTTACAGTACAGGGATAATACACACAGTGATGTCACAGTACAGGGATAATATACACAGGGATGTCACAGTACAGGGATAATACACAGTGATGTCACAGTACAGGGATAATACACACAGTGATGTCACAGTACAGAGATAATACACACAGTGATGTCACAGTACAGGGACAATACACGCAGTGATAACATAGTACAGGGATAATACACAGTGATGACACAGTGAAGAGATAATACCATGATGTCACAGTGCAGAGATAATACATGCAGTGATGTCACAGTACAGGGATATGTGGTGACCCACGGTGCATGGCGGGACCACAGGGTGTAGCGGTGTAGGTGGTGGGGTCAGATGGTATTAACCCCTGGGGCAAGATCTTGTTAAACCCTAGTGTTCATGACGCCAGGATTTGGTTGTATGGTGTAGGGCACCACCAACAACCATCCCAAAACGGCATATATCAAATGAGAGTCCAAAGCAGGTTTTGATGCAACTGAAACTTTACTGAAGAAGGCTGTATAACGTTTCTTACAGATAAGGTTGCCACCTTTCCCTCAGAAAAATACCGGTCATGGGTGTGGCTATGTGGGGGTGGAGCTACAAAAGGGGAGGGGCCCGATTGCACAGGGGCTGAGGGATCAGGGGTTTAAGAAATGGCACGGGGGATGGGAGGGGGGGTTTAAGAAATGGCATAGGGGATTGGAGGGATACAATATATATGCGGGGGGAATTTTCCTATATCGCACAAAACATTTACATTTAGAGAATACCTACCAAAACCCTATTCATGCCAGCGGCGGCGGTAGTGGTGGTGCGCGACAGCAACGCTGGCTCTCTCTGATGACGAGTGACGTCCCCCTGCGCAACGTCAGATAAACAGGCTAATCAGACAGTATCACACATGACAGATTTAGATGCACAGGCTCAGCAGATAGTATCCCACATGACAGATTTGGATATACAGGCTCAGCAGACAGTATCACACATGACAGGATTAGATACACAGGCTCAGCTCACAGTATCACACATGACAGGATTAGATACACAGGCTCATGAGGCAGTTTCGCACATGACAGGATTAGATACACAGGCTCATATCCCACATGACAGATTTGGATATACAGGCTCAGCAGACAGTATCACACATGACAGGATTAGATACACAGGCTCATATCCCACATGACAGATTTGGATATACAGGCTCAGCAGACAGTATCACACATGACAGGATTAGATACAGAGCGCAGCAGATAGTTTCACACATTAAAACATTAAATCAGTGTTTCCCAACCAGGATGCCTCCAGCTATTGCAAAACTACAACTCCCAGCATGCCCGGACAGCCAAAGGCTGTCTGGGCATGCTGGGAGTAATAGTTTTGCAACAGCTGGAGGCACCCTGGTTGGGAAACACTGCATTAAATACACAATTTTGCAGAGAGGTCTCACCAGTCTCTTGTCTTCACTTTCTCCTTTCCCCGGGCGGCTCCAGGTTAAGGAATGTCCGGGGTTGAGGAGGAATGGGGTGGGCAATTATTTATCCCATGGGGCCACATGAGAAACTAAAAATATTGTGGAAAATATTTGGTAGTTTTTCCCCCAGATTAGGCAGCATAGTTGTCCCGCAGATTAGGAGCATAGTTGTCCCCCAGATTAGGAGCATACTTGTCCCCCAGATTAGGACCATAGTTGTCCCCCAGATTACGAGCATAGTTGTTCCCCAGATTAGGAGCATAGTTGTCCCCCAGATTAGGAGTATAGTTTTCCCCCAGATTAGGCAGCATAGTTTTCCCCCAAATTAGGCAGCATAGTTGTCCCCCAGATTAGGAGTATAGTTGTCCCCCAGATTAGGCAGCATAGTTTTCCCCCTAATTAGGCAGCATAGTTGTCCCCCAGATTAGGAGCATAGTTGTCCCCCAGATTAGGCAGCATAGTTTTCCCCCAAATTAGGCAGCATAGTTGTCCCCCAGATTAGGAGCATAGTTGTCCCCCAGATTAGGAGCATAGCTGTCCCCCAGATTAGGAGCATAGTTGTCCCCCAGATTAGGAGCATAGTTGTCCCCAGATTAGGCAGCATAGATGTAACCCAGATTAGGCAGCATAGTTGTCCCCCAGATTAGGCAGCATAGTTGTCCCCCAGATTAGGAGCATAGTTGTCCCCCAGATTAGGAGCATAGTTGTCCCCCAGATTAGGCAGCATAGTTGTCATCCAGATTAGGAGCATAGTTGTCCCCTAGTTTAGCATACTTTCCCCCCAGGTTAGGACCATAGTTGTCCCCCAGATTAGGACCATAGTTGTCCCCTAGTTTAGCATACTTTTCCCCCAGATTAGGACCATAGTTGTCCCCCAGATTAGGCAGCATAGTTGTCCCCCAGATTAGGCAGCATAGTTGTCCCCCAAATTAGGCAGCATAGTTGTCCCCCAAATTAGGCAGCATAGTTGTCCCCCAGATTAGGAGCATAGTTTTCCCCCAGATTAGGAGCATAGTTGTCCCCCAGATTAGGAGCATAGTTGTCCCCAGATTAGGAGCATAGTTGTCCCCCAGATTAGGAGCATAGTTGTTCCCCAGATTCGGCAGCATAGTTGTCCCCCAGATTAGGCAGCATAGTTGTCCCCCAGATTAGGAGCATAGTTGTCCCCCAGATTAGGCAGCATAGTTGTCCCCCAGATTGGGAGCATAGTTGTCCCCCAGATTAGGCAGCATAGTTGTCCCCCAGATCAGTATAGTTGTCCCCCAGATTAGGAGCATAGTTGTCCCCCAGATCAGTATAGTTGTCCCCCAGATTAGGAGTATAGTTGTCCCCCAGATTAGGACCATAGTTGTCCCCCAGATTAGGACCATAGTTATCCCCCAGATTAGGAGCATAGTTGTCCCCCAGATCAGTATAGTTGTCCCCTAGTTTAGGAGCATAGTTGTCCCCCAGATTAGTATAGTTGCCCCCAGATAAGGCAGCATAGTTTTACCCAAGATTAGTTGTCCCCCACATTAGGCAGCTCCCCCCCCCCCCCCACACACACACACTGACACAGACACATATATACACAGACATATATAAACACAGACACATATATACACAGACACACATATATACACAGACACATATATATACACAGACACATATATACAGACACACATATATACACAGACACATATATACAGACACACATATACACAGACACACATATATACACAGACACACATATACACAGACACACATATATACACAGGGACACATATATACACAGGGACACATATACACAGACACACATATACACACAGACACATATATACACAGACACATATATACACACAGACACATATATACACAGACACACATATATACACAGACACATATATATACACAGACACACATATATACACAGACACATATATACAGACACACATATACACAGACACACATATACACAGACACACATATATACACAGACACACATATACACAGACACACATATATACACAGACACACATATATACACAGGCACACATATACACAGACACACATATACACACAGACACATATATATACACAGACACATATATACACACAGACACATATATACACAGACACATATATACACAGACACACATATATACACAGACACATATATATACACAGACACATATATACAGACACACATATATACACAGACACATATATACAGACACACATATGCACAGACACACATATACACAGACACACATATATACACAGACACACATATATACACAGGCACACATATACACAGACACATATATACACACAGACACATATATACACACAGACACATATATACACAGACACACATATATACACAGGCACACATATACACAGACACACATATACACACAGACACATATATACACAGACACATACATACACACAGACACATATATACACAGACACATATATACACAGACACATATCTGGAACGCTGGGTATCAAGTGATCACATATCAAATGACCTTAGGAAGGTCCTATACAGTATAACCTTTATACATAGCTTATATTCACTGTACAATACTTATAATAAATGTATATGAGTAATATACAATAGAAACCCTAATAATGACCTAGGGGGATCATGCAGGAGAGCCCTGTGGACTTGAGGGACTCTTCCTGAGGGGACTTTAGGAACTGTGCAGAACCATGTTCTGTACCGGGACACCACAGATAATTCACACAGTGATGTCACACTACAGACAAAAGGTGTTCAGTGCCATCAGTTAATTAGTTCAGACAGTTGCATGAACAGTTGTGTAATAGTTGTGTTTAGCTTAAAGACATCATCAGTATTTAAGTCTAATTGCAGGGTTGGCACTTTGACATAAATACGTTGATTTAGTGTTCGGGTTTGGGCACAGGGATACTGCTATAGGGTAATATGTGGAACTGGATGGACATTCGTTCATTTTCAGTTTTAAAACTATGTAACTATGTACTTTCAAAACAATTTTAAAACCTGCATGTGTTTTTATTACTGTTATTGAGCTCCAGATAGTTAATTTCATGGTGCAGAGCTATTTTTCATTCTCTCCAAAGCTGGGCTGTTTGCCAGCAGTACTCACACCTGACTATACCTTAACATAGAGCTGTAAATATGCACTGGACTGAACAGCTTGGAACTATGCAGGGGGATGATTTACAGTGCACTGCTATAGAGCGCATATGGGGAGAGAATGGGGTTACTGATGCACTGGGTTTGCAAGTTGTTATTTGAACAGGAAGGAAAACAGCAACATCATCACAGTAAGGAAGGGGTTACATCACAAAAGCACCTCTGATCTAGCTGGTGAACTTCTGATGATGATGACAAGCTACAGGGAGGGGGGAGGGGATTACAGCCACAAAGAGGTTATATCACAAAAGCAGCCCTGGTTTAAGTAAACTGCTGCTGCTACTGACCGGTTTATACTAGGGATGAGCTCCCAGAACTTTATTGGTAGTCCGAAATTTGGGTGAAGTTTATACCTTTCAGGCACAGTATGGATGAGGTTCAAAACCTGTGTAGAGGAAGAGTGGTGCAGTTTCCCATAGTATAGCAACCAATCAGATTGCTTCTCTTATTTTTCAGAGGCTTTTAAAAAATTAAAGAAGCAATGTGATTGTTTGCAATAGGTAGCTGCACGACTTTAACTCTACACAGGAGGGTGCTATTACTTGGAATAGAGAGAAAGGCACTACTACTCTCTAGGGGCACAGGGGAAGGCAGTATTACAGTCTAGACCAGGCATAGGCAACCTTCGGCATGGCAGATGTTTTGGACTACATCTCCCATGATGCTTTGTCAGCATTTTGGCTTTCAGAGCATCATGGGAGATGTAGTCCAAAACATCTGCAGTGCCGAAGGTTGCCTATGCCTGCTCTAGACACACAGAGGAGGGCAATATTACTATATTGGGGTACATAAGGGAATACCCACATATGGAGTGGGCTCATTTCCCCTGCACACCTCTGCCCTACAAATGTGGTGGGTGTCACCAAGGGGGGAAATGTAATATGTCACCTGGTTTATGCTGTGTTAACTGAGGGCAGCTTTAAAGTAAATCTATCATGAGTGTGTGATTCCACTGTTTGTGTAGGGAATTCCTTATCACTTCGTGATGCCAGGGCACTGTTAGCCCATACACGGTCAGAGGTTGGAGAAAGCTTCTCCTGGGCCAGACATGGGGAGTAAAGGAACACACCGACGTCAGGTTACGGATAACTGTCTTTACTGAGCAGGGTCCAGATGGTATTACACAGAAAGTATGGTGCAGAGTGAGAGGATGCAGTGTAACCCCCTGGAAGCCCTGTGGCCTTGCTGGACCTTGTGGTGCTTTCACCCAATAAATTGATACTGACTTCAGAAACTTGAAGATTGCTCCTGGTAGCTAGGGTTATATTAAGGTCCTGTAGCTTTCCCCACAAAGGTATGAACTCCCACAGTGCAGGTGATCCTTGCAGAATGACTGGATAAGATAGATTTGATCTGGGCCTTCCCTAGGAGCTTCTCCACACACCCTTACCACATTTGTGCTCAGCAGTGATCTAAACTGAACTCTTAACTGGGGAAACTCCTCCTCCCACTACACTATATGATCCAGAGTTTAGGGGTTCCCATTGGCAGGCAGGGTCACAACAACAACACATTTAAATAACATTTATAGAAATAACATAGCAGGATCATTATAAAAATATATTAACTTTAGCAAAGTGCTGGAACACAATAGATATGGCAGTAAGTCCCTCAGTGGGCCCAGCACCAGTGCTACAGGTTTGCCTGAGGAAGTACAAAACCACAGGACAGCCTTTGGTGCTGGGACACCACAAGTGTCACCTGCACTAACCTGTCGGTATAGACAGGTAGTGCAGGTGACACTGATGACAACAGTACTTACCTTGTCCCGTTCTGTGTTGTCGTTCTCCAGTAATTATCTTCGGTATCTTCAGCTCAGGACCCATCTGGAACATGGGCGGAGCTTAGTGACATCCTCGCTGCTGTTCTCTGCTGGGTCTCGCTGCTAGCAAACAGCAACAGTGACATCAGTAAGCTCTGCTCATTCTCCAAGCCTGGCCTGGAGCTGAAGATACCGGAGCAGATTGCCAGGAAATGACAGCATGGAACAGGACAAGGTAAGTACCGCTGTCATCAGTGTCACCTGCACTACCTGTCTGTACTGACAGGTTAGTGCAGGTGACACTGATGACAGATTTACTGACTCCTTAGCTCACCACCGCTCCAGCACTGCCACAACTCAGTTTTTTCTTGTCAGGAGTGCTGCGATAACACCCACATATGTTGAGTACATGATGGTGCAGCCAATCACTAATGAGTGAGACCATTGGTGGCTGCAGCATAATGTACTCATTGTAGGTGGATTTCATTTAAGTACCTTTAACATAGAAAACCAGCATTGGAGCTGCAATGAGCTAAAGGGTGAGGTTTTGTTTATTTTTTTATTTTGCACCCCATTCCCTGCCCATTTAATTGTATTTACAGTGGCCCCTTAACATACAATATTTTCAGAGCATGAGGAGAGATAGGTATCTGGCACATCAAATACAAGCGTTTTCAGCTCACAGCTCAGACCATAGGTGTGTGCAGGAATCCTGTGATTGACCGTTTGTGGTGCCGGCATACAGGCAAGGTAAAGGCAGTATAATGATGTAGATAAAAAGAAATGCAATGCCGCACTCACCGGTCCAATTCAGACTTCTTTTATTGAAGCAAACTCAGCGGGTACAGAGGTCATAAGTACGAGGGCGCCTCCATAAAAATTGTCCTATCTGTATTATTTGTCTGCTTTCTTTTTTTAATCTTCATTTTTTTCCTATTTTCAAAGACTTATGGTCTCAACTTACAATAGTATCAACTTACAATGGTTGTCCTGGAATCAAATAATATTGTAACTTGAGGGAGCACTGTATTTGTAACTTACTTTGTTTTTTAGTTCTTTTTTTTTTAGTTCTTTTTATTAAATCTCTTCTGAACTGCAGAGTGTCCTGCCAATGACGTGTGCGCTCTGTATCCTGGCGTATTTGTGAACTGTTGCTGTCCCTATCCACCTGCTGATGATTGACAGATTTTTTCCTTTGCACAGTATAGGCAGAAAGATGTCAATCAGCAGCAGGTGGACGGGGGTAGCTCATGAATCCGCCGGACTACAGAAGACACATATAGAATGAAAATGAAGTTTTAGTTTACGGGTGCGTTCACACGGGCGTATTTGTCAGCGGATCCGCAGCTGCGGATCCGCTGACAAGGCCCCTAAAGTGCTGCCCTCTTTGTGCCTGCTAATAGCGGCAATCCGCCGCTACCAGCAGCAAACACACTGTGAAGTGCGAGTCGCAGTGTATCCGCACATCCCGCACATCGCGGCCGCTCCCCCGACTCCCTGAGCTACACAGAGAGCGGCCGCGATGTGTGCGAGTACACTGCAGGGTAACTCGCACATCGCAGTGTCTGCTGGTAGCGGCGGATTGCCGCTATTAGCAGGCACAAAGAGGGCAGCACTTTAGGGGCCTAGTCAGCGGATCCACAGCTGCGGATCCGCTGACAAATACGCCCGTGTGAACGCACCCTAATAAAGAAAAGTTTTTGATTTATTGAAAACTAATAAAACAAGCAAATAATTATGGTTTCTATCACTACATTACACTACCCCCACATAGCGGAAAGATTACTTTTTACATCAATTTAGTGTGTTCTGCTCAAAGTGGCTTTACTGCTTACAAAATTGGGAACCATGACTAAAATATCCATTAATTTATCCCATAAGAGAGGGTGGCTGTAAAGTGTTATTAAGGTGATATTTATTCCCCTCTAGACATTCAAGCATGTTTTCTACAGCTTTGCCAGTGTGTTTTTGAGCATTTTGAGCATAGTTGAGGGTAAATGTTTTACTTTTGGTGGGAATACCCGCATATGTATAGATTCTGGACTCAAATTTACCATTTTGTATTTTCTGGCACTGAACAAGCATTATCAAGTATTTAATTACTAGAAACGTTATTTACTTCATTGTTTTGCAGCTAATAGACCTAGTCAAAAGTAAATTGTGTTGGATTAGGGTCAATGACCAATTCCTTCTTAACCCCTTAAGGACCCAGGGCGTATGGGTACGCCCTGGCTCCCTAGTGGTTAAGGAACCAGGGCACGCGGCGGGGACGGACAAGGATGACTGCTGATATCTATCAACAGGCATCCCGTGCAAATGCCCAGGGGGTCCTGAGACCCCCCATGTCGGTTCAGACCGACGATTTGCGGCGATTCCGGGTCATACAGGTCTCTGGTGACCCGGAAAATAAGGGGGATCGGGAGTGTCCAAGACACCCCCGGTCCCCCTGAAGGGATAGGAGTGAGGTGGCAGGGGTGCCACCCCTCCTATTGGTCGGTCAGAAGCGACCGACCAATAGCAGATCGGGGGCAGGGGGGGTTAGAGTTCGGTTCCCCCGTTCTGCCCACCCACAGTAGTGCAGGCAGAACGGGTGAACTGTCCTGTGACCAGTGCTGGAGGTCCACTTACCATCGGCGGCGGCAGAGGCGATGATCGGTGGCGAACGGCGGGCAGCGATGACGTGCGGCTGGCTCCCTGGTGCAGCGTGCTGCAGACTATGGAAGCCAATGAGTTGCCTAGCAACATCTGGAGGGCTACAGTGGTCTCTAAACTGTAACCCTCAAGATGTTGCAAAACTACAACTCTCAGCATGCCCAGACAGCTGTTTTGGCATGCTGGGATTTGTAGTTTGGCAACAGCTGGAGGGCTACAGTTTGGGGATCACTGTGCAGTGATCTCTTAACTGTCGCCCTCTAGATCTTGCAAAACTACAACTCCCAGCATGCCCACACAGCAGTTTGCTGTCTGTGCATGCTGGGATTTGTAGTTTTGCAACATCTGGAGGGCCACAGTTTGGAGATAACTGTGCAGTGGTTTCTAAACCGTGGCCCTCTAAATCTTGCAAAACTACGACTCCCAGCACGCACCAACAGCAAACGGCTGTCTTGGCATGCTGGGAGTTGTAGTTGCGTACCTCCAGCTGTTGTATATTTACATCTCCCAGCATGCCCTTCGGCGATCAGTACATGGTGGGAGTTGTAGTTTTGCAACAGCTGGAGGAACACTGGTTGGAAAATACTGAGTTAGATAACAGAACTTACCTGAAGGTTTTCCAACCAGTGTACCTCCAGCTGTTGCAAAAGTACAACTTCCAGCATGCACGGTCAGTCAGTGCATGTTGGGAGTTGTAGTTTTGCAACAGCTGGAGGTTTGTCCCCATGTGAATGTACAGGGTACATTCACACGAGCAGGTTTAAAGTGAGTTTCCTCCTTCAAGTTTGAGCTGCGGCAAATTTTCTGCCAAAGTGCAAACTTTTGGCGGGAAAATCACTGTGAACCCTTGCCTGTGTAAATGTACCCTAAAAAGCACTACACTACACTACACTAACACATAATAAAGGGTAAAACACTACATAAACACCCCCTTACACTGTCCCCCCCAATAAAAATGAAAAACGCATCGTACGGCAGTGTTTCCAAAATGGAGCCCCCAGCTGTTGCAAAACAACAACTCCCAGCATTTCCGGTCAGCCACTGACTGTCCAGGTATGCTGGGAGTTTAGCAACAGCTGGAGGCACCCTGTTTGGGAATCACTGGCGTAGAATACCCCTATGTCCACCCCTATGCAATCCCTAATTTAGTCCTCAAATGCGCATGGCACTCTCTCACTTTGGAGCCCTGTCGTATTTCAAGGAAACAGTTTAGGGCCACATATGGGGTATTTCCATACCCGGGAGAAATTTTGTTACAAATTTTGAGGGGCTTTTTCTCCTTTTACCCCTTATGAAAAGGAAAAGTTGGGGTCTACACCAGCCTGTTAGTGTTAAAAAAAAATGTTACACTAACATGCTGGTGTTGCCCCATGCTTTTTATTTTCACAAGAGGTAAAAGGAAAAAAAGACATTTGTAACACAATTTCTTCTGAGTACGGAAATACCCCATATGAGTGCGTAAATTGCTCTGCGGGCGCACAACAAGGCTCAGGAGTGAGCGCGCACTATGTACATTTGAGGCCTAAATTGGTGATTTGCACTGGGGTGGCTGATTTTACAGCGGTTCTGACAAAAAAAAACCAAAAATAAAAAACCCCATTTGAACCCATTTTGGAAACTGCGCCCCTCACGAAATGTGAAAAGGGGTAAAGTGAGCTATAACACCCCACAGGTGTTTGACAAATTTTTGTTAAAGTTGGATCGGAAAGTGAAAAAAATAATTTTTTTACTAAAATGCTGGTGTTACCCTACATTTTTCATTTTCACAAGGGAAAATAGGAAAAAAGCCCCCCAAAAATTGTAACCCCATTTGTTCTGAGTAAGAACTTACCCCATATGTGGATGTAAAGTGCTCTGCGAGTGAACTACAATGCTCAGAATAGAGGGAGCGCCATTGGGCTTTTGGCGAGAAAATTTGTCCGGAATTGAAGGTCACGTGTGTTTAGAAAGCCCCCATAGTGCCAGAACAATGGACCCCCCCCCCCACATGTGACCCCATTTTGGAAACTACACCCCTCACAGAATTTCATAAGTGGTACAGTGAGCATTTACGCCCTACAGGTGTCTGACAGATTTTTTTAAACAGTGGTCCGTGAAAATGAAAAATGTAATTTTTCATTTGCTCAGCCCACTGTTCCAAAGATCTGTCAAACGCCAGTGGGGTGTAAATGCTCACTGCACCCCTTATTAAATTCTATGAGGGGTGTAGTTTCCAAAATGGGGTCACATGTGGAGGGGTCCACTGTTTTGGCACCACGGGGGGGGGGGGGTTGTTTTGCAAACGCACAAGGCCTACTTACCAATGCTCACAAGCAGAAACGGCTGCATTGGACAATAAAATACATGGACTAATTTTCAAACAGTCCTGTTCACTGATGAGTGCCGTGCAACCCTGGATGGTCCAGATTGATGGAGTAGTGGATGGTTGGTGGGCGGCCACCCTGTTCCAACGACGTCAGCAATGCGGAGGTGGAGTCATGTTTTGAGCCAGAATCATGGGAAGAGAGCTGATCGGAGAGCTGATCGGTGTAAAGATGACTTCTGCAAAGTATGTGGAGTTTCTGACTGACCACTTTCTTCCCTGGTACAGAAAGAAGAACTATGCTTTCCGTAATAAAATCATCTTCATGCATGACAATTCACCAAAAGAATACCTCTGCATCAATGGCTGCTATTGGGATAAAAGGAGAGAAAGTCATGGTGTGGCCTCCATCCTCTCCTGACCTCAATCCTATTGAGAACCTTTGGTGCATCCTCAAGCAAAAGATCTATGAGGGTAGGAGGCAGTTTACATCCAAACAGCAGCTCTGGGAGGCTATTCTGACATCTTGCTGTGGCAGTGTGTGGTGCAGGGCAGATGTTGTTACCCTAGGGGCAGATGGTATTAACCCCTTGTGTTCGTGATGCCAGGGCGTGGTTTAGCCTTAACCACCCAAAGGTATAAGGCTGGATCCTGGGCTAGGCACGGGGGCAATGAAGACACCAACGCCAAGTTACAGACAACGCAGAATAGGTAAACTAGAAAAAGAAAGAGGGGAGGAGGTAGACAAAACAGCGCAACCTGTGCCGTTACTCCAAGGTAGGATAGATTCACTAAAACGGTAGCAAGATAGTGCTCACCTGGTGATGTTATGCTGTGAGCATAACATCTAATAGCGCATTCACCCGATGCTGGGGTAAGAAGGAAGGAGCTGCCCGAGGTGTTCCCGTATCGAGGATCCCTCAATGCGGTAGTCAGAGGCTGAAAGGTATTCCGTATCACGGAGTGGCAGAAAGACCTCGTTCCGGCGCTCACTTCTCACTGCTCACTGTCTCTATGCCAACCCATCGGCTTCACATTGTCCTTATCATAATAAACACATTCCCCTATACAGCAACTTCTTTCTGGGCCTCCACAGCACAGCAGTCAGGCTCCTCCCCTAAGTTACGGACAACGGTAGCTTTACTGAGGTTAGACAGTTGGTACATTCTATGCAGTACAGCCAGGGCCCAAGGAGGTGACCAGTGACACAGAGACCTCACAGGTTTGCTGGGACTTGTAGTAGACAGGAGAATTTAGTGCAGGCCACGCTGGATAGACAGAAGACTTGACTTGATTGACAGGACTGTGACTTTAGCTTACTTTGCACTTTACTTGTGGCTGCAGGACTTGACTTGTAGATGCAGGACTTGACTTAAAGGGGTTGTGCACTGCCCTGACTTTCGGAGCTCCGCTCACAGCGTCCGGAAGTTCATTACTCCGAACGCTGTGTGCGGGCTTCCGTGTTCGCGGCTGCCGGGCGTGACGTCACACCCGGCCCCTTGCGACGTCTCGCCCGCCCCCTCGTGGCGTCTCGCCCGCCCCCTCAACGAAAGTCTATGGGAAGGGGGCGCAACCGCTGTCACGTCCCCTTCCCATAGACTTTGGTAGAGGGGGCGGGCGTGACATCACGAGGGGGCGGGCGAGACATCGCGAGGGGCCAGGCGTGATGTCACGCGGCCGCGAACACGGAAGCCCGCACACAGCGTTCGGAGTAATGAACTTCCGGACGCTGTGAGCGGAGCTCCGAAAGTCAGGGCAGCGCACAACCCCTTTAAGGCCTCCAATGTTCTGGACACACATACTAAGATGACTTGACTGCACTGGACCTCAGGAACAAGAGCAGAGCTAAACGAGAGAGTAGAGCTCACAGAGACTGCAGAGCTCAAAGAGAGTGAGGCTAGCTCCATCCAGGGTTTATAAGTGGGAGACTAACCGGGAGCCAGTAGGTCACCTTTGGGGTCAGCTGGTCACTAGTACCTCCTGGGTAACAATCACATGGTAAATTTATTAAAGTCACAACACACAATAAAATGCATAACATATTTACATGGGGGGCGGGGGAACAACTGCAGGGGGCCCTGGGGACACTGAGGGACACTGCCTGACAGGGCAGGAGAGTTCGGGGAAACACCATCCCGTACTGGGCCACCACATTGCAAACAAATTCAAGCAGAAACTGGTCAAAAACTCACAAGCTCTGTCCTCTCTTGTTCCTGAGGTCCAGTGCAGTCAAGACGTCTCAGAGTGTGTGTCCAGAACAATGTAGGCCTCAAGTCAAGTCCTGCAGCCACAAGTCAAGTCCTGCAGCCACAAGTCAAGTGCACAGTAAGCCAAAGTCATAGCCCCGTCAGACAAGTCAAATCTGTTGTCTATCCAGCGTGGGCTACACTAAATGATCCCATCCACTACAAGTTCCAGCAATCCTATGAGGTCTCTGTGTCACTTGTCACTTCCTTGTTCCCTGGCTGTACTGCATAGACTGTAACAACTGTCTCACCACAGTAAAGCTATTGTTGTTCCGTAACTTGGCGTCGGTGTCTTTATTGCCCCCGTGCCTAGCCCAGGACCCAGCGGTATACCTTCGGGTGTTTAAGGCTAAACCATGCCCTGGCCTCACGAACACAAGGGGTTAATACCATTTGCCCCTAGGGTAATAACATCTGCCCTGCAGCACACACACCCTGCCAATACCACACTGCTATCAAATAAGGGGTCCAATGTTGAAATGTAACGTGACCTGTTAAAATTTTTAAAAAGTTAAAATGTTGTTAAAAGTTTGATTGAAATAGCTTTTGATTTCAGTAAATATGCTTCAAAAACAACAAATGGCAATTTTCGGTTCTTAACAACCTATAAAGTGTTTTGAAACTTACTGGGTGTAATAATTTGGAGCAGTGCATTGTAAGTTTTTTATGTTAAAAAAAAATACTGTTATCATTAGGAGGTTTGTTCAATAAAATTTGAATTTTATTCTTAATAGTTGATAACATGAGAATTATGGTGACTGTGATTTACATAAATGATTTAGGTTAATGAGAAAAATATAATTTGCATAATAATTTGGAACAGGGTGTACATCAGCTGCCTCCAGATCCCCCCACATAATACAACATACCCTCTACCACACAGACAACAATGAAGAAGAAATCATGTGGATATAATAGGAACAAGACAACTGACACAAAAGGAGCAAATTAGTAAATATATTTTACGTTTTGGGGCCTATTTACATCAAAAGAGTGTAATGGGCATACACCTAAAATGTTTCCCTTTTGGCCAATGATCTCTGAATATTGGTCGGCTTGCCCTGGATTATTAATAAGATAATATTTAAAATTGCGTAACAATCCAGAGACAGCACATATGCAATAAACTCAATATATAATATACTTAATATACAATTGTTCTCCAGTCAGATTCATTTCAATTCAATTCCCAGCTGTGGGATGCATTACTTTAATACTGTACTGTAAAACTGTGGGATGCATTACTTTAATACTGTACTTTAAAACTGTGGATGGCATATCCTTCCAGAAATATTTAGCAGAGCAGCTAACAGGTTACTAGGTGAGGACAGAGCTCTAAGAGGTAAAGTCGAGAGCTGTGAGGTTCTTTTGGCCTACATTTCTCCATTAATAAGTGTATTCTCAGACAAATCACATCTCTTTGAGCTACACTGACTGACTACTCTCTACACTGAAGAGAGAGCTGGGCTAGCACTAAGCTCTGCCTCCTTTCCAGTGGGTTCTGCAGTTTTGGTGTATAGGAAACCTGTCAAGCCATTGTACAGAAAACAAAATCTTAAAGGCACAGTGTGGTGACCCAGTACCAGAGTGCCTCCTGTCAGGTAAACATTGCCTCAGGTGCCTGACCTAGGCCCTGCTGCTCAGGTGATATTTATTATAATATTTGGTCTGTTAATTTATATTATGTTGTACTGTACCTTTAAAAGGGTACTCCCATGGAAAACTTTTTTTTAAATCAACTGGTGCCAAAAAGTTAAACAGATTTGTAAATCACTTCCATTAAAAAATCATAATCCTTCCAGTACTTTTTAGGGGCTGTATACCAAAGAGAAATCCAAAAAAGAAATGCATTTCCTCTGATGTCATGACCACAGTGCTCTCTGCTGACCTCTGCTGTCCATTTTAGGAACTGTACAGAGCAGCATATGTTTGCTATGGGGATTTTCTCCTGTTCTGGACAGTTCCTAAAATGGACAGCAGAGGTCAGCAGAGAGCACTGTGCTCATGACATCAGAGGAAATGCATTTCTTTTTTGGATTTCTCTTTAGTATACAGCCCCTAAAAAGTACTGGAAGTATTAAGATTTTTTTAATGGAAGTGATTTACAAATCTGTTTAACTTTCTGGTGCCAGCTGATTTAAAAAAAAAAAGTTTTCCACGGGAGTACCCCTTTAACCCCTTAAGGACCCAGCCAATTTTCACTGTAGGACCTGGCCATTTTTTGCACATCTGACCACTTTCACTTTAAGCATTAATAACTCTGGGATGCTTTTACCTTTCATTCTGATTCCGAGATTGTTTTTTCGTGACATATTCTACTCTATGTTAGTGGTAAAATTTTGTTGATACTTGCATCTTTTCTTGGTGAAAAATTCCAAAATTTGATGAAAAAATTGAAAATTTAGCATTTTTTTTTACTTTGAAGCTCTCTGCTTATAAGAAAAATGAATATTCCAAATAAATTATGCATTGATTCACATATACAACATGTCTACTTTATGATTGCAACATAAAGTTGACACGTTTTTACTTTTGGAAGACACCAGAGGGCTTCAAAGTATAGCAGCAATTTTCCAATTTTTCACAAAATTTTCAAAATCGAAATTTTTCAGGGACCAGTTCTGTTTTGAAGTGGATTTGAAGGGCTTTTATATTCGAAATGCCCCACAAATGACCCCATTATAAAAACTGCACCCCTCAAAGTATTCAAAATGACATTCAAAAGGTTTGTTAACCCTTTAGGTGTTTCACAGGAATAGCAGCAAATTGAAGGAGAAAATTCAAAATCTTCATTTTTTACACTCGCATGTTCTTGTAGACCCATTTTTTGAATTTTTACAAGGGGTAAAAGGAGAGAATTCTTCCTAAAATGTGTAACTCAATTTCTCTTGAGTAAGGAAATACCTCATATGTGTATGTCAAGTTTTCGTTGGGTGCACTAGAGGGCTCAGAAGGGAAGGAGCGACAGAGGGATTTTGGAGAGTGAGTTTTTCTGAAATGGTTTTTGGGGGCATGTTGTATTTAGGAAGCCCCTATGGTGTCAGGACAGCAAAAAAAAAAAACACATGGCATACTATTTTGGAAACTACACCCCTAAAGGAACGTAACAAGGGGTCCAGTGAGCCTTAACACCCCACAGGGGTTTCACGACTTTTCGTTAAAGTTGGATGTGTAAATGATTTTCTTTTTTTTTTCACTAAAATGCTAGTTTTCCCCCAAATTTGACATTTTTACAAGGGGTAATAGGAGAAAATGCCCACCAAAATTTGTAACCCCATCTCTTCTGAGTATGGAAACACCACATATGTGGATGTCAAGCACTCTGTTGGCGCACTACAATGCTCAGAAGAGAAGGAGTCCTATTTGGCTTTTGCAAATCTAATTTTGCTGAAATGGTTTTTGGGGGGCATGTCCCATTTAGGAAGCCCCTATGGTGCCAGGACAGCAAAAAAAAAAAAAAAACACATTGCATACTATTTTGGAAACTACACCCCTCAAGGAACGTAACAAGGGGTACAGTGAGCCTTAACACCCCACAGGTGTTTGACGACTTTGGATGTGTAAATGAATTTTTTTTTTTTTTTACTAAAATGCTGTTTTTCTCAAAATTTTACATTTTTACAAGGTGTAATAGAAGAAAATGTCCCCCAAAATGTATAACCCCATCTCTTCTGAGTATGGAAGTACCCCATGTAAGGATGTCAAGGGCTCTGCTGGCGCACTACAATGCTCAGAAGAGAAGGAGTCACATTTTGCTGAAATGGGGGGCATGTCACATTTAGTGCCAGAACAGCAAAAAAAATAAAAAATTGTAAATACATTTCTTTGGAGTAAGGACATACCTCATATCTGGGCGTAGATCGGTTCTGCTCACTGGTCACGGAGGAACAGGAGGGCAGTCAGGGGCCTGGAGCTTCTAGACAGCTGCCTATGGAGCCAGAACAGTGGGACCCCCCTCAAGGGGCATTATATGGGGTACACTAATAACTAACAAGGGGTACAGTGGGACATAAAATTATAAAACAGGTTATGTCCCCGGAATGATGACCCAGAGCATAGCCAAAACTAAAAAATATGCCCACCCCAAACCCTATGCTATGAATCATCATTCTGGGAATGTGACGTGTGAGGCCGTCCCTAACCTGTTGCCTCAAATGCGCACCCCGCTCAGGTGGAGAGAGAGAGCGCTGCGCATTTGAGGCAACATAAAAAGTCCCTGATGATAGTGACTCAGTGACCCATGACCCATTTTTGGAAAAAAAATACCCCCTGAGGTCTTATCATTTTTTTTTTTTTTTTTTTTATGAAATAGTTTTTTTGGGCAATTTAGTGGTTTTATGGGGTTAAAATTTGGAGTGTTCTCTGGACTTGGTATATTGGGGTCAAATTATGGAAAATTTAAATGAAGAGGGAAAATTTAGTACTCCATGGAAGTGTGATACTCCCTGAAGCAATCCTTAATGCAGAGGCCCGGATGATCGGGGCAAGTGTCACACTGAGTGGTGATGTCCTTCCGAATCCCCCTCCTGTTACACACTCTGCATTTTTTCTGGGATCGTCCCTTCTTTCCAGTGTGGGGGACCTCACCTGGAAAGTGTTGGCCTGGGACGATGATGGCACCTATTACTCCAGTTCCTTGGGAAGTCCGGCCTGCTCTTTCCCGGTCAGCAAAGATCAGGACCTTTAGGAATTCTTGGAACTGGAGGTATGTCCCTGTGTTGCCAGCATTCCGGTACAGTACAAAAGAGTTGTACATGGCAACCTGCACCAAGTAGACCGCAACTTTTTTGTACCATACACGTGTTTTCCGCATGGCCATGTATGGCTTGAGGACTTGATCTGAGAGATCAACTCCCCCCATATACTGATTGTAGTCCAGAATACAATCAGGCTTGAGGACCGTTGTTGTGGTACCTCGCACAGGGACAGGTGAGCTGCCGTTACCATGAATAGTGGTCAGCATAAGGACATCCCTCTTATACTTGACCAGCAACAGGTTTTCATAGGTAAGGGCACGGGACTCACCCTTGGGAATAGGTGTCTGGATCAAATTTAGAGGGAGGCCTCTCTGGTTTCTCCGCACGGTCCCACAAGCGGACGTCGATCTGGCGGCAAGGGATGTGAAGAGAGGGATGCTGGTATAAAAGTTGTCCACGTACACGTGGTAACCCTTATCCAGCAATGGGTACATAAGGTTCCAAACGATTTTCCCGCTAACACCCAGAGTGGGGGAACAATCTGGGGGTTCAATACGGGAATCTCGTCCCTCATACACCCTAAACTTGAGCGTGTACCCGGAGGTACTCTCACAAAGTTTATATAGCTTCACGCCATACCGCACCCGCTTCGAGGGAATATACTGGCGGAAGATGAGTCTCCCCTTAAAACTGATAAGAGACTCATCAACCGAGAGGCCTCCAAAAATTTGGCCCCAAAGTGATCGATGACCGGCCTCACTTTGTAAAGCCGGTCATGGGCGGGATCACCTCGGGGTGGACATGCCTCATTATCTGCATTATCTGGAGTGTGTAGTGAGTGCTTGGTGTAACTATGTATAACGGTGTGTGATTAGTAATCACACACCGTTATGTGAGCAAAAAAAAAAAAAACGCTGCGGCCCCCAAAAAAAGGGGGGGGGGCAAATCGCAGCGCCCTGAACCCCTAATAGGGCCCGGGTCACGCTAAAAAAAGATGAGGCGTACTCTTGAGCCCTATTAGGGGGTCGGGGGGGGGGGGGGGGGTTATTTTTTTTACTTTTTTTTTTACTTTTTTGTTTTTACTTTATTTACATGGATCTCCCTACCTTTCCCTCTGTTGATTCTGTCCCTGATCTAGGGAATCTTCGGGTCTCCTGAGGCGATCCGATGGGCCAGAGGGGGGTCCCTGGCTCCTCTTGCAGCTCTGACCGCTGACTGAACCCAGCTAACGGTCAGCGCTGCAGAGGATGCCGTTTAACCCCTCCCCTGCCGGCTGCTATTGGCTGGACGATCGTCCAGCCAATAGCAGCTCTCCTGAGGGGGTGGCAAAATCGCCACCTCCCCATAGATACAGTAGGGGATAGGGGGTGTATTCTACACCCCCGATCACCTTGTATCTCCGGGTCATCGGGTCACACGTGACCCGTAAGACCCGGAATTGCGCAAGTCGCAAGTGCGATTTCACTTGCGATTTGCGCCGATCGCCGACATGGGGTGGTCTGATGACCCCCCTCTGCATTTGCGCAGGGTGCCTGCTGATTGATAACAGCAGTCACCCCAGTCCGATCCCTGCCCGGCACGCGGCAGGGACCGGAATTCCCACGGGCGTACCTGTACGCCCTGGGTCCTTAAGACCCAGGTACAGAAGGCGTATGCATATGCTCTAGGTCCTGTACGGGTTAAGGAATGTTCTGGATATCTGTAAGAAGGTATGATGCAGAGTACACGTGACCCTGATTGCCCAATGGGAATCCCCCAAATTGCCCTGTCTAGAGTGTAGGGGGGAGGGGCTATTCAGTTCAGTGTTCAGTTCTGGCCTAGCTACACACTGGTTTCAGTTTTTGCTGTGTGCAAAGATCCATGTGAGCAGCAGTGTGAAAACATATGATCAACCCTGTCATTCTGCAAGTGTTCCCTGCACAGGAGTCGGTGAGTTCATACCCTGGCGGTGTCAGTAAATTGGACATTAGCAGAACCTCAGTCAGCATGGGATATCTCTAAGTCTCAAGTCTGTCATATCTAATAGCAAGTCAGTTCAAGTGGGGGAAAAGCACCATAAGTCCCAGCAAGGCCACAGGGCTCCTACGGTTACATTGCATCCCTCCTACTCTGCTCCGTACTTCGAGTATTGTAACATCTCCTGCCTCAGTAAAAAGACAGTAATCCGTAACCTTCTACCGGTGTGTTTATTGCCCCACGCCTGGCCCAGAAATAGCCGTCTCCACCTAGGACCGTGTAGGTTAATGGTGCCCTGACATCACATTTTGACAAGTATATCTTGCACCCCCTTGTCACCGCAACAATATAACATAACAACACTTTATAGTATATATAACAACATTATAACTTAATATGGTGTAAAAGATCCTAACCATTCCCCACTATTAGTGACCTAGTAAAACACTACAATTTTTCTAATGATCTGATGTATGATGTGTCATGCAATGCCATTTAATTACACCACATACTCAGCACACAAGTATGATTTTATGCTTTTTGTACTTTTACACTTTTCTTATGATGCTTACATTTAAAAAATGTTATGTGATCTGATAACTGTACAGTAAGGAGCCATGAAGCTGTGTACTGGACCAGGACAATTTTTTCCCCCCACTGGATCTGTACTCCAGATCCCTTGCGCAAGATCTATATCTATCTATCTATCTATCTATCTATCTATCTATATATATATATATATATATATATATATATATACAAAAATATAGAAGCAGCACACCACAGGTAGATTTCAAAAGAACGGTGAATTTATTCCATGATGTGAGAGACTACGTTTCTCCAGCCTCACGCTGGCTTTCTCAAGTATATACATATAGTAAATTTGAGTAGCCGTATTAGTCCAGTGATGCAGATGCAAATCATAAAATGTTGCAGTATCTTGTAATACCTTTTTTATTGGACTAACAGCATTATGTAGAGACAAGCTTTCGGGATTCCTCCCTTTATCAAGTCCAAAGCAAATCTAAGCTCACAAGTAGAAGACACAGGTTACATCTCACAGATATGCAGGGGTTAAGACAATAGATGTGGAGAATTCACACTAAGATGGGCCATAAATTGTCCTGTTATGGGAACATAGACTAAATAGATAAGGATGAGAAAAAGGGGGAGGGAGGGGGGTGCAGGGGAGAGACTGATAATTAGCAGGACATAGTGAGATGTAAAAGAGAACACAGTGCAGATTATAAGAGAATACAGTACAGTACAGGTTATAAGAAATTTTGATAATGAGATAAGAAGCTCAAATCCACATTAAGTCCCCTGTTTTTCGAGTCAAAAAACAGTATCATTTTGGCTTCAAATGTCTTTCTCTCTTGTGGGTTTTTGAAGTTCCCTCTCAGTATCTTGATTGTAAGGTCATGTATGGAGTGGCCTGTTTGGGTAAAATGGTGTCCAACTGGGGTGCAGTAGTCATTTTCTTTATGGCAGTTGATGGAATGTCTGTAGATTCATCCTTTCCTTGAGTTTCCGGCTGGTTTCACCAATGTAGCATCCCATATCACACTTGGTGCATTGTATCATGTGACCACATCTGGGGATGTGCAGGAGTATAGTCCCCTAATGTTATATGTCTCGTTGTTGTGGGTGGCTTCCATCTTGGTGCAGATATGTTGGCAGAGTTTGCAGCGTGGTTTGTTGCAGGGTTTGGTCCCATTGTCTGTGTCTGTTCTTTCTTTAGGTCATTTTCGGCTTACCAGCTTTTGTTTTAAATTGTGTGGTTGTCTGAAGGCCAAGATGGGAGGTTCAGGGAAGATTTCTTTTAGCATCTCATCTTCCGCCAATATCGGCTGTAGGTCCTTGATAATTTTTCGTATTTCTTCAAGGGCCTGATTGTATGTGGCTTCCAGTGGTGCACGAGGTGATGGTTGTATTTGACATTTGAAGCCAAAATTATACTGTTTTTTGACTCGAAAAACAGGGGACTTAATGTGGATTTGAGCTTCTTATCTCATTATCAAAATTTCTTATAACCTGTACTGTACTGTATTCTCTTATAACCTGCACTGTGTTCTCTTTTACATCTCACTATGTCCTGCTAACTATTTAGTCTATGTTCCCATAACAGGACAATTTATGGCCCATCTTAGTGTGAATTCTCCACATCTATTGTCTTAACCCCTGCATATCTGTGAGATGTAACCTGTGTCTTCTACTTGTGAGCTTAGATTTGCTTTAGACTTGATAAAGGGAGGAATCCCGAAAGCTTGTCTCTACAAAATGCTGTTAGTCCAATAAAGAAGGTATTACAACATTTTATGATTTGCATATATATATATATATATATATATATATATATATATATATACACACACACACACATACATACACACACAGTGTGAAAAAAGTAGTTTTCCTGTTTCTTTACTGATTTTAACAAGAGAAACATCTACTAAACAACTTTGTGAGATTGGGCATCAGTTTGAATGAACAGACGACATACTAAATAGGCCAACTATATTTGTAGTAATGCAAACTACCAGTAGGTGGCAGGCAATAACAATCCTTTTCTCATCAGAGTACAGTCAGGAATAATTTATTACATAGCGAATCAGGCCACCAGTAATGAATTTTGCAACATCCTTTAATATGTAGGACAGTGTGTGTATGTATGAATAGTGCTTATGCTGCTAAAATGTCATGTCTGTTATGTTAATGAAATGAATTCTCTTTTTCACTCGAAAGTGGAAAGACTACCTAAATGGTTATATTGGGTATAGCAGTAAAATAAAAATATATAAAAAAAACAAAAACAAAATCGCTCTGTAAACCATGTCCCTTGTGCATTAACCGGTTGCTGTCTAAGGACGAGCCGGCTCATCCTGAGACGGCAACCGTTGTATGACGCAGGCTCCCGACTTGAGCCCGCGTCATACCGGCTGGCCCCCAGCTGATTCCTGTAGCTGAGGGCCAGCGTTAATGGCCAACATGCGGCGATTGCCACGGGCGGCTATTAACCCTTTAGATCTAAAGGGACATTTAAACGCTCCCTGGTGGTCCAGTGGCGTAGATCGCCCCCCGCATTGCAATTAGAGGGACGGCAATCCACTGCTGAGGTAGCCGGAGGGCTTACCTTTCATCCTATGCCAGCTGCTGCGCTGTGAATGATAAAGCCTGGCAGGGCCAGGCTTTATCAATCGAGCGCAGAGCACACAGATCAATGTGGTTCTATGAAACCACCTTGATCTGTATGAGGAATCTAATGATTCCTCCTTAAAGTTCCCTAAGGGGACTAAAAGTGTAAAAAAGTGAAAAAAAAAAAAAGTTGAATAAAAAGTGAAAAAAACCCACCCATTAACCTCTTCCTTAAAAGTTTAAATCACCCCCTTTTCCCAAATTCCATATAAAAAATATGTAACCATAATAAAAATAAACATATGTGGTATTGTCGCGTGCATATATGTCCAAACTATAAAAATATATCGTTAATTAAATCGAACGGTCAATGGCGTACACGCAAAAATTTCCAAAGTCCAAAATAGCGTATTTTTGGTCACTTTTTATATCATGAAAAATGAATAAAAAACGATCAAAAAGTCCGATCAATACAGAAATGGAACCGCTAAAAATTTCAGATCACAGCGCAAAAAATTAGCCCTCATACCGCCCCGTACACATGAAAGTAAAACAGTTATAGGGGTCAGAAGATGACAATTTTAAACTTATTAATTTTCCTGCATGTAGTTATGATTTTTTCCAGAAGTACGACAAAATCAAACCTATATAAGTAGGGTATCATTTTAATCGTATGGACCTACAGAATAAAGAAAAGGTGTAATTTTTACCAAAAAATTTACTGCATAGAAACAGAAGCCCCCCAAAATTACAAAATGGTGTTTTTTCTTCAATTTTGACGCACAATGATTTTTTTTTTTTGTTTCGCTGTAGATTTTTGGGTAAAATGACTGATGTCATTACAAAGTAGATATTTAACGGAGAGGTAAGAAACAATGGAGCACTCACCACATTTCAAAGTCTTGAAGAAGTATCTTTTATTCCAACATAGACATCACATTACATGGCAAGGAGCGGGATAACGGGGTGTGGACATGAGGCGAGGGGTGGACGGACAGGTGAAGGAGCGACAATTTTTTCACGTTGTATAGCGCTTCATCGGGCTCCAATATGTTCAATGTGCTGCCCATTGTGTTGGATTGTCAATGCATCCCTCTTCTCCCACTCTTCACACACTGATATCAACACCCCAGGAGAAATGCTAGGACAGGCTTCCAGTATCCGTAGTTTAAGGTGCTACACATCTCGTATCTTCACAGCATAGACAATTGCCTTCAGATGACCCCAAAGATAAAAGTCTAAGGGGGTCAGATCGGGAGACCTTGGGGGCCATTCAACTGGCCCACAACGACCAATCCACTTTCCAGGAAACGGTTCATCTAGGAATGCTCGGACCTGGCACGTTCCCTGAGTTTTTCCAGCAACATGGTGCACCACCACATTATTGGTGTCAGGTCCAAGCATTCCTAGATAAGCAGTTTCCTGGAAAGTGGATTGGTCATCGTGGGCCAGTTGAATGGCCCCCAAGGTCTCCCGATTTGACCCCTTAGACTTTTATCTTTGGGGTCATCTGAAGGCAATTGTCTATGCTGTGAAGATACGAGATGTGCAGCACCCGAAACTACAGATATTGGAAGCCTGGGCTAGCATTTCTCCTGCGGTGTTGCTATCAGTGTGGGAAGAGTGGGAGAAGAGGGTTGCATTGACAATCCAACACAATGGGCAGCACATTGAACACATTTTATAAGTGGTCAGAAACTTGTAAATAACTCATAACAGAATAAAGTTACGTTAAAACCAAGCACATCATTGTTTTTCTTGTGAAATTCCCAAAACGTTGGATGTGATACATGACCCTCTTCCTATTGAAAAAACAAAAGTTGGATTCAAAATGGCCGACTTCAAAATGGCCGCCATGGTCACCACCCATCTTGAAAAGTTTTCCCCCCTCACATATATTTATGTGCCACAAACATGAAGTTAATATCACCAACCATTCCCATTTTATTAAGGTGTATCCATATAAATTGCCCACCCTGTACATTGGTTAAAAAATTTGTATATTTATGGTGAAAAAATGATGTCTCTGCATCTATTGCCTGTGTGTCTCTATGAGGAGTCCAAATACAGGAAGTGAGGGCAGGACAAGCAGGGCTCTGAGCAGGCTCCTGGCTTGTCAATCATTCTTATGTGTGAGCCGGGAGCCTGTCACAGAGCCTCACTGCACAGAGCCCTGCTTGTCCTCGGTGTACAGAGCCCTGCTTGTCCTCAGTGTACAGAGCCCTGCTTGTCCTCACTGCAGAGAACCCTGCTTGTCCTCAGTGCACAGAGCCGTGCTTGTCCTCGGTGCACAGAGCCCCGCTTGTCCTCGGTGTACAGAGCCCCGCTTGTCCTCATTGTACAGAGCCCTGCTTGTCCTCAGTGCACAGAGCCCTGCTTGTCCTCAGTGCACAGAGCCCTGCTTGTCCTCAGTGCACAGAGCCCTGCTTGTCCTCACAGCACAGAGCCATGCTTGTCCTCAGTGTACAGAGCCCTGCATGTCCTCAGTGTACAGAGCCCTGCTTGTCCTCACTGCACAGATCCCTGCTTGTCCTCAGTGCTCAGAACCCTGCTTGTCCTCAGTGCACAGAGCCTCGCTTGTCCTCAGTGTACAGAGCCCTGCTTTTCCTCACTGCACATGACTAGGGGAGATTCTAGCTGCCTGACCCTGCCCATACAACCACTGACCCAATAATGACGGACACATCTGTATGGTGCTAAGGCCACAGCAGCCCAACTTTATTAGATAACAATTACAACATTGCATAAATATAACTTTTGTATGAACGTCATACAACAACTATATATATATATATATATATATATATATATATATATATATATATATATATAGTAACCTTGGGGGATAAAGACTTGTGGGGTGTAGGGTAGTTAGGGTGTTGCTGTTCAGAATAGTAAAGGGCGCTGTTAACCCTTGTCACTCGTGATGCCAGGTTGAGGGTTGATTTCTGTAATCTTGATAGGCCTATTGCCACCCTTCCTAAGAGCAATAGGTGATGCAGAAATAAAGGATTGTCCACAACCACTGTTAACTGAAAACTTGCAGGAACTTTTACTGAAGAATTTCTGTACATGCAGCAATAGTAACAGTCCAGATAACAGAGTCTTTATAGATATAGCTGAGCAGCGATTGACAGTTGGTTGGGATCAGATAAGCTCAATTTAGCTTCTTAGGGATTTCGTAGCATAGATCCGCTGGATTTAAGGGTGCGTTTAGTTCCAGTGATCTTGCGGTGAGTAGCGGGGAATTGCTTAGTATATCCGCTATGTTAGAGGCCGAGGCCGCAAGGCTTTGGCCTAGTAAATCGTCTTGTAAGCTGCGGAGGTCCTACTTCTTCCAGAATCAGCAACCCAAGAGAGCGACCAAGATGGCGCAGGTCCCTTATATGGGCAGGGGCTGGCCGTTTTGGATTGGTCCATAACAACTGTCACTCACCGTTACATTGCATTGTGGGTGAACACGTCATGGGAACCTCCAAAGGTCCTGTAGCAAAACCATAGAGTTCTAACCTAATCACGTGACCCGCAGGTCCTGCTACGCTGAATAGGTAGACAATTAAATATATATATATATATTTATACTTATATTTATAAGAACTTCTATACAGTCATAGACTAACTGAGGGGTGACAAGGGGATAACTATAGGAGAGGGACTCCGCCGTTCCTAGGGACTCTGACTATGGGGACCTCTACAAAGGTAATGTATGAAATACGGTACCGGGACACCACAAACCCCCTTACTTAAAACAAGTCGACCCCGACGCCTGTCCCCTAAGGCAGAGGAGCTAGGACTAGGACAGGATTATTAATAATTTCTATACATCCTGACAAAAATCTAAGTAAACATTAAACACCTTTTGTACTTACTTGTTACTCTGACTAGCATCTTGACTAGACAATATGAAGCTATCTAGACATTTTGAAGCTATCTAGACATTTTGAAGCTTACTATACATAGCTCCTTAGACATTTTTTTATAGCTCTCTATAACATTTATGAGGCTAATTAGACATTAGTACAGTTCTCTATACTTTTAGTTTCAAGCTGACTAAACTTTTTTGAAATCTCACCACATTTTCTTTTTGTTTTGCCACGATGAGTCACCTGTTAGTACACAAAAAGGGTATATTGGCTTGCCTGAGGCTCTCTACCAATAAGGGTCTATAGGGTCTATCGGCTACACGCTACTTACCCCTAGAACACAACAGTATAACCTTGCTAGGTTACCTTTAGAAATACGTGTTTAATTTTAAGCTCGCAAGAGCATCTACTGGCCAGGTAGAGCATCTCACATGTAAAACAGAGAAAAGAAATATGAGTGTACCTAACAGTGGCAGGAATTGAATATCAATAGGCTACAATTCCTAAGTGTTTCTTGAATGTGAGATATATTTTTGTTTTTGTGTATGTACTGAAGAAGATTGAGGTAGTACATTTAAATGAGTGAGCAATTTGGTGTACTGAAAGGATATAGGTAGTACATTGAAGTGAGTCATTGAAGGTACTATGTGTGCAGGTACTGAATGTGAATCTTGGTACCTTAAGGGTAGTTTAACCTGTTATTTTTGTTGAGACAGGTGCTAGCGATTGGCGACTGGAATGCTACTCTCGGAGGAGTCGGGAGAGTCACCTATTTAGTAACTACTAAAACACCTTTTTAGTATCTTTATACATTTGTATGTACATGTATGCAAGAATTATTTACGTTTTTTGTTTTTGGTGTACACGTGCATCTAGCGGACAATTTTCCGTGTACAACCTTTACTTACTTTTTATGTACACAGACACAAAGCTATTTTTTCTGTGTACAGGAACCATATACATTTTTATTATACAAGCTTACACATTTATTAACACTCCAACAAGGTTCAGGCGCATACACCTGATAAGTGCAAACTTTAGCAAGGGAGTCCTATGAATATAGGGTTATGTACATAGAACGGACATATAAGGATCTGCAGTCCACCTACACTAGGAGTCTATATTTCATGGTTGCCCCAAATCAACTGGGCACAAAAACTTACGAATCTCCTACTGGCTAGGAGTCTCTTGACCTGATGGTCAGGCACAAAGCTTGATGGTTACATTGCTGAACTTGAAACTGGAACAATTTTAGCACAGTTCTGCTAGGCACATGTCTTGAACTTTGTTACTGGAAAACAAAAGTGATTAGCACAACAACAACAGACATTACTTTACAGTCCTTCAAAAGACATTTCTCCGGAATCTTCTTGTGGCTCTTGTAGATCTCCTATACCTCCCAACATCTAAAGTAGGCAAGGAGTTAATGTGACTCTCCCACACCACATTGGTGAGAGTAGAATGGGCAACAGTAGGATTCAAAGTGACCAGAGGCTTACTGGTCGGGATCACAGTTGGTGCATAAGGTTTTAGCACCATCTCCATATCAGGAGTGGGCCAAAGCACTTTCGTCAGTACCCTGGAAGCAGACAAACTCTCCACGTCGGAAGAGGGCCTTGGTACATACGTTGGTACCTGTGCAGGAGGCAAACTCTCATGGCTCCGAGATGGCCTAGGTACCTTCGTTGGTACATCTGGAACAGACAAACTCTCATTGATCCGAGAGGGTCTAGGTACGGTCTTTGATGCCCGCAATTTGGGCTTACTTTCTTGATCTTGAGCAGGACTTTGCACTTTACTGTACACAGAAGATGATTGATGCTGTAGAGGCTCCTACTCCTTGAGTACGTTGGTGGAGGCATCAGGAGCAGACCATTTCATCCTCAGGTTGAAGGGATCCGATTCCCAATCTATAGACGGAAAGTATTTGACGGAAAGCTGTGTTGGGGCTGTTGGTCTTGTGACCGCTGCAGCCCATTCTCCACGCAGGCTCTGGACGGGGGTGTACTCCACAATTTCACCCACCTCCAGGGAGTAGAACTTTTTGTGACGATATGGCCTCTGTACTGCTCACCGGTATACGAGGATGGTGTGCCCTGTATGGCAATCTAGGAGTGTCCCATAACCTCTGACCTTGTCGAACTTGGCCATAGTTGCTCTTCGTCGTTCTAGAGGCTCCTCCCCTTCTCAGGGATGGTCCCATTTGTGGATGAATAATGCTTCCATTTCTTTAGTATTCTCCTGGTAGCGAGTTCTTTCCTCAGGAGGCAAATGCACATGCTTAGGGGCGTACGGTTGTCTGTGTCGGGCCTTTAGTTTATCCATCAGCTCAGCCAGCTCGGTTTCTTGACGGGCCCTTTCCCTTTGTGAGGCTGGAATTGGTGGGAGTGGTTTCCCAGGTATAGGTTGTAGAACCGCATGCATATACTCGATGAGTCACGGCTCGTCCCCAAAGATCCACTGGGGCAAATCGGGTGAGGGCACTTGGCAAAGTAGATAGGGGTATTTTAGCTTCAGGGCTGGAGGAGGAAGAAAAGGCTGCCTCTGGCGGTGTACTCACTGCAGACTCCTCCGATGGGATTTCGGCCCACGAGCCCCAAGTTCTGTGGTGAGGGGACAATCTCACCGGTGAAGCACCTCCATGTGTCCCTGCCCTCTCCGCTGGAGGTGTGTCTGGCCAATCGTCATCATCATCAGGCAGTGGGGGAAGATTGCAGGCCCCCTCTTCATCGATTGACAACCGCTGCAGACGGTCAGCAAGTTCTTGGAAAAGTCGGGCTGTGACTGCCACAACTTTCCGCTGTTCCGGCGCCATTTTGCTGTCTTCACCACGTGGAACGCTGCTCTCTGCCATGTCTGTACTCTCTGTGCAGACTGAAGAGGTCGCTGTGCATGGTGTCTTTTATAGTGGGCTTTCCCAAAATGGCGGCCGGCAGGAAGGACGTCATCGGTGCAGCCCCGACTTCCTGTCCTCCCAGAAACGACTCCTCTGTTTCCAAGTTCCCTTTCGGCTGCGACACAGCAACTTGATAGCCACGCTCAGGGGCGGGACGTGGCGCAGCGCGGGCCTTTTTCGCGCGCTTCTCTGGTAGCAGGTTAACTCTTCCTGTGCCGACCAGACCAGAGGATCGTAGCATGAATTCGTTTCGCAGTTTACACATTCTTGCTGCGCATACATTTTCGCCTCCCCCTTACTTTTCACGTGGCTCCCTTGCAACTTGCACCACACGCACTCTTGTACACTGTAATGCCGTCGGTGACTCATGAATAAAGTCTATTACTTTCGGGGGGGGGGGGGGGGGGGGGGAGTACAATTTCACTAGTGGCAACAGCAGTAGGCACAAACTCGAATCCTGTTTGTGTGACGCCAAAAAGGCTTTGTGGTAACCTTGGGGGATAAAGCCTTGTGGGGTGTAGGGTAGTTAGGGTGTTGCTGTTCAGAATAGTAAAGGGCGCTGTTAACCCTTGTCACTCGTGACTCCAGGGTGAGGGTTAAATTCTGTAATCTTGATAGGCCTATTTCCACCCTTCCCAAGAGCAATAGGTGATGCAGAAATAAAGGATTGTCCACAACCACTGTTAACTGAAAACTTGCAGGAACTTTTACTGAAGAATTTCTGTACATGCAGCAATAATAACAGTCCAGATAACAGAGTCTCTATAGATATAGCTGAGCAGCGATTGACAGTTGGTTGGGATCAGATAAGCTCAATTTAGCATAGATCCGCTGGATTTAAGGGTGCGTTTAGGTCCAGTGATCTTGCGGTGAGTAGCAGGGAATTGCTTAGTATATCCGCTATGTTAGCGGCCGAGGCCGCAAGGCTTTGGCCTAGTAAATTGTCTTGTAAGCTGCGGAGGTCCTTCCTCTTCCAGAATCAGCAACCCAAGAGAGCGATCAAGATGGCGTAGGTCCCTTATATGGGCAGGGGCTGGCCGTTTTGGATTGGTCCATAACAACTGTCACTCACCGTTACATTGCATTGTGGGTGAACACGTCATTGGAACCTCCAAAAGGTCCTGTAGCAAAACCATAGAGTTCTAACCTAATCACGTGGCCCGCAGGTCCTGCTACGCTGAATAGGTAGGCAATTAAATATATATACAGTAACCCCCCCCCCCCCCGACATGAGATGGCCCCGACATATGATAAAATCGACATACGATGCTTTTATATGTCGGGGCCATCGCATTAACTGCTATCCGACAGCGCAAAATGCTTAAGCTGCTGTCGGATAGCAGTTTAAGCATCCCGGACAGGTTTGCTTACCTATCCCCGCTGCTCCGGGTCCACTTCGCGATCCTCCGATGTCTTCTGCATCTTCTCCGGGGTCCGGGCCTTGCTTTCCGGCGTCGTTATTATGTCACTACGCACGCCGTGCCGGCGCAGCAGCGTAATAACGTCACCAGAAAGCGAGGCCCGAACCCTGCGGAAGAAGCCGGAGGATCCCGAAGAAGACACCGGAGCAGCGGGACAGCATCGGGAGCGGTGAGGACGCGGTCCGGAGCGGCGGGGACAGGTGAGTATAACTTCCTATACTTTACATTGCACGGATCCCTCAACATACGATGGATTCGACAAACGATGGGTCATTTGGAACGAATTACCATCGTATGTTGAGGGACCACTGTATATTTATACTTATATTTATAAGAACTTCTATACAGTCATAGACTAACTGAGGGGTGACAAGGGGATAACTATAGGAGAGGGACACCGACGTTCCTAGGGACTCTGACTATGGGGACCTCTACAAAGGTAACATATGAAATACGGTACCGGGACACCACATATATATATATATATATATATATATATATATATATATATAAATATATATATAGGGTAATATGCAAAGCAGCTCATTACATCACCTTTTCAGGTAATGTTCCCGGGTATCAGCTTAGCTCCTGTTATGGAATATAAAAAGCTGCTCAGGATTTTATGCCAAGCCAGACTACTCCCCAAAAGGGAAGTTTCTACCCATCTGCAGACAGCTGTTTCGTGGTTTTTGCCACTCGTCAGTACAGAGCAGGGTGATCTGGCTTGGCTGGGGTAAGAGGCCTGAGAGCAGCTAAAGGGGGTGAGTACTTACCTCAGGGTGAGGCCACCACTCCTGGTGTAACGGAGCTTCAGAAGGCCATTAAGCACTCCGCGGGCATTCTGGGTAGGGGAATATGCATATGAGCTGCTTTGCATATTCCCCTACCCAGAATGCCCACGGAGTGATTAATGGCCTTCTGAAGCTCCGTTACACCAGGAGTGGTGGCCTCGCACAACCTAACTTAGCCCCTTCCTCTCCGGCCATAATCCCTCTGTCATGTGTCCCTCCCCTCCGATTCTCTGCGCTCCAGGGCTTACTTGACATGGGGAGATTCTAGCTGCCTGACCCTGCCCATACAACCACTCACCCAATAATGACCGACACATCTGTATGGTGCTAAGGCCACAGCAGCCCAACTTGATTAAATAACAATTACAACATTGCATAAATATAACTTTTGTATGAACGTCATACAACAACAACATATATATATATATATAACCATAACTGTTACCCAACATTAACAGAAGAAGACCCAGAGGCACCGTCCACTTTGTTTCCACCAACATGAATTCCTGGGGCCTCCTACTCTTACTCCCAGCCGACCAACACCTGGCCCGGGAGCCACGCTGCACCTTACTCCGGATCCAGAGTGCCTCCAGAACTTCTCCTGCCCCATCCACAACGAGGACGAGTGACCCCTTACTTGGCCACGTTCCTCCACACCCTCAAAGCACTCTCCACCACCTCCCAGATGTCCAGCAGCCATAGATCCATTCCAATGTCGTTAAGGTGGACTAAGTACGAAGCCATAAAATCTGGGTCCCCGAATTCTAGTTCCAAATGGCGCACCACCAGCCCACCGTTCCGGGCCATGAACCGTCCCACCGCCTTGTTAACCTTCGCCAGAGCCCGATACAGGCCTGCCACCGACCTGGCCCGTCTTCAACGCCTCCTAGCCACCATGTCCGACCATATGACGATCAGTCCATGTAAAGCCGACCAGAGCCTCAACACGTTAAGCTTGATATCCCTCATTAGCTCCCTGGACGTACAAGATCCCAGGTCGTTCCCACCCAGGTGCAAAACCACAACATCCGGCGCCCTGTTCATCCTGGCATAATAGTGATCACAGGGCAGCAACTCGGACCATCGCATATCCCCTTGACCCAACCAACGAACCTCTACCTCCGACCTGGGGAGACCCAACTGTCGACCCTCCTGGCGCACCGCAGCCCTCGCCCTCCCCTCTGACAACATACGAGTGGCCGACAATCCAGACAAGGCACCCCCTGGACCCTAAAAGAGAGAAAGAACATGCCAGCACGGGACTTAACAAAAACTCACAGCAGATGCGGCCGAACATATAGTTTAAAGCGATCAGACTCCCACCGCCCAATTCTCTTGATCACACCCGACCCCAACCCTCACCCCGAAGCCTCAGTCGCTGCACCTATGCGAAAAGAATGTGAGCTATATTCCTACGCCTTGAGGCCAGCCTCCCGCAAACATTTGCGGAAAACCGCCGTAAACTGAGAGCAAGATAGGAAGCTACCATCCTCGTGCACTAACAGAGGGCCCAACATGGCCGGGCGAACCCCCAAAAACTGCCCATAACAAGCCACCAGGCACATACTCGAACCCGACAACGACGCCAGCCGGATCACCACTCCCTTACCCGACTGATCCGTCTTAGAGTGACGCAAGAAACACTACACCCGCCACCACCTGCACGTCCGGAAAAAAAACAGACCCCCCCGCCCTGGTCCTGCTTGGCGCCAGTAGTTCAGAAATATGAAAAGCCCCGAAAAACTCCAAAGCAAAAGCCAAGTGGAAACAGACTTCATAGGGAGAAGCGCAAAGGCCCTCCAACAAATTCCCCAACCGCAGCAAAATAGGAAAGGACACCAGCTTCCTCCTATCCCTACGCACCACACCCCTCCGAAACCCCCGCACCGCCTGCTTCACCAAGAAGAACTTGGTGACATCCTCTAGCCTTAAACCAAAAAGCGAGGGTGGACAACCGATGCCCCAACCCGAAAGGGGAGATCCCTTCGCAAAAAGCCCTCCCCACATAAAAAAGTAGATCCGCCTCCCAATCGGAAACCTCCGTCCTCACGTTCAACCCCGCCACCAGCGACTCCCAATCCCTCCACCACCTACAGTAGGCCGCCCAAGTATCCCCACACACAGACCGGCTAACCAGGCCTAACGCCAACGTTATACCAGACTCCATAGCCAGTCGGGATATGGGACCGCCTACTCCGCTGCCTCTGGTGCCAGTTCTCGGAATCGCTCCCACTGAAAACGAGAGAGAGCGTTAGCGATGTCATTACATTCCCCTGGCACATGCAAAGCCACAAAATGAGAATTCAGCTCCAAACCCCGCAGCACCAGCCTACAAAGCAGGCTTACTACCGGCGGAGAATTCGCCGTCTGCCCATTAATAGCCTGAACCACCCCCATATTGTCACTGTGAAAACAAACCCTCCTACCACGCAACTGCCAACCCCACACCACCGTGGCCACCACAATAGGGAATAGTTCGAGTAGAGCCAGGTTCTAAGTGTACCCTGCTGCCCTCCAAGCTGCCGGCCACTCGCCCACACACCAGCTACCCCGCAAATAAGCCCCAAAACCACAACTACCCGCAGCGTCTGTAAAAAGAGCCAAATCCTGGCTAGACACCGGCTTATCCATGATCAGGGAGCGGCCGTTGTAACTATCCCGAAACTCACTCCAAATATCCAAGTCCGCCCTTACTGCGGCCGACAACCTGACAAAATGGTGCGGCCGCACCACCCCGGCAGTGGCAGCAAAACACCCTCCCCATAGGCATGATGCGGCAGGCGAAATTCAACCGCCCCAACAAAACTTGAATGTCCCTCAAACGCAACTTGCCAGCCCGCCGCCCTTGGGCAACCGCAGCCCGCAACTCGGCCAATTTGTCTTCCGGCAACCGACATTCCATGGCCACAGTATCGATCACGATAACCAAAAATTTGACCACCGTCGTCGGGCCCTCAGTCTTGTCCGGGGCCAATGGGACCCCAAACCACCCTCTGCATGACTTGCAGTAAAATCGCACAAACCATAGAACCCCCCCGGACCGATAAACAAAAAATCATCGAGGTAGTGAAGCACCGAGTCCACTTGAGACTCCTGCCGAATTACCCACTCCAAAAATGAACTAAACTGTTCGATATAAGAACAGGAAACTGAACAACACATCGGGAGGCACAGGTCTACAAAAAATTGCCCATGCAAACAACAACCCAACAGCAAAAAACTCTCGGGATGGACAGGAAGGAGCCTAAACGCCGCCTCAATATCAGTTTTCGCCAGTAAGGCCCCAGTCCCATACCGTTGAACCCACACCAAGGCCTTATCGAAGGAGGTATATGACACGGCACAAAGTGCCGGATCAATCCCATCATTCACCAAATCCCCCCTGGGTAGGAAAGGTGATGAATCAGCCAAAATTTATTCGCCTCCTTCTTGGGCACCAGACCCAGCGGGGAAGCCCGCAACCCGGGCAAAGGAGGGGAGACAAACGGACCCGCCATCATGCCCAGGGCCACCTCCTTCAACAATTTTTCCTCCACTAACTCAGGTCTGATCAGAGCAGAAACCAAATTCCGCACTGTACCAACCGACCCCCCCCCCCCCGCCTCAGCAACTCGGCCACTGACCTATTTGGGTACCTGTCTAGGAAAGGCCCCATCCTTTCCACCGACACCAGAGTCGCCCCTCTTAACCCCTTAAGGACTCAGGGTTTTTCAGTTTTTGCACTTTCGTTTTTCCTCCTTACCTTTTAAAAATCATAACCCTTTCAATTTTCCACCAAAAAATCCATATTATGGCTTATTTTTTGCATCGACAATTCTACTTTGCAGTGACATTAGTCATTTTACCCAAAAATGCACGGAGAAACGGAAAAAAAAATCATTGTGCAACGAAATCGAAGAAAAAACGCCATTTTGTTACTTTTGGGGGCTTCTGTTTCTACGCAGTGCATATTTCGGTAAAAATTACACCTTATCATTATTCTGTAGGTCCATACGGTTAAAATGATACCCTACTTATATAGATTGGATATTGTCGTACTTCTGGAAAAAATCATAACTACATGCAGGAAAATTTATACGTTTAAAAATGTCATCTTCTGACCCCTATAACTTTTTTATTTTTCCACGTACAGGGCGGTATGAGGACTCATTTTTTGCGCTGTGATCTGAACTTTTTATCAGTATGATTTGTTTTGATCTGACTTTTTGATCACTTTTTATTCATTTTTTAATGGTATAAAAAGTGACCAAAAATGCGCTTTTTTGACTTTGGAATTTTTTTGCGCGTACGCCATTGACCGTACGGTTTAATTAATGATATATTTTTATAGTTCGGACATTTACGCACGCGGTGATACCACATATGTTTATTTTTTTTTTTTTACACTGTTTTATTTTTTTTATGGGAAAAGGGGGGTGATTCAAACTTTTATTAGGGAAGGGGTTAAATGACCTTTATTAACACTTTTTTTTTACTTTTTTTTTTGCAGTGTTATAGGTCCCATAGGGACCTATAACACTGCACACACTGATCTTTTACACAGATCACAGGCATGTATTAACACGCCTGTAATCAGTGTTATCGGCGCTTGACTGCTCCTGCCTGGATCTCAGGCACGGAGCAGTCATTCGCCGATCGGACACCGAGGAGGCAGGTAAGGGCCCTCCCGGTGTCCTGCAAGCTGTTCGGGACGCCGCGATTTCACGGCGGCGGTTCCGAACAGCCCGACTGAGCAGCCGGGTCACTTTCACTTTCACTTTAGAAGCGGCGGTCAGCTTTGACCGCCGCTTCTAAAGGGTTAATACCGCACATCGCCGCGATCGGCGATGTGTGGTATTAGCCGCGGGTCCCGGCCGTTGATGAGCGCCGGGACCGGCGCGATGTGATGCGGGATCGCGGCGCGATCCCGCTTCATATTGCGGGAGCCAACGCAGGACGTAAATATACGTCCTGCGTCGTTAAGGGGTTAAGGTCAGCATCCCCGGACTTACTCCCTCCCCCCTTTTTAAATTAGCGGGACAGGCCATGAGAGCCTCCTCCACACCCGGAGCACTCATGCCGGAAATGGCATTCAGCCCCAAATTTGCAGGCACCTTCATTGAATTGCCAGCACACTCCCTTACCCCCTCCCCCTCACCGGGCAGCACCGGAGCCGCCCCCACCTTCCCGAAAGGACTGCTGGCCACTGCGCGGAGCAGCCATCAGCCGCATCTATGTCTTTGTGATCCCACCTCAATGAAGAGCGGACCGCCATCCTCTGCCTAAATTACTTATCATAGCGCAACCACGGGCTTCCACCATAAACCCGGTGCGCTTCCCCAATGGCGTCCATATAGCAGAAGAGGCTGGAACAATGCTCTGGCGCCTTCTCCCATACCACGCTAGCCAATATTGCGAACGCCTGTAACCAATTGGAGAAAGGCCTCGGGATCAGTCGATACCGCCGCCTTTCCTCCTCCTCCTTCAATCGCTTCGCACCCTCGTCCGGCTCAACCCTATCCAAGTTAAATTTTTCCAAAGGAAGCAGGGAGAATATCTCCACATACTCCCCTTTCCAATTTTTTTTCTCGAACCTCAGCTTTGAAGTGAGCCCCCAAGGGTCCCTCATAGCACATATAAACCTCCCCGCGCGCATTATCGGTCAACCTGACATCACCCCCTGTCCCAGAGGCAGCCAGAACCGCCGCCGACTTAGCCATGGACCTCCAGCAGGGGCCCCAGCTCCCGTCGGGCCAGCCTCCCCTGCCTCCACTACTACAGCGCAAGCACCGCTCCCAGCCGCTACCGTCGTGGCACTAGACCCCCCAGCAGGGCCGAACTGGCCTAGTGGGATACCGGGAAAACTCCCGCTAGGCCGACCGCACAGGGGCCGGCCTGTGTGCTGCTACACAGTGGCTGCTCACTCACACAAGGTCCTGACACTAAGTGAGCTCCCAGCCCCGCCACTCAACCCAGTACCTGCGCATCCAGAGCGCAGTGATTCCCAACCGTGATTATTTTTTTTTATTTCCCTCCCCACCGCCGAAGGGGGAAGGGAAGTTAGTGTGCGCTGTGAGGACCTGCGATGATGTCACCGTCATGTGATCAGTCACATGGAGATGGAGGAGTCACATGATCAGGGGCTGCTGCTCTAGGCTTCAGCATACCCTACGTCCCCCAGCCTCCTTTAGCTTCCCCCTCCCCCTGCGGCCCAGAGAGGGGAAGTATGCGGAAGCCGGGTCGGTGTAGTAACCCATGCGGCTGTCCCCCAGCTTCCCCCTCCCCCTGTGGCCCAGTGAGTTCCCTGCCCGAGAGGGGAAGTGTGCGGAAGCTGCGCCGGGCCGGTGTAGTGACCCGTGCCCCAGCGTTCTCCTCCCCCTGCGGCCCAGTGAATGATTGCCTTGCTGGAGCCCTGAGTCGGTGCCCTGCCGGAGAGGGGAAGAACGGAGAATTAAAATGGCTTTCTTAAGGTACTGTACCATATCCATCCCCCCCTCACCCACCCATGTCCACCCCCCTCCCTCAGCCAACCAACCCACCCATGCCCCCCCCCCTCCCTCATCCACCCACCCACCCACCCAGTGTTATGTGGGTGATAAAGGGTGCAGGAGGTTATGGGGGTGATAAAAAGGTGCAGGGGGGTGGTGTTGTTGGGGTGATAAAATGTGCAGGGGGGTTATGGGGATGATAAGAGTTGCAGGGGGGTGTTATGGGAGTGATAAAAGGTGCAGGGGGGTGTTATGGGGTGATGATAGGTGCAGGGGGGGTGTTATGGGGGTGATAAGAGGTGCAGGGGGTGTTATGGGGGTGATGATAGATGCAGGGGGGTGTTATGGGGTCATAAGAGGTGCAGGGGGGGTATGGGGTTCATAAAAGGTGCAGGGAGGTTATGGGGGTGATGAGAGGTGCAGGGGGTTATAGTAGTGATGAGGAGAGCTTTGGTGGGGGGGTTATGGGGGTGATGAGGACACAGAGGATAAGACGAGGTGTATATGTATATATGATGTGTATGCATGTGTGGCAGTATTATATTCAGGGTACAGTGTGTGGCAGTATTATATTCAGGGTACAGTGTATAGCAGTATTATATTCATGATACAGTGTATAGCAGTATTATATTGATGGTACAGTGTATAGCATTATTATATTCATGTTACAGTGTGTTGCAGGATTGTATTTAGTGGGTACAGTGTATAGCAGTATTATATTCAGGGTACAGTCTGAGGCAGGATTATATTCAGGTTGCAGCGTATATGTATATATGATGTGTATGCATGTGTGGCAGTATTATATTCAGGGTACAGTGTGTGGCAGTATTATTCAGGGTACAGTGTATAGCAGTATTATATTCATAATCCAGTGTATAGCAGTATTATATTGATGGTACAGTGTATAGCATTATTATATTCATGTTGCAGTGTGTTGCAGGATTGTATTTAGTGGGTACAGTGTATAGCAGTATTATATTCAGGGTATAGTGTGGGGCAGTGTTATATTCAGTGTACAGTGTGGGGCAGGATTATATTTAGTGGGTGCAGTGTATAGCAGTATTATATTCAGGGTAGTGTGTGGCAGTATTATATTTAGTGGGTACAGTGTATAGCAGTATTATATTCAGGGTACAGTGTACAGCAGTATTATATTCAGGGTACAGTGTGGGGCAGTATTATATTCAGGGTACAGTGTACAGCAGTATTATATTCAGGATACAGTGTGGGGCAGTATTATATTCAGGGTACAGTGTACAGCAGTATTATATTCAGGGTACAGTGTGGGGCAGGATTTTATTTAGGATACACTTTCTGGCAATTATAATGCAGTTATAATGATTACTGTCTTCATACAGAGGATGGGGATCTGCTGACAAAGTGAGGAGCCAATGATGTCTGGATGTCAGACTCTGCAGAGAAGATGGAGCTCGGGGAAGACCTGGTCTCTGAACCAGATGAAGAAGAAAAGATAACAGAGAAGATATCACTCAAGTCAGAAGACGTCACTCCGGTCACTGATATCATTGTGTGTTCTCCTGACTGTCCCATCAGAGCTGTAGTCACTTGTAAGTTCTGCGGTGATGATGGGTAAAACTGTGTCCAATCTGTGTCTCTGCAGCTGTTACAAAACTACAACTCCAATTGCCAGAGGCTCTGCAGACATGATGGGAGTTTTAGCTTTCCAACAGCTGGAGAACCACTTCAACGGAGGTGATCGGTGGGGGTCTCAGTAGTCAGCCCCACACAAAAAAAAATGGCCCCGGGGGAGGGGGGGGAGGGGTAGGGTGCGCCGAGGTAATATTTTGCATCGCGGCCCTGTGGTTTCTAGCTAGACCTATGGGGGCAACTATTAACAGAGGGGCATACCACAACTATGGGGGCAACTATTAACAGAGAGGCCTACCCAGACTATATGGAGCCCCCTATATAGCTTGGGTAGGCCCCTCTGTTAATAGTTGCTTCCATATAGTTTGGGTAGGCCCCTCTGTTAATAGTTGCTTCCATATAGTTTGGGTAGGCCCCTCTGTCAAAGGAGTAGTCTGCTGAAAAATAACTGTTAGGGGATAAGTTATAGATTGCAGGGGGGTCCAAGTGCTGTGACCCCCCCCCCATGATCTCCTGCACGTCTGTACCCTGCAGGAAGCCGCGGCCGGCACACCCCCTCCATGTATCTCTATAGGGTACAAGGAGGGGCGTGTCAGCCAGTGCTCCATGCTGGGTACGGCATGCCCCCCTTCCAGCTGGGGGGGGGGGCCAGGCCTTGAGCTGTGTGAGGGGCCCCGAAATTTCTGATGGCAGCCCTGCTCCCATGTACACCCCCTCTGTTACCCCTTTACACCTATACGCCCCTGTATTCCTCTTCACTTGTAAAAGGGGAATCTGGAGGCTAATGCCAAGTGCGGAGCCTAATAGATTTGTTTTGCAGGTTTAACGGTGAAGAGTTGTGGCTGGAAGAAATGGTCAGGACGGTCCAGACTAGGCGAACGACGCTGATCAGAGATGATGTCACATGTGAGTTGCTGTATAAAGCAGCACTTTAAACTACATACCCACTGATAAATAGATATTGGAATTTGTGTGCATTGCGGCTTTTTTTTTAAATTATTTTTATATTTTTTTTTGCTCATCAACTTCTGTCAGGGTGCCCAGTGTAAATTTTTTTTTGGAGGGGTGCCCAAGCCGAAAAAGGTTGGGAAACACTAGTACACAGGATTTGGTCAGCAACAGTATGATGGTAATATAAATGGTGAGAATATTCCTCCCTGTATACTGGTATTATTGGTCAGTATACAGGATTTGGCCAGTAACCGTATGATGGTAATATGTATGGTGATAATATTCCTCCTTTTATAGTACCATTATTGTTAATATCAGTCTAAGTATAGAGGACTTGGTCAGTTACAGTGTGATGGTAATATTTCCTTTCCTCCCATACTATTGTTACTTGGTAAATGTATGACTTATATAGACATATACAGTATTATAATGCATGGAAAATTGACACATATATAAATTGCTCCAGCATAGTGAAATACAGTAGCAATTTATTTCTTCGAAATATATATAGAGGAAATAAATAAATAAAATAAAAAAAAATAAAAAAAATAAATATATATATATATATATATATATATATATATATATATATATACACACACACACACACACACACACACATATATATATATTGCAAAATCATCGGTAGTTGCAGTATCTTGTAATACCTTTTTTATTGGACTAACAAGATTTTGTAGAGACAAGCTTTCGGGATTTCTCCCTTTATCAAGTCATAAGCATTTCTGAGCTCACAAGGAGAAAACACAAGTTCTATCTCACAAAATATGCAGGGGTTAAAACAACATATGTGGAGAATGGACATTAAGTTGGGCCATAAATTGTATAGCTATAGCTATGTTTTAACCCCTGCATATTTTGTGAGATAGAACCTGTGTTTTCCCCTTGTGAGCTCAGAAATGCTTATGATTTGATAAAGGGAGGAATCCCGAAAGCTTGTCTCTACAAAATCTTGTTAGTCCAATAAAAAAAGGTATTACAAGATACTGCAACTACAGATGATTTTGCATTTTTCCTCACTGGACTAATACGGCTACTCCTAACTACTCAACTATATATATATTAGAATTCGGGTAGAAAACAGACATGGTGAACATCTACAATCTTGTATAATGATCTGATTGCTTCTCAGCATAATATCAAAAACTAACAGGTTGTTAGTATACATTTTTGATCAAAAAGTACAAGCCCACTCGCCACGTCAAGGCCACCTATTTAGAGTGGGTCCCTAACGTCCCTAGCATAAAATGGCGCAGCACCGGGCGGCGACCACCACCGACACCAGTGCCCACAGGGGGGAATGACCCACTGGCAGAGCGGCCCCAATGCCACTCAAACCAGTCTATGGGCCGCACCTCCCCGCAGACACGGCGCCACGGCAGCAACGGACGCCGCACAGCACCACACCAGTGTGAACAAGGTGTAATAGCTCACTTACCATGCTCTCCCAGTCAGACTGGGAGGCTGCTAGGAAAGAAATGGCCCATGTGTAGCTAACTACTACTTATATAGGGTTGGGCTGAGGGGGTGGGGAAGAGTGCAGCACATGTTCAAACAAAAAAAAAGGAGGGGATAGAAAACACAGTGTGAATTTGGGTAGAAAACAGACATGGTGCACATCTACAATCTTATTTAATGATCTGATTGCTTCTCAGCATAATATCAAAAACTAACAGGTTGTTAGTATACATTTTTGATCAAAAAGTACAAGCCCACTCGCCACGTCAAGGCCACCTATTTAGAGTGGGTCCCTAACGTCCCTAGCATAAAATGGCGCAGCACCGGGCGGCGACACCAGTGCCCACAGGGGGGAACGACCCACTGGCAGAGCGGCCCCAATGCCACTCAAACCAGTCTATGGGCCGCACCTCCCCGCAGACACGGCGCCACGGCAGCAACGGACGCCGCACAGCACCACACCAGTGTGAACAAGGTGTAGCATGTGCTGCACTCTTCCCCACCCCCTCAGCCCAACCCTATATAAGTAGTAGTTAGCTACACATGGGCCATTTCTTTCCTAGCAGCCTCCCAGTCTGACTGGGAGAGCATGGTAAGTTAGCTATTACACCTTGTTCACACTGGTCTGGTGCTGTGCGGCGTCCGTTGCTGCCGTGGCGCCGTGTCTGCGGGGAGATGCGGCCCATAGACTGGTTTGAGTGGCATTGGGGCTGCTCTGCCAGTGGGTCGTTTCCCCCCCGTGGGCACTGGTGTCGCGGCCGTGGTGGTCGCCGCCCAGTGCTGCGCCATTTTATGCTAGGGACGTTAGGGACCCACTCTAAATAGGTGGCCTTGACGTGGCGAGTGGGCTTGTACTTTTTGATCAAAAATGTATACTAACAACCTGTTAGTTTTTGATATTATGCTGAGAAGCAATCAGATCATTATACAAGATTGTAGATGTGCACCATGTCTGTTTTCTACCCGAATTCATTATATATATATATATATATATATATATATTAGTGTACTGTAAAGGGATAAATCTAGGCTGTGGGGCTGGTCTGCAATTATTTCCAGGGTCTGCAATTATTTCCTGGTCTGCAATTATTTTGCTTACGTGCGACCTTGATAAATCGCACGTAAGCAAAACTCAGAGCAAAAAGCATTTTTTAAAGCAGAAAAGTTTTCCTTTATGTTAATAGCTGAAGTTCGTTATCTACCCTTTATTACCAGTAGCATTGCTAGAGAGTGACAGGGAGGGGGGCGAACCGTATCGGGTGACACCCTGACTGGCCTGCCTGGCATTAAATAGCTGCACTCCAACTATCCCGCAACAACCCATCCACCCTCCTCAGGAATGAAAAAATATTAAAAACATACTATGCCGCACCATGAATATCCGTACTCTGGATGCTCTTTTGTTTAATTTTGGGCCCGCATTTTGTGATGGTGGGCGGAGTCTTGTGTCGCTGCACTGAGGCCAGAGTTTACATCAGGAAGGAAGACAGCACAGCACCAACAGGTACATAAACAATAGTGAAGCCACGGGGAAAAAAAACAGACATGGTGCACATCTACAATCTTATTTAATGATCTGATTGCTTCTCAGCATAATATCAAAAACTAACAGGTTGTTAGTATACATTTTTGTTCAAAAAGTACAAGCCCACTCGCCACGTCAAGGCCACCTATTTAGAGTGGGTCCCTAACGTCCCTAGCATAAAATGGCGCAGCACCGGGCGGCGACACCAGTGCCCACAGGGGGGAACGACCCACTGGCAGAGCGGCCCCAATGCCACTCAAACCAGTCTTTGGGCCGCACCTCCCCGCAGACACGGCGCCACGGCAGCAACGGACGCCGCACAGCACCACACCAGTGTGAACAAGGTGTAGCATGTGCTGCACTCTTCCCCACCCCCTCAGCCCAACCCTATATAAGTAGTAGTTAGCTACACATGGGCCATTTCTTTCCTAGCAGCCTCCCAGTCTGACTGGGAGAGCATGGTAAGTTAGCTATTACACCTTGTTCACACTGGTCTGGTGCTGTGCGGCGTCCGTTGCTGCCGTGGCGCCGTGTCTGCGGGGAGATGCGGCCCATAGACTGGTTTGAGTGGCATTGGGGCTGCTCTGCCAGTGGGTCGTATCCCCCCCGTGGGCACTGGTGTCGCGGCCGTGGTGGTCGCCGCCCAGTGCTGCGCCATTTTATGCTAGGGACGTTAGGGACCCACTCTAAATAGGTGGCCTTGACGTGGCGAGTGGGCTTGTACTTTTTGATCAAAAATGTATACTAACAACCTGTTAGTTTTTGATATTATGCTGAGAAGCAATCAGATCATTATACAAGATTGTAGATGTGCACCATGTCTGTTTTCTACCCGAATTCATTATATATATATATATATATATATATATATATATATATATATATATATATATTAGTGTACTGTAAAGGGATAAATCTAGGCTGTGGGGCTGGTCTGCAATTATTTCCAGGGCTGGTTTTCATCCCCAGTCCGGCCCTGCCCCCCAGCTACCTCGACCCCGGCCCCTCCCGCGGCCATACCCCCAGACCCCCACACTGCAACAGGTGACCCCGGAGACCCTACACCCCCACCCCGCACCAGGGCCTGCAAACCAGATAATAACAACTGCAAACGCGCTAGACCCCCCCCCCCCCCTTCCACCCTCAAACTCCCCAACCCCTGCGAGAAAGTGGAAAACTCACCGGACCCAACTGGCGGAGCACCAGCGTCCGTAGCTCCCGCATCGGTGGGCACCCTGCCCGGGCCGGAAGATCTTCCTGGATCAACAGCAGACACAGAGGCCAGAGAGCCCGCAACGAGATTCACCGCCGCACCACCAGCCCCGGACCGGGCCACACCGATCTCTTGTGGAATACTCTGAGAGGAGCCGGCCTGCTCCCCTGTCTTCCTAGACACCATGGGTGCAGGAATAGCCACAGACTCTGCCCCGGCATCATCCAACAAAATGGCGTCCTCACTGGCCTCGCTGAGAGCGGGGGCCGACCGCCCCCTCCGCCATCAGGTAATCCTCCTCTACATCAGGGAGGAAGGCAGCTTGACCCTCCTCATCACTACTGGACCCGGCCGTGTCCGCTACAGGGGCCTGCGTAGCCTCCAGTCCAGATGATGTCTGCTTGTCCTCATTGCACAGAGCCCTGCTTGTCTCAGTGTACAGAGTCCTGCTTGTCCTCAGTGCACGGAGCTCTGCTTGTCCTCAGTGCACAAAGCTCTGTTTGTCCTCAGTGCACAGAGCCCTGCTTGTCCTCAGTGCACAGAGCCCTGCTTGTCCTCAGTGCACAGAGCCCTGCTTGTCCTCAGTGCACAGAGCCCTGCTTGTCCTCAGTGCACAGAGCCCTGCTTGTCCTCAGTGCACAGAGCCCAGCTTGTCCTCAGTGCACAGAGCCCAGCTTGTCCTCAGTGCACAGAGCCCAGCTTGTCCTCAGTGCACAGAGCCCAGCTTGTCCTCAGTGCACAGAGCCCAGCTTGTCCTCAGTGCACAGAGCCCTGCTTGTCCTCAGTGCACAGAGCCCTGCTTGTCCTCAGTGCACAGAGCCCTGCTTGTCCTCAGTGCACAGAGCCCTGCTTGTCCTCAGTGTACAGAGCCCTGCTTGTCCTCAGTGTACAGAGCCCTGCTTGTCCTCAGTGTACAGAGTTCTGCTTGTCCTCAGTGTACAGAGTCCTGCTTGTCCTCAGTGTACAGAGTCCTGCTTGTCCTCAGTGTACAGAGTCCTGCTTGTCCTCAGTGTACAGAGTCCTGCTTGTCCTCAGTGTACAGAGTCCTGCTTGTCCTCAGTGCACAGATATCAAGGTCCTTTATCCACTGTAAGGTTGGATTTACACAGGTTGGATTTTTAGTGTTTATTATACAGTTTTTTTTTTTTTTTTTATTAGATCCAAAAGCAAGGGTAGGTATATGGAAAATGAATAAAATGGTATGTGTGATTTCAGCCGTACAGTGGTTATAAGAATGCACTATGATTACTGCCTGCAAGTTAACATGATCACAATAATTTCTTACTCCCAATTTTGCGATACATTGTGGAAAAAACACAGTCCCCTTGAACTAGTCAGGTCCAAACTTTACTGGATAATGATTAAAACGCAACTGTCACTGTGGTGACCCACAGTGATGGTGTGACCACAGGGTGTAGCAGTGTAGGTGTATGGGGCAAGTAGGTATTAACTCCAGGGGCAAGGTGTTGTTAACCCCTAATGTTTGTGACGCCAGAGTGGTTTTTGGGTACCGAAAGCACACGAATGGCATCTCTGCTATTCCAATGACTAGGCAGTGAAAGGAGAGTCCAAAACCAGTTATGGTTTAACGGAGGCTTTACGGAGTTCAGATAGATGTTATTATCTTCACAGCTAGGCCAGAATCCCAGTTAGGTGGCCAGGAACACAGAAGGACCTCGCAGCTTGCTGGGACCAATTAGACTTGTAATAGACTTTAGAATCTTGACCATAGGCTGGACTTGACTATATGTAGTAACATAGACATAGACTTGATTTACTGGAATGACTGTAGATTTGAGTCCTTCCAGGTGCTGGACACTAGCACTGAGATCTCTGGTGTCTGCTGGTCTCAGTAAAGAACATAACAGCTAAAAGTCTGAATTGTAATAGCCGCCCCCTTATATAGCAGGGGGCTGAGCCAAAAACCATTGGTCCAGCTGCGGGTCAAGTGGCAGGCTGGTGCCCTCTGGGTAACATGTGACAACATAAACATATACATGTGACATCTCACAGGTCCTTTATACTGACTATAAATTATTGTACTGACTATGCATAAGGTAGGATAAATACCATTATAGTAACAGCAGGGGAGACAGTGCAGGAGAGCCCCCAGGTCACTGAGGGACTTAACCTGACAGGGCCTAAGTGTAGTGCAGGACCATGTCCTGTACTGGGAGATCATAGTCACCACGAACAGGTTAGTGAAGCTGTACACAGAGAGCACTAGGGCGTCACAAGCATATTCTAGACATACTTTTATAGTTAAACTAGGCTGCTTTATAGTCAAAAATAACCAGCTTTAGGCTATGTTCACATGCCAGAATGTCAAAAATCTCCGTGTGGACACTCTGCAGACTGGGTGTGATATGCTGGCGGTAGGACTGCTCAGGAATGAGCTGTCTCAAAGATGGCTGTCACGATCCCGGCTGGTAGGAGGTGGATCCTCTGTGCCAGAGAGGGATTGGCGTGGACCGTGCTAGTGGACCGGTTCTAAGTCACTACTGGTGTTCACCAGAGCCCGCCGCAAAGCGGGATGGTCTTGCTGCGGCGGTAGTGACCAGGTCGTATCCACTAGCAACGGCTCAACCTCTCTGACTGCTGAAGATAGGCGCGGTACAAGGGAGTAGACAAAGCAAGGTCGGACGTAGCAGAAGGTCGGGGCAGGCAGCAAGAATCGTAGTCAATAAGGCAAGCAGGAGGTCAAGTACACGGTATGGATAATCACAGTAACGCTTTCACTAGGCTCAAAGGCAACAAGATCCGGCAAGGGAGTGCATGGGAGGAGATCAGATATAGTCTGGGAGCAGGTGGGAGCCAATTAAGCTAATTGGGCCAGGCACCAATCATTGGTGCACTGGCCCTTTAAGTCTCAGGGAGCTGGCGCGCGCGCGCCCTAGAGAGCGGAGCCGCGCGCCAGCACATGACAGCAGGGGACGGGAACGGGTAAGTGACCTGGGATGCGATTCGCGAGCGGGCGCGTCCCGCTGTGCGAATCGCATCCCCGACGGCCATGACAGTGCAGCGCTCCCGGTCAGCGGGACCGACCGGGGCGCTGCGGAGAGAGAGACGCCGTAAGCGCTCCGGGGAGGAGCGGGGACCCGGAGTGCTAGGCGTAACAGTACCCCCCCCCCCTTAGGTCTCCCCTTCTCTTTGTCCGGTAACTGCCTCCCCTGGGATGAGGACACCGGGAAAGAAAGGTGGGTTTCCTCAACGGCAGGCAGTACAGCAGGAGTGGGAATGGGGAGGGAGGGCAGAGGGCGAGACCTGGCACGGGGCAGTGTGACACCAGGACGGGGGCCATGGAGAGGCACCGAGGCTGGCCTGACTGGACTGGGAGGGGGGGAGAGGCACTTCTTATGGCAGGACGGCAGACCGGTTACAGGGGGAACCACAGGGTCACGGCAGGGAGTACTGGGAACCGGTTTAAGGCAGTCCTTGAAACAAGAGGAACCCCAGCTCTTGATCTCCCCTGTGGACCAATCCAGGGTTGGGGAATGGTGTTGAAGCCAGGGTAGTCCAAGGAGAATTTCGGAAGTGCAATTGGAGAGGACCAAAAACTCAATTTTTTCGTGATGAGGTCCGATGCACATTAGGAGGGGCTCCGTGCGGTAACGCACGGTGCAATCCAACCTGACTCCGTTGACCGCGGAAATGTAGAGCGGCTTGACGAGACGGGTCACCGGGATGCGGAATTTATTCACCAAGGACTCACGAATAAAATTCCCAGAGGCACCAGAGTCCAGGCAGGCCACGGCTGAGAGGGAGAAGTTGGCTGAAGGGGAAATCCGCACGGGCACCGTGAGACGTGGAGAAGCCGGCTTAGAATCAAGAGATGCCACACCCACGAGAGCTGGGTGCGAGCGTGCGTTTCCCAGACGTGGAGGGCGGATAGGGCAATCCACCAAGTAATGTTCGGTACTGGCACAGTACAGACAAAGATTCTCTTCCCTACGGCGATTCCTCTCCTCCCGGGTCAGGCGAGACCGATCCACTTGCATGGCCTCCTCGGCGGGAGGCCTAGGCGTAGATTGCAACGGAGACTGTGGGAGAGGTGCCCAGAGATCTAAGTCTTTTTCCTGGCGGAGCTCTTGATGTCTCTCAGAAAAACGCATGTCAATGCGAGTGGCTAGATGAATGAGTTCGTGCAGGTTAGCAGGAGTTTCTCGTGCGGCCAGAACATCTTTAATGTTGCTGGATAGGCCTTTTTTAAAGGTCGCGCAGAGGGCCTCATTATTCCAGGATAGTTCAGAAGCAAGAGTACGGAATTGTATGGCGTACTCGCCAACGGAAGAATTACCCTGGACCAGGTTCAGCAGGGCAGTCTCAGCAGAAGAGGCTCGGGCAGGTTCCTCAAAGACACTACGAATTTCCGAGAAGAAGGAGTGTACAGAGGCAGTGACGGGGTCATCGCGGTCCCAGAGCGGTGTGGCCAATGACAGGGCTTTTCCAGACAGAAGGCTGACTACGAAAGCCACCTTAGACCTTTCAGTAGGAAACTGGTCCGACATCATCTCCAAGTGCAGGGAACATTGCGAAAGAAAGCCACGGCAAAACTTAGAGTCCCCATCAAATTTGTCCGGCAGGGACAAGCGGAGGCTAGGAGTGGCCACTCGCTGCGGAAGAGGTGCAGGAGCTGGCGGAGGAGATGGTTGCTGCTGCTGTAGCTGAGACTGAAATTGCTGTAGCTGTGACTGAAGCTGCTGTAGCTGCGACTGGAGTTGCTGTGTCATGGTGGTCAAGTACGACAGCTGGTGATCTTGTTGGGCAATCTGTCGGGCTTGCTGGGCGACCAGTGTGGGGAGGTCGGCGACAACTGGCAGAGGAACTTCAGCGGGATCCATGGCCGGATCTACTGTCACGATCCCGGCTGGTAGGAGGTGGATCCTCTGTGCCAGAGAGGGATTGGCGTGGACCGTGCTAGTGGACCGGTTCTAAGTCACTACTGGTGTTCACCAGAGCCCGCCGCAAAGCGGGATGGTCTTGCTGCGGCGGTAGTGACCAGGTCGTATCCACTAGCAACGGCTCAACCTCTCTGACTGCTGAAGATAGGCGCGGTACAAGGGAGCAGACAAAGCAAGGTCGGACGTAGCAGAAGGTCGGGGCAGGCAGCAAGAATCGTAGTCAATAAGGCAAGCAGGAGGTCAAGTACACGGTATGGATAATCACAGTAACGCTTTCACTAGGCTCAAAGGCAACAAGATCCGGCAAGGGAGTGCATGGGAGGAGATCAGATATAGTCTGGGAGCAGGTGGGAGCCAATTAAGCTAATTGGGCCAGGCACCAATCATTGGTGCACTGGCCCTTTAAGTCTCAGGGAGCTGGCGCGCGCGCGCCCTAGAGAGCGGAGCCGCGCGCGCCAGCACATGACAGCAGGGGACGGGAACGGGTAAGTGACCTGGGATGCGATTCGCGAGCGGGCGCGTCCCGCTGTGCGAATCGCATCCCCGACGGCCATGACAGTGCAGCGCTCCCGGTCAGCGGGACCGACCGGGGCGCTGCGGAGAGAGAGACGCCGTAAGCGCTCCGGGGAGGAGCGGGGACCCGGAGCGCTAGGCGTAACAATGGCAATGCATAATTTGCAGAGTCTGCCCAAATAATGGACATGTTCAGTGTTTCTGTGGACACCAGAATATGAATTTCTGTGCCAGATGTTTCCAGCGTGGAAATTCTGCTATGTAAACAGCGCAACAGAATTCCATTGAAATCAATGGGACTCTGCTGCTGGGGAATCTCTGTGTAACATCTCTGTGCGGAATTCAAATGCAGAATTCCATGCGGAAATGGCGTGTAAACATAGCCTTGTAATTTCTCCAGGAGTCAGGCCAACAGTCGGAGAGGCGTAGCTCAGGGTCCACTCTGCTCCAGGCCACACTGCCTCTCTTTGCTTACATTGCACAGTTGACACACACACGGCGCTCGTGCAGCAGAGGTACACAGGACCGCTGCAGGCAGAGAGATGGTGCGGCTCTGGAGCAGAGTGGAGCCCGGGGTCTGCTCTGCTCCAGGGCGGAACAGTCTCTCTCTGCTGCACGAGCGCTGGGTGTGAGACAACTGTGCCCTGGAGCAGAGCGGACCCCTGGCTCCACCTCTTCAACTCTTAGCCTCAGTGGAATCCTAGCCTAAACATATGGCTTTTAATTTTTTTTTAACTTACTTTTGCTTACATGCGACCTATTTATCAAATAGTCACACGACCTTGATAAATCGCACGTAAGCAAAACTCAGAGCAAAAAGCATTTTTTAAAGCAGAAAAGTTTTCCTTTATGTTAATAGCTGAAGTTCGTTATCTACCCTTTATTACCAGTAGCATTGCTAGAGAGTGACAGGGAGGGGGGCGAACCGTATCGGGTGACACCCTGACTGGCCTGCCTGGCATTAAATAGCTGCACTCCAACTATCCTGCAACAGCCCATCCACCCTCCTCAGGAATGAAAAAATATTAAAAACATACTATGCCGCACCATGAATATCCGTACTCTGGATGCTTTTTTGTTTAATTTTGGGCCCGCATTTTGTGATGGTGGGCGGAGTCTTGTGTCGCTGCACTGAGGCCAGAGTTTACATCAGGAAGGAAGACAGCACAGCACCAACAGGTACATAAACAATAGTGAAGCCACGGGGGAAAAAAACGCTCGGTACGTTACCCACCCCAAAATGTGCATGAAGCTGTATTACTATGGAGGTTTCTTTTTTTTAAGGAAAAATTTTAGTACCACATATGGGTTATTTACATAGTCTGTAAAAATTCTTACACAATTATTTTGTGCCTTATTCTATTTTAACACAACATTAATTTTTAAATGTAGTGGGTAAGCCAACTTGTACGTGTCCTAAAATTAACAATGTGTGCAGTGTGTATTCTCAACCTTAAAATTAATAGAGTTATTATATAATTAATTGTTTCTATAATTAACATTAATGTAGTAGCTTTGTTTCATGATGCAGAACAAGAACAGTTGTTAAAGTGGGTGTTAATGTCCTTTTCTGCAGACGTGTGCACTTTCTGTAAGCCAGGTTGGACCTGGAATACATATGTGACTTTTAAATGGAGATGCAACTTTTTTTCTTTATAAATAGCGACTATCGCATTTCATAAATAATGAGCAGATTTCAGAAATGTGCTTTGGAATAATCAAAAAGTCGCACCATGTATAGAAAATTTGCACGTGCGCAAGTATGTGCGACTTTTTTTTTACGCAAAAAAAATCTACTACAGAGCTTGATAAATCTCCTTCCATGTGATTTCTGTCTTGTCTATGGGTCTGGCTTCACAGCCACAACTCCCCTTCCCCTCCTCTCCCCCTGTGTGAGGATCTTGCCGGGAGATAAACAGCCCAGTGTCTCCTCAGCACATAATGCTGCTCTTTGCCTGCCGTAGATCTAATCACTGACTGCTGCCATTCAGATCATAACATGATTTATTGCTGGGTGGAAGGATAGTTTGGAAGAAAAGACATGCAGTGTGTGCTGCTCACTGTGTTCACAACAACATAGCATGCACACAGATGGTAAAAGCAATCGGCTGTCAGCCATTACACAGAGCCGCGCTGACTGCTGGGAGTTGTAGTCTGGGCTGCAAGCAAGTTAAAAGAATATTCAGGAGACAACAAGGGCCACAGGAGCTGGTAAAATCTCAAGACTGACTACAGGGGACACAGCACAGGTATTGTGGTGGCTTTGGGGCATTTTTATTTTTCTTAACTTCCCCGGAGCACTCCTTAATGGATTTTCATTATACAATCTCATAATCTAAACAATAAAAATGATTGGAAAACAAGCAGTCACATTAAACAGTTATGAAACTAGTGTATGTTACTTCCATTGTGAGATTTACACTATAAGAAATCCCCCCTAGCTCAGCATATTTTTATGGCACAATATCCCGTTTTTACAAGAAAAAGGATGCAATATATTTCACAACGGTGTATATACTGTCACATTGCGCCCCTTATGATCTAACTTCTTAAATTGGGAGAGCCATTGGCTAACCTTACAAAGGACAGTAGTCCAGCTACAACTGTCCCAAAGGTCTTTTATTTGGATCTGGGAAAGTTAAACATATTTTTATTTTTATTTGTGCTGGTGATTTCCATAATCTTCCATTTTACTATCTATATTACATAATAATTGTGAAATTGTGCAAATTTTTTTATTTTCACCATATAGCTTAAAACTAAGCTAAGACTTTCTGTTCGGTCATTGATGATAAAGAGGAGGCTCCTGGTAAGTGAATTGTACAGCATTACAGTGAAAGATGACCAGAAATGACACCAGTAGATAGAAAAGACAGCAGATGAAACTCACAGCTCAGCCTCCCCCTCCCTGTGGAGTGACTTTTGCAAAGATTACAGAGTGTGCTCAGTTACATTTCTAATTTCTAATGTGAATAGGATAGCTCTTGTCTATTGTTACATATGTCCATGGGGCATGAAGTAAGGTATATCTCTAAATGCTGTGAAAAACAGCCCAGGCAAGATAGCAGCTCCCATAATATTGTAAAAAAAAATTAAATTACAATTAGAAAATAGAAACAGTTAAAAAATATCTGTCTCTAATCAGTAAAAAACTAGGTCATACATTCCCTATCTCTATATGTGTACATGTAAGGCAGTGTGAAAGCCATACAGTTTATGTTAAGCATGCTTAACTCAGACTATTCAGACAGCAATGACATTGCTAGGGGGGTGCAGAGACCATGCTGGCTGACACGCCCAAGCGGAATGACACCACCAGGGGTGAGACCCAACCTGTTTGCTGCTTGGCCTTGTCACCTGTTAGCGTGACAATGACTTTATTACTGTATACTATAGGGCTGGGTGTTGGGGATGGCACAGAGGCTGAAAGTTGAGGGCATAGCTTGAACAGGGGAGACCTGCGGCACAGAGCTCCCTCTGTTGTGTGCCGGATAAAGACTTTCTTTAGCTGCTGCCCTGGAAGGGTTCTCCTACCTTCCCTCCCACCAAAAAGAGGGGCCTGGGGGACAGAGGAGTCTGTAATGGGGAGACTGCGGTGTAGAGAGGAAAGAGGGGTGTAGGAGGACAAGTCTGGTGAGAATATTATACTCAGGGACACAGTGTATGGCAGTATTATATCCAGGGGCACAGTGTGTGGCAGTATTATATTTGGGGGCCACAGTGTGTGTGACAGTGTTATATTCAGGGGCACAGTGTGTGGTAGTATTATACCAGAGGCACAGTGTGTGGCAGTATTAAATTCAGGTACACAGTGTGAGGCAGTACTAGGAAATAGGGGGAGATTTATCAAAACCTGTCCAGAGGAAAAGTTGCTGAGTTGCCCATAGCAACCAATCAGATTTCTTTTTTCATTTTGCAGAGCCCTTGTTAATAATGAAAGAAGCAATCTGATTGGTTGCTAAGGGCAACTCGGCAACTTTTCTTCTAGACAGGTTTTGATAAATCTCCCCCTATATATTTACATACTACAAACTTCAGTAGCATGACTTGGTGTGAGCCACCTGATGGCAGACGTGGATAAGCCGATCCTTATGGATGAGTTATCATCCATAAGTGAAGTGATTTTCGACTGCTTCCTTAATTTCTAATTAATCCTCTGGCTTTGCTGAGAGAGGAGGTGGAGTTTCATCACTGCAGTTGCCATGATGAGTTAGCTGATGATCCATCACCAGGCTAGACTGTAGAAACCAGCAGCCTTAACTGCTGAGACTCACAAGTGGGTTGGGGTCTGTTCACATAAGCGCAGCTTTGATGTTTATTTTTTAAAGATTTTTTGCCACAAGTCAAAAGACTTTAGGCTATGTTCACATGTTGCATTTTTACCGTGTTTTTGTAGCATTTTTATAATTTTGTAATGTTTTTACTGTGATTTAACAAAATATACATAATTTTTACAGCTATTTTGGAAAATTGCAGGAAAAACACATGCAGCAGTAGCAGTATACAGATGAAGCTGTGTGAGGAGGGGAGTGTGATCAGTTAGAAGAGGTCTAATAGGTGATTATGTCGTTCTGTAGTTCACATGAAGTCAGCTGACCAAGGATTGGATGTAAATTTACTAAGTAATACAAAAGATAATGTAATGTCCCAGTACAGAACATGGTTCTGTACTACCCTTAGGCCCTGTCAGGTTGAGTCTCTCAGTGACCTGGGGGCTCTCCTGCAGTGTCTCCCCTGCTGTTATTATTAATGTCATTCATTATCATAGGATTATAGTCAGTGTCCTAATGCATAGTTAGTCTAAAGGACCTGTGAGATGCCGTGAGATGTCTGCAGGACCTGTGGAGTGTCACATGTTATGTTATGTTGTCACATGATGTTACCCAAGAGAGCACAAGCTTAACCTATGACCCGCAGCTTGACCAATGGGCTTTAGTCCAGCCCCCCACTATATAAAGGGGCGGCCATTACAATTCACTCTCTTCTCTGAGACTCTTCTTTAATGAGACCAGCAACCACCAGAGATCTCGGTGCTAGTGACCAGCATCTGGAAGGCTGCAAAGCTACAGTCATTCCAGTAAATCAAAAGTCTATGTCTGCTGTCACTACAAATAGTCAAGTCCAGTCTATAGTCAAGACTGAAGTCAAATCTCTAAAGTCTAATACACGTCTAATTGGTCCCAGCAAGCTGCGAGGTCCTTCTGGGTTCCTGGCCACCTCTCTGGGAACCTGGCCTAGCTGTGAAGATAATTCCATCTGTCTTAACTCAATAAAGCCTCCGTTAACCATAACTGGTTGTGGACTTTCCTTTCACTACCTATCCATTGGAATAGCGGAGATACCGTTCGTGTGGTTCCAGTACCCAAAAACCACTCTGGCGTCACGAACACTAGGGGTTAACAACATCTTGCCCCAGGGGTAAAAATACCATCTGGCCCCACCACCTACACCCTGTGGTCCCGCCCTCACCGTGGGTTACCACAACTTTGGCATCATGAACAGGATACGGGTGTGTGCCATAACCACCAAGTCAAGTCAGGCCACCCGGAACAGGATACGGGTGTGTGCCTTAACCACTCAACCACCAGTCCACTCATTAACAATATTCGGGTGTGTGCCATGTGCAAGTTGCCACAAGTCCTCTCCCCCAAGTCTGAACTGTGTCCAAGTCAAAATTGTATGCCGTTGCGAAAAAGTGTGTGCCAGCAAAATGTACGGGACTGTGTCATTGAAATATGTTTCTGTGCTGGTGCTGAAAAAGTAGAGGGGGAGGTGAAAATTACAGTATCATCGGTGGTAAAGAAATCTGAAAAAGTTGGATTTACAATGTGCAAAGTTAGGCCAGAGGCCATGTTGCGCGCCAAAATGTCTACAATACCTCAAAGGGTTAACTCTCTGATCGAGAAGCGTGCCAAAGGTTCTTTCCAGAGCCAGCATCCTGCCCCCAGGCGTGGAAATAATGTCGTGGTGTCCAGCCCAAAATGGAACTTGAAAGGTCCGCCCCTTGTTGCCAGGGGGCGGATGAAGAGGATGTACCGCTGACTCACTTCCGGTCCCAGGCCCCGTTGATGACGTCCTTCCGGGCAGTGGCCATCTTGTTGGAGACCAATATAAAAGGTGAAGCAGAGCCCGATCTCTACAGTCTACAGGAAGTGCTGGCAGTGAGCAGGAAGATGGCGGAGTCCCAGCTATCCACGTGTGCTGGGAGTCCCAAGATGGAACTGGAGCCTGTTGCCGAGGGGATTAAAGCAGGAAGATCCCTGGACACAGCTGTGCCACGAATTCCGGTGACTGCGCCCAGCTCCGGAGGTTCCGGTCAAGTACTCGCTGCTGCACAGACTCTGACAACGCCTGCGAAAAGTAAGTCACTGATACAGGGGGGGCACCTGTGTATACCCTTTAGTGCCCAGCAGTGCCCCTAAAGATTTGCACCGTAAGGGGGAGGCACTAGAAGGGGGGGTCCCACCTAGTACAGTCCAGGTCGCTGCAGCCCGACACCAGGCAGCTTAAAGGGCCAGTAGCCTACAAGGCTGGGAAAATGCAAGAAAAAGGCAGTAATAATGAGTTTCACCAACTGGTGTCCTCCTGAACCCCATGCATATCGTCACCTTGAGGTGACTTCCTCAGGGTTTTATGGTCTATTGCACCGATTAGTCTCTTATATACCCTATTTGATTAGGGAATGGACAGTACCTGTGATCACCATGCACACTGCTTACACTCCAAGATGGACGACATACACTTTCGGGTCAGACCATCACATCCTGTGTCAATTCCGTGTACTGTCAATCAATCATAAGTCACTCATCTTATGCCATCACCCTTAGCAACCATCACTATAACCATTAAATTTCACATCATATTTATAAAAACTCTTTGACCAACTTATTACTTTATACATAAAGATTTATTGTCTCTCTTAGCAACCCTCACTGTCACCATTAGCAACCATCGCTAGCACCATCAAGTGGTGCTTAGCAACCAATACTATGACCATTATGTGGTGCATTTTTATATAAAAGCTCTTTGACACACTCATTATCTTATATGCTTAGGCCGAGAGACTCCTTGGGGTAGGAGATTCTATATAGCTGCATACCAGTCTTCTCAGAACCAGGACCCTGAGTTGACTGAACCCTGAACTCCTTATGTACATGGACTACTGAGCAGTACATGAACTGTTGTGTAAATACTCAGAGTAATATATTTTTGGTTCAGTAAAATGGTTACGGAGGTACATTACAATGTTGTGGTCCTACTGTTATGGTCCTATACTGTGTTTGTCCAGGTCCAATAAAAATGTATATAAGTTATTGTACACCAAAAGTCACTGTGTACAGTCTTTTCTGAAGACTGGTTTTCTTTGTGGTAAGCTTGTGGGGGTATAGGGTATATGGGGTGTAGCTGTGCAGTGATGAAAGGGTGCTGATTTGACGCCATTTGTCCTGACACCAGGGCTCCTCTGTATATGCTTGTCCTATCTCCACCGGGTCAAAGAGCGATAAGGAGGTATTAAATAAATTAGATTTTAAAGAAAACTGTCGGAACTTTTACTGCAGCTTTTATGCAGGATTAAACAGGAACAGGCCATGTAATAAAGTCTATTTGGAGTTTGACAGTTGGTTGGGACCTCGTGAGTTTCTAGAGCTTAGGAAATTAATAGGCGCTGTTCCACTGGATTTAGGGGATTGATATTAGGTCCAGTAGTCACGCTAGCTTTAGCAGGGATTGATATTTAAACTCACGGTTAGATTCAGGCCGAGGCTGGCAGGCTTCAGGCCTAAGCTTGTCTTTGTAAGTTGCACAAATCACTTCTCACCCTCCACTAGTCCGGAACCCAAGAGAGCAAGGATTGGCTGGCAGCTCCCTTATATGGGCAGGGGCTGGCCTTAAGCTCATTGGTCCATACCATATGTCAATTCTCCTTACAAAGGATTATGATCTGACATGTGACTATACCATGTGACCTTGGAAGGTCCTTAAGCATAACCTAAAGAAGTAACATTAGTCATGTGACCTAAGGTCCTGCGACACTATATTGATGATTAAATATACAATTACTTCTACAAGTAAACATCATAGAATTGAAGAATGAAGAGGTGACTAGGGGCTATCCCACCAAGAGGATGCTACTGGAATGAAGTAACTCTGACTTTGGGGACCACCATACAAGGTCGGTATACCATACGGTACCGGGATACCACATCTTATTAGAGGGGTTGTTCTGATTTACTCGGGAGAAGCACATGTCACCCCACCACTTGTACATATATAGCAGTATGTGTGATACATTAATGCACACTAAAGTATACATAGTCGTGTACACATAGGGGGAGATTTATCAAAACCTGTGCAAAGGAAAAGTTGCCCAATTGCCCATAGCAACCAATCAGATCACTTCTTTCATTTTTAACAAGGCCTGTGCAAAATAAAAGAAGCAATCTGATTGGTTGCTATGGGCAACTCGGCAACTTTTCCTCTGCACAGGTTATGATAAATCTCCCCCATAATGTACACATAAGTAGTGTATACCACTCAAAATTTCAGTCTACTCAATATCATATGTCAAATGTCTCTTATGTCACAAGTTCTTGTGTTCGTGCGCAGGATACTTTGCGGCCAGAAAGTACTCCTGATACTAAACTAATGCACGTAGTCAATACAAGGTAACAGAAATGTCAAAATTTTATCTATATCAGTTGTCTAGCATAAAAATGTCTAGAATAACTCAACCCCTTAAGGACGGACCCATTTTTTACCTCAATGACCAGTTTTTTTTTTTTGGTTTTTTTTTTTACATGTATTTCTTGAAATACATGGGGCAATTCTGAGCTAGTTTTTTCGTGACATATTGTATTTTATATAAGTGGTGCATTTTTGTTGACACATGCAGCATTTTTGTGAAAAACTCCAAAATATTGTGAAAAGCTGGAAAATTTGGCATTTTTTTATGGTGTACATTGTGTGGTAAAAGTGATGTTATATTTATTCTGTGGGTCAGCACAATTATGGCGATACCCATTTTATATAGCTTTCTATGTTCTTTTTCCTTTTCTTAGCAAAATTCTTTTTCTGCCATTCATTTTCCAACTGCCGTAACTTTTTTATTTTTCGTCCAACGCCATTGAGTAAGGGCTTATTTTTTGCGGGATGAGCTGTACTTTTTATTGGTATTATATTTGCGATATGTGCCACCTTTCGATATTTTTTTTTATTCTGCTATTTTTACAGAAATTTATGAATTTTGCGCTTTTTTTAATGTTTTTTTTTTTTACGGCGTTCACCGTGCAGGATAATTAACATTATAGTTTTATAGTACATGTCATTACGGACATCGCAATACCAATTATGTATATGATTTGTGTTTTTGATCTTTTTTGGTGATAATACAGGGCTTTTATTGGGAAAGGGGCATTTTTTTAATTTTTTTTTTACACTTGATACTTTTATGGAAGAACTTTTTTTTTTTTTTTACACTTTTACAGGTTATACTATGCTGCAATACATTTGTACTGCAGCACAGTATGACCTGATCAGCTGCACACACCACAGCCTGGCTGGATCTCACAGGCTTCCGTAGCAGGCAGACAGGAGGTCATGATCTGACCTTCTGCTGCCATAGCAACCAACAGCGACCCGCGATCGTATCGCGGTGCCGCCGTTGGTGAACAGGGGAGAGCGCTCCCCCTGTCAACACCATAGATGCCGTGATCAGGATTTATCACGTCATCTACAGGGTTAATGCTACTGGGATCAGCACAATCGCAGCTGCGGCAGGACTCCGGCTGTGATTGACAGCCGGGTCCCGCCACTGATCTCCTGCGCTGCCCGCGGCAGTGCCGGAGATTGCTATGATGTATGCATATGTCCCATTGCGCGAACGTGTTGGGTGCTGGGACGTATGCATACGTCCTATTGTGGGAAGGGGTTAATATGTTATATGCATAGTCAACAGTACAGTACAACATGACATTTTGACCATGCATGACAATTGACTAACCTTAAGTCATAAGTTCATGTAATATGCATAGTCAAAAGTGGCCACCTCTCTGGGAATCTGGCCTAGCTGTGAAGATAATTCCATTTGTCTTAACTCACTAAAGCCTCCGTCAAACCATAACTGGTTGTGGACTACCTAGCCATTGGAATAGCGGAGATATTGTTCGTGTGGTTCCGGTACCCAAAAACAACTCTGGCGTCACGAACACTAGGAGTTAACAACATCTTGCCCTAGGGGTTAATACCATCTGGCCCCACCACCTACACTGCTACACCCCGTGGTCCCGCCATATACTGTGGGTCACCACAATAACAAAAAGTTAAAACAGTAAACTGAAAGACAACAAATAAGGTAAATGAATGAACCATACATAGGCAACTACCTGTATATACAACAGCAGTTTTTCTTTCATAAAGGCAACAGGGGTGGGAGTACATCAGACTATTAACCAAATGGTTGAATATTTTTTTTTGTTGCTGTTTCTGTCTCTATTTACAATACAGAATTTCCAAGCGGAATTCTGCTTTGAAATGCATGTCCTCTGCTAAACAGTCATTTTCTGTGGGTCAGTTCTGTAGATCACATGACATGTCGTTACAGTAATGGAATGCATGGATGCAGCTGTTCTAGAATGAAACAGATTGCATTGTTGGACTAGTGATGATGGTGAGTATGCACGATATCAGCGGGAAAAAAATGTATATGTATTGTAAATGTATTTTGCCTGTTACTCTGATCAGTTCTGTGTTGTCTTATATGTTATGTTATATAACACTTAATGTAGTCTATAAAGTAGTATCAATTCAGAGACAATTGGGTACATTTACTATCCCAAAGGTACCAGAAATTTTAATCAAAGTATTCCAAATATTGCTTACATGCCTTGCAGCACATTTTGCCCAATTTTTGGCATAAATTAAGCTAACTGGTAGGTAGTGTAAAGCTTGTCTACAGAGGTACCAAATTTGCCAAACATCATGAGCCACCGTAAACAATGCTCCAAGTTGTTAGTCTGTCTAGGCTAAGGGTAGACTGTTTAAATGGGCACTGTCAGATACATAAACTTTTGATATGTTGTAAAGCATGCAAAACCAACACGTTTTGCAATTGCTTTCATTAGGAATTTTTCAGTATTTCTTACTGAAAAAGCCAGTCAAGCAACTGTCTCCCTGCCTGCTTGGACACATACTAGTCCTGCTGTGTCCGTGCACCATCACCTATGTCATGGACACACTTCCTTGATTGACAGCTGTGAGCGTAGGGCTCACAGCTAGAGGAAAAATCCTCCCACTGTCAGCTTGTGTCCCGCTACTGTCAGTGAGGACAAGCTGGGAGTTGTAGTTTTGCTAATGCTAGGGGAGATGTGAGCAGACAGCATACTGAGGGAGGGGGCGGAGACCTGCACAGTGAGGCCCCACCCCCTCCCTTTGAGAGGAAATCAGACTAGTGAGCTAAATTAAAAGTGTAATAAAAAAAAATAAAGGTGCTAGATACATAAAAATTTGATGTACATGGTCAGAATTAGGTACTAAGTGATATATTTAAAAAAAAAAATATTTTGTTGGATCTGACTGGTACACTTTAAGTATTAGCCAGTTTTAGCAAATCTGCCCAGTGTCTTTTTTTTTTAAGACCTCAGCAAGATCCCTGACAGCTTACACACCATTACCCCCATGGTCCTGTCACAACTAGTTTTTTTGTATTTTCACTGCATTGAGGAGGACCTTAGTTTCCACCTGAGTGGATGCATCTAAATGTGCCCATACACCTTAGGTAAAAGTTGGCCTAACCTGCCGCCTTTGGCTATCTGTCTACGACCTATGGCAGCCTTCAACATTAATCAGTAGAGAATGCCGTTGAAAAGAAGGGTCAGGCATGTTGGATTTTCTTCACACAACCCTATTGTTCTTGGAGGAATAAGCCAGTGACAGGTACTGCCTGGCTGCGGCTTACCCCTCTCCTAGAGTGACGAATGTTCATATGCATGGGTTTGACCAACAGTTATTGAAAATGTATGGCCACTATAATAACTTAAATCATTGTAATAAAGATAAATAGCCTTTGGCGTGTGCCAGGGGTACATATTATACTGTAGGAACTAAACATCAGGCCTCTGTTAAACAACATTATATGGCTCCCTTGTTATCTAGCTACTGATTTGCTGCCAATATACTGTAGAGTGCCTCACAAAAATACCCATCCCTAGGTGTGTTCTTTTTTTTATTTCATGACAACCTGGAATTAAAAGTAACTATAATTTACATTTTATGTAATAAACCTAACAAAATAGTCCAAATAGTTTCTGTAGGTTAAAAAAATTCATTGATTAACAAATAAATACAGACATAAGTAAATACACAAAGCAAAACTCCATATATATTTTCACACCCTTAGCTATGAAACCTCCATTCACTTGAGAAGTCAAAAAATGAGTTGAATGCGGCTACCCTATATACAAAGTGTCAGTTTAAATACATGTGTTCTGAGGGTGTCTGCAATGTCACTTAGCAAGCACCATAAAGATAAAGGAGCTCTCCAAACAGGTCAGAGACCGTCTTAGAAAAGTGTAAATCAAGGTTGTTTGATAAAAATATATTCCAACTTTAAATATCCCTCAGAGCATTATTAAATCCATAACAAGATGGAAATAATATTGCACAACTACAAACCTTACAAGAGAGGCCACCCACCAAAATTCTCAGACTCAGTAAGGAGGACCTTAATCTTAGATTCAGCAAAGATGGAAAAATGAGTCCATAGGCATAGGGTCACTACTGCGTACTGCACTGAATGATTTTTTTTAATAAAAAAATTGACCACAAATTGCTTCAAGAAAAACACTGCATGTGGCAGACTACTCAAACCCAAAAAGGTTCTCTGGTTAGATGAGACTAAATATGAGCCTTTGTGGCCATCTTGGAAAACACTATGGGAGAGATTTATCAAAACCTTTGGAGAGGCAAAATTGCCCATAGCAACCAATCAGATTGCTTCTTTCATTTTTCATAGGCCTTTTTGAGAATGTAAGAAGCAAGCAAGACTGGTTGCTATGGGCAACTGGTCAACAGGTTTTAAAAATCATGTGTAGTGTAAGTTTAACACAGTAAATTCTTATACACATTGAAGTTGTTTGTGTCACATTAAGGCCAGAGACACACTACAGAAATTCTAGAGAAGGAGGCAGCAAGCTAAATTTGGACAGAATTTATGGGCATATTCTGCTTGCAGCAGCCTTCTCTAGAATCAGCGCTTATATTGAAGGAAAACTGTCATCTTTTCACCCACACTAATCCCAATACACTGGGCTATAGTGTGGGTGAACAGGAGACCAATGAGGGGTTAATGGGTGAAATACATACATGCACTCCGGAGATCTGTCCCTCCAAAGATCGGCATCGATGTTCAGTGAATTGCGCGCTGAAGGCGGGCCCGCCAGCTCGATTTCAATATTCATTGTCGCGGGTCATGTGAGCGCTGCGCCGACAATAAATATTCAAATCGACAATGAATATTCAGCAGGCAATTCACTGAACATGGATGTGGATCTTCGGAGGGATGGCTTTCTGGATTGCAGGCATGTATTTAACCCATTAACCACTTAGTCTCCTGTTGACCCACAGTATAACCTAGTGTATTGAGTTTAGTGTGGGTGAACAGATGACCATCTTCCTTTAAGCGCTGTCCTATTCAGTACAGTGCAGCTCTGGGATTTCTCCAGAGGATTCTGTCTGAAGATTGAACTTGTTTAGTCTTCTGCAGGACTCGAACTCCTCATTGGAAGTTAGGCTACATATCACATAGTTGTTTGGCTCTTTTAATTCATAATGATTGCAAAAAATCATCAAAGTAAGTTTACTTACTGTTATTGTTTGGCCTTTGTACAGACCCACAAGGTGACACACACAGGTTATAATGGCAATTAAAGGTAAATTTCCCACACCTGTGGCTTTTTAATTTGCAATTAATGTATGTGTATAGATAGTCATTGAGTTTGTTAGCTATCAATTGGATGCACTGAGTAGGCTAGACACTGAGCAATGGGGAAAAAAACTATATAAAGGTGTCCAAAGCCTTGAAAAAGCCAGTCAATACTGTTCAATCACTTGTGAAGTGGAACATTCTGGTACCTTTTGAAACCAAGCCAAGGTCAGGTAGACCAAGAAAGAATTCAGTCAGTACTGCCAGGAGAATTGTTCATGATACAAAGACAATCCCACAGGTAGCCTTAGGAGAAATACCAAAAAATGTTGTGGTTATTTCAACCACAATACGATCATGCCTGAACAAAAAAAAAGCTGCATGGTCGAGTTGTCAGAAAGAAGCCTTTACTGTACCAATGCCACAAAAAATCCCAGTTACAATATGCTTGAGTGCAGGCCCAGACTGGGACCAGAAATGAGCCTGTGCATATTAGACTAAGCAGCCCTTCTTTTTTTTTTTTTTTTTTTTTTTTTAGTAGGGTCCGACTGCTGGGACCACCACCGATCTTCATCATGTTTACAAGTGACTACAGCACTGATGGGACGCAGTCAGGCAGGATACACCATGATAACAGTGACTCATAGATGACATCTTCTCTGTGGTCTTTATCTTCTTCATCCTCATCTGGTCCAGACTACAGGACTTCTTCCAGCTCCATCTTTCCAAAGTTCAATGCCTGGACATCATTCTCACTTTGTCAGCTGATCCTCCTCTTTATGTAGACAATAACCATTATAACCCTGCTTGACATTTTGCCCCTTTAATATAACCCTGCTACAAACTGTCCCTTTTGAATAAAATACTGACACAATGTGCCCCTAAAATATATCCCTGCCATACATTGTTCCCCTGAAAATAATACTGACACAACTTGTTTCTTCTAACTTTGGCTCCTTCAGACCTCTCTGTCTCCACCAGAGATCTCTGTCCCCCCAGGCCCCTAAGTTTTTCTATAGACCCCTATGTCCCCCAGACCCCTATGTCCTCCTCCAGGAGGAGGACGCGTGCTGGACGTACAGCCTCCAGCCATATACAGTGTATGGCTGGAGGCTGTATGTCTGTGTACTGCCCCACCTCAGTGCTCCGATCACTGCTCCTCTGGTCCCGGGCCCTACTGCCATGGCCTATAGGCCATAGCAGTATATCATGACCCCGGACCGGTGGAGCTGTGGTCAAAGCACTGAGGTGGGGCAGTACACAGACATACAGCCTCCAGTCATACACTGTATATGGCTGGAGGCTGTATGTCTGTGGGGGCCTCTGCCTACCTAATGTGGGGGAACTATACTGCCAACCTAATGTGGGGAAACTATACTGCCAACCTAATAAGGGGGAACTATGCTGCCAACTTAATGTGGGGAAACTATACTGCCAACCTAATGTTGGGGAACTATGCTGCCAACCTAATGTGGGGGGACTATATTTTCAACCTAATGTGGGGGAAACTATACTGCCTGCCTAATGTCAGGGGAACCATGCTGCCAACCTAATGTGGGGGGAACTATGCTGCCAACCTAATGTGGGGGGAACTATGCTGCCAACCTAATGTGGGGGGGGGGGACTATGCTGCATACTTAAAGGGGTAGTCCACTGCCCCAGTGTTTGGAACTAGCATTGAGGGTGTGTGATGTCAAGAGGTGCGTGGACATGACATCATGCCATGCCCACTCAATGCAAGTCTATGTGAGGGGGCATGTCAACCACCGTACGATACTCTGATTGTGCCCCTCCCGAGATTAGACTCTGGATCTGCCCCTGCCCCCCAGACCCATCTGCCCCCCTCCTTCAGATCCATATATCCCCCAAGATTCCTATGTCCCCTCCTTAAGACCCCCTTCTCCCCTTTTTCGGACCCATCTGTCCGCTTCCCCAGATCCCCATGTCCCTCCTCCAGACACTCATCGCTTGCAGCAGAACAGCTGGGACAGCAATGCATCTGTGACGTCAAGGTCATGCCTGCGCAAGCACGTCGATTACCAGCAGCCACAGCTGCTCTTAAAATGCCAGTGTCCCTGTACTTACCAATTTATCCCCTTAAGGACACAGCTCATTTTGGCCCAAAGAACACAGCCACCTTTCCTTTTTGCGTTTTCGCTTTTCTCCTCGCATTTTATGCATAACTCTTATTTTTCCATCCAGAGAGCAATGTGAGGGCTTGTTTTTTGCGCAATCAATTGTACTTTATAATGACACCTTTCATTTTACCATGAAATTTATAGTGCCAAACAAAATGTATTATTTATTGAAAGAAAACGTAATTTTGGGGGGTTTCGTTTTTGTACGCAGTGCACTTTACAGTAAAACTGGCATGTTTTCTTTATTCTGTGGGTCACTATGATTAAAACGGACCATGGTTACATGTTTGCCTGTTACTTTTTTTTTTTTTTTACTTTTTTGTAAGAAAATTAGTATGCTTTAATTTGTTCTATTCTGACCCCTATAACTTTCTTATTTTTCTGAATATGCTTCTTTATGAGAGGTTATTTTTTGCACAGTGATCTATAGTTGTAATCAGTACGACCTTTATGTATATTTGACTTTTTGATTACTTTTTATTACATTTTCTGACATGACCAAAAATAAGCCATCCTGTCCATTTTTTTACATTTACGCCATTCACTGTATGGGATCATTAAAATGTTATTTTAATAGTTCAGACATTTCTGCACGTGGCTATGCAAAATATGTTTAGTTTTTTTATTTATTTTTTTATTTGTAAAATAAAAAAAGTTATTTAACCCCTTAAGGACGCAGGACGTAAATGTACGTCCTGGTGAGGTGGTACTTAACGCACCAGGACGTACATTTACGTCCTAAGCATAACCGTGGGCATCGGAGCGATGCCCGTATCATGCGCGGCTGATCCCGGCTGCTGATCGCAGCCAGGGACCCGCCGGCAATCGCGGGCGTCCGCCATTAACCCCTCAGGTGCCGGGATCAATACAGATCCCGGCATCTGCGGCAGTTCGCGATTTAAATGAACGATCGGATCGCCCGCAGCGCTGCTGTGGGGATCCGATCATTCATAACGCCGCACAGAGGTCCCCTCTCCTTCCTCCCGGCGTCTCCTGCTCTGGTCTGTGATCGAGCAGACCAGAGCAGGAGATGACCGATAATACTGATCTGTTCTATGTCCTATACATAGAACAGATCAGTATTAGCAATCATGGTATTGCTATGAATAGTCCCCTATGGGGACTATTCAAGTGTAAAAAAAAATGTAAAAAAATGTAAAAGTAAAAGTAAAAAAAAAGTGAAAAATCCCCTCCCCCAATAAAAAAGTAAAACGTCCGTTTTTTCCTATTTTACCCCCAAAAAGCGTAAAAAACATTTTTTATAGACATATTTGGTATCGCCGCGTGCGTAAATGTCCGAACTATTAAAATAAAATGTTAATGATCCCGTACGGTGAACGGCGTGAACGAAAAAAAAATAAAAAAGTCCAAAATTCCTACTTTTTTAATACATTTTATTTTAAAAAAAATTATAAAAAATTTATTAAAAGTTTTTTTTATATGCAAATGTGGTATCAAAAAAAAAGTACAGATCATGGCGCAAAAAATGAGCCCCCATACCGCCACTTATACGGAAAAATAAAAAAGTTAGAGGTCATCAAAATAAAGGGATTATAAATGTACTAATTTGGTTAAAAAGTTTGTGATTTTTTTTAAGCGCAACAATAATATAAAAGTATATAATAATGGGTATCATTTTAATCGTATTGACCCTCAGAATAAAGAACACATGTCATTTTTACCATAAATTGTACGGCGTGAAAACAAAACCTTCCAAAATTAGCAAAATTGCATTTTTCGTTTTAATTTCCCCACAAAAATAGTGTTTTTTGGTTGCGCCATACATTTTATGATATAATGAGTTATGTCATTACAAAGGACAACTGGTCGCGCAAAAAACAAGCCCTCATACTAGTCTGTGGATGAAAATATAAAAGAGTTATGATTTTTAGAAGGCGAGGAGGAAAAAATGAAAACGTAAAAATTAAATTGTCTGAGTCCTTAAGGCCAAAATGGGCTGAGTCCTTAAGGGGTTAATGTTTATTGTGGGAGGGGCTTATTTATATTTTTAAAATCTTTTTACTACTTTTTCTCACATATTTTTAAGTCACCACAGGGACTATTTATAGCAATTTTTTAATTGCTTTTACTATTCAGTGCTATGCAGAGGCATAGCATCGATCAATAATATCGTCAATCTACTTCTAAGGTCTGCCAGAAAGCAGATAGAAGAAGGTCACTGGAGCCAGCCATGGAGTAGCTGAGTGGAGCTCTGGCTGCCATCTCTTTAGGTGCTATGATTAGTATTGATCACAGCATCTATCAGGCTCAGGCTAGGTTCACACTGTGTAATTTCTGGGCAAAATTTCTGCCGGAGATCGAGCTGGCGGCACTAGGACCGTATGGACTACATTGCCATCCCCATAGATGGCAATGCATTTCTGAGCAGATCTCCCAAAAGATCCACCCAGAAATGCATTGCAGTCTATGGGGGCAGCAATGCAGTCTGCTCGGTCCTAGCGCTGCCGGCTCTATCGCCGGTAGAAATTCTGCCCAGAAATTCTGCAGTGTGAAGCCAGCCTCAGTGCTTGCCTGGGACACCCTCTTCCTGAGCAGTGGATGTCAGATTGAGTGAGCAACAGAACAGAGGGATTTGTGAGCCGAATACAGAAGCAAGACACATAAAAAAGTCATGTAAAGAATCAGCATGACCATATATGAGCAATTTTTGAGTGATCTGACAATTCTCCAAGGGTATGCAAACCTTTGAGCACAACTTCTGTGTATTGTAAACATTTAGGAACAATTGTCGAAACAAAGTACTTCTGACATTCACACGTCAGTAAATATATGTTTTGAACATTTGTAAATAGCCCTCTTTATATAACCACATCCTTCACCAAAGATTTCCGAGGTTTGTAGGATTCAGTTACTAGGCAGGGGGAGCTCTCAGCAAAATCCTATTGGTTATCAGCAGAGAAAACGCTTTTGGTACAGAAGAGAGCTCATCCTCATCTGTGACTGACATTTCTTCCTGCAAATCCCCATCCTGTACACTGGCTTCATTCATGATTCTGACACACTCCCTGACAAACATCTCCTTAACATGGTTTATAAAGGAGTAAGACATTTGGTGTTTTCATATATATTTTTTTTATTCAATTTGAAGTTTATAGTATGCATTTATTGCACTAGTCAATGAAAAAGCAAAGGATGCTGTCTGTCACAGGAGGGTAGTATATGCCTCCAAATGGTGTCTGACACTTATCAGGAGGGAATGTAGATTTTGGATATGAAATAACAGTAGAGATGCGGCTGCTGTGCTGCTATTTTAAGAAACAGCTCCAAGGTGCTGATGCTCCATATGGGGGTGATCCACCAATTGTCAGCATACAGCAGGTTAATCTGCCCATGCACACGTCACAGTTGGTCTGGGGGGAGGGTGTCTGCTTTTGTAATGTATTTTGCACAGTTAGCAGCTGCAGGACTCCTTGGTACAGAGACATACACATACACACTCAGCTACACTGTGCTGCTGACTCCCCTATCCTCACACTCTCCTGCAGATGGCTGTGCGGTGAGTGCTGTGTGTGAATGTGTGTAGAAAGGGCACAAGGGAATGGTGGAC